>NC_135957.1:13270379-13594441 GCF_053455715.1 Rhinoraja longicauda | reverse complement strand
AACATTTTCTTCACTCCGAGTTTCTTGTTTAGCTTCAGAGGTACAGTGCTGAAACAGGCCCTTTGGCCCACAATTTTATCGAAGCCAATCAACCAACAAACCTTTTCATCTTTGGAGTGTGGGAGGAAACCAGAGCACCTGGAGAAAACCCATGCGGTCACAAACTCCTTACAGACAGCACCCATGGTCAGGATTGAACCCGGGTCTCTGGCGCTGTAAGGCAGCAACTCTACTGCTGCACCACTGTGCCACCCTTGGCATATGGTAATAAAACACTCTTGATGACTCTTGATCTCTCTGAGATTAGGATTGTGAAGGGGGAAACGGAAGCCATTAAGCCGAGGGATTTCTTGCTTCTGCCTCTTTTTATCTTTACTGAATCATTGAGTTCTGCATATGGTGGCACGGCAGTAGAGCTTCTGCCCTACAGCGCCAGAGACCTGGGTTCGATCCTGACTACGGATGCTTTCTTTACAGAGTTTGCACTGCATGCGCTTTCTCCAGGTGCTCCGGTTTCCTCCCACACTCCAAAGAAATGCAGGGTTGTAGGTTAATTGGCTTCTGTAAAATTGCAGTGTGTAGGACGGTGCTATTGGACGGGGCGATGGCTGATCGGCACGGTCACGGGTACATGGATAAGGTTTGGAGGGATATGGCCCTCTAATGTAGATGACACGTGATGGCCGGTGTGGGCAAGTTGGGCTGAAAAGCTCGTTTCCACGTTGTATGGCAATCTTACATAAAAATAAAAGTCAAATGATCCATGACTAAGAATAGTGTTTGCTGTGATGTGTTAGATGTCATTGCCCTTTATATTTCAGGCATGAAGAACAATCTATATTATTATATTACTAAAACTCTCATCTTGAATATATATACGTAAATATATAGATTTCATTGCATATTTGTACGTGCCCGAAATACATCCAAAACGGTTCACGATAGCGCAACAATTTTAGGACCATCTTACTCACCATTGTCCTGCGGTTCAAATGGTTGTTATATTTTTAAAGTTTTTCAATTTTATTTGAAGCAATTTAGAAAAGTATGTTGAAATGTAACAGTTATCATCAAGAATATTTTATTGTCATAAGTCCCGAAACGAGAAAATGGGATTTTTACTTGTAGCAGCACGACAGATATTTAGACGTATTACAACATAATAACAACATAATAAGCAACAAAAAAAATAGTTCGGTATATATTTAAAAAAACAGTTAAATAAATAGACAATAGTTGTGCAAAGTGAAAACCAATGCCCCCAAGTCTATGACATTCTGAGCCTATTTGGAGGTTGTGATGTTTAATAGCCTGATGGTTGTAGGGAAGAAACTGCTCCTGAGTTGTAGTGTTGTTGAGAAATGCAACTTGGAAACTGGCCCTTTTTACAGGTTGTTGTTAACTATCGAGCACTTAGACCAATTCTACCCTAATCCGTATTATTGCCCCCACAAATTCCATCAACGTCCCCACAGACTCTTTCGCTGACCTGCACTCTAGGGCCAATGTACAGTGACCAATTCCCCTAGCAGCCGTTTGGGTTGTGGGAGGAAACTGGAGCACCAAAGGGGGGAATCGCACATGGTCACAGGGAGAACATGCAAACTCCACACAAACAGCTCTGAAAGTCAGTGGGACAGTGGCACGGTGGTAGAGTTACTGCCTTACAGCACCAGAGACTCTGATTCGATCTCTGACTATGGGTGCCGTCTGTACGGAGTTTGTTTGTTCTCCCTGTGACAGTATGTTTTTACTCTGGGTGCTCTGGTTTCCTCTGGTTTCCTCTCATATTCCGACGGTGTGCGGGTCTGTAAATTGTCCCCAGTGTGTTAGAAGTGGATGAGAAAGTGGGATAACATAGAGCTAATGTGAAGTGATCGTTGGTTGGCGTGGACTCAGGGGTTTTCTCCGGGTGCTCTGGTTTCCAGTCACTTTCTAAAGATGTGCAGGTTTGGAGGTTAATTGGCTTCGGTAAAATTGTGAAATGATTCCTACTGTGTAGGATAGTGTCCGTGTATGGGGTGATCGCTGGATGGCACGGACTTGGTCGGCTGAAGGGCCAGTTTCTGCGCTGTATCTCTCAAGTTTAAAGTCTGAGGTCAGGATCGAACCGGGGTTGCTGGAGATGTGAGGCGGTGACTCTACCAGATGCGTCACTGTGCCGCCCTAGCTTTGTCGAATGATAGTGGAGAATCTATATGACAGTGAGAAGATGGGGGCGTGGACTCCTAATGCATTGGCGAGACCAAGCGCAGACTGGGCGATCACTGAACATGTTCGCTGAACACCTGTGCTCAGTCCACCTAGGCCTACCTGATCTCCCAGTTACAAAACACTTTAACTCCTCCTCCCATTCCCACACTGACCTTCCTGTTTTGGGCCTCCTCCACTGTCAGAGTGAGACCAAATGCAAATTGGAGGAACAGCACCTCATATTTTGCTTGGGCAGCTTAAAATCCAGCAATATGAATATTGATTTTTCTAATTTCGTAACCCTTGCATCCCCTCTCTCTCCATCCCTCCCCAACCCTAGTCGTCGTTCTAGTTTCAGGGTCATCCTGCTGAATTTCACCGTCTGTATAACTTGTTATCACCTACCATACAGCCAACAATGGACCATTGTGGGCTCCACCTTTCCTTGATCGTCATTGCTTTTTGCATAGCTTTCATTCATTTGTCCTTTGTACCGTCTATATCTCTCCTTTCCCTCTCCCCTGACTCTCAGTCTGAAGAAGGGTCGTGGCCAGAAACATCACCAATTCCTTCTCTCCAGAGATGTTGCCTGACCCGCTGAGTTACTCCAGCTTTGTGTGTCTTTCTAGATGACAGTCACGTGCCTTGCACCTTTGTTATTTACAATCTTTGTTGAATGGAAAAGTGTCACATGCATCGATCAGCTGCTGTAACCCCATGGTGCTCTGGTTATTTTAAACAGTCGCAAGGGGACTGTTGTGGGATATCTTGTATTCCCACAGGCAAAGGTAAATTTCCACCAACTGAAGATTCAGTTCCTTCACAGTGAATTGTGCAAGAATGTTGGACGGGTCCTTTGAATCTCCTAGACCCTGTCCAAGTTAATCTGCTAACCAATTGTTCGGCAATCCCCATGTTTCACCGCCTGACTAAACTGTCGCCGTTTCAATCGCTCCCTTGACCTCAACAGGACCCTCTTCCCCAAGCTTGCCTTAACTCTCTGGGGCCTGGTATCCGATATGATGGAACCTTATTTATCCCAGGAAGGAAATTGGTCTGCCAACAATCATAAAGCACAGGATACATGAAACATGAAAGTCCAAGATTGGGGATGTGCAAAGATTGGTGGGGTGAGGGGAGTCAATCTCAGTCTACCCCAGGACAGAAGGGGGAGGAGTTGCACAGTCTGATAGCCACAAGGAAGAAGGATCTCCTGTGGCGTTCTGTCCTGCATCTTGGTGGAACCAGTCTGTTGCTGAAGGTGCTCCTCAGATAGACAATAGACAATAGACAATAGGTGCAGGAGGAGGCCATTTGGTCCCATCGAGCCAGCACCGCCATTCAATGTGATCATGGCTGATCATTCTCAGTCAGTACCCCGTTCCTGCCTTCTCCCCATACCCCCTGACTCCGCTATCCTTAAGAGCTCTATCTAGCTCTCTCTTGAATGCATTCAGAGAATTGGCCTCCACTGCCTTCTGAGGCAGAGAATTCCACAGATTCACAACTTTCTGACTGAAAAAGTTTTTCCTCATCTCAGTTCTAAATGGCCTACCCCTTATTCTTAAACTGTGGCCCCTTGTTCTGGACTCCCCCAACATTGGGAACATGTTTCCTGCCTCTAATGTGTCCAACCCCTTAATAATCTTATACGTTTCGATAAGATCCCCTTTCATCCTTCTAAATTCCAGTGTATTCAAGCCTAGTCGCTCCAGTCTTTCAACATATGACAGATTGACCAGTATGTCATGGAGGGGTTGAGCTGTATTATCCTGGATGCTCCGCAGTTAGAGGAGCATCCTCCCCTCCAAGAACCACCTCCAATTAATCCAACTCCACTCCCAGGACAGAGCCAGCCTCCCTGATGAGCTTGTTGATTCTGTTGGCGTTCGCAGCCTTCCCATTGCCCCTTCAATCTTACTGGGCCCCATTTTACGTATTCCCTTGAAATACACTGGGGCCCTATTTCCTGAACTCCCTTTAAACACATCATGGCCGTGTTTCCCACACTCCTGCTAAACACACCGGGGTCCTGTTTCCTCACACGCCCTATAACCATGCCAGAGCTCGCTTTCTCGTTCTACTTCTGAAGCACACCAAGGCTCTAGTTCCTGTACTCTCTTCAAACTTGCTGGACCCCATTTTCCACATTCCCTTGAAAAACACCAAGGGCCCTTTTCCTTGAGTTCCCTTTAAGCTCACCAGGTTCAATGCAAAACTGATTATACATCTGTGGAATATTAAAACAAAATCAAAAGGACTGCTCCGCTCCACCACCGATTTTTCGGCACCCTTGGTTCCAGAGCCTTTCTGGATTATCGGTTTTGCCTTGACCAACAGAGGTCACGGTCTCTGAGAAGAGTCCAATGTTACCGGAATGGTCCGCCTATGTGCCGAGGAGCCGAGATACCGGCCCACAAAGTCGGCCTCGGAAGTCGGCTTTGGGAACAGATCCGCCGGCTCCAAAGTCCTGTTTCTTGCAATCTGCCTTATCCAGTATTTCACTCTGTGGGAGACGTTGTACATTAAACACAGGAGCTAAACTCAATGCCCCATTTGTTCTGGATAATAATTGAAGATTTTCTTGAATGGCCATCAGCAATCATCTCCTGCTGAATCCTCTTCCAAAATACAAACACCTTCGGAGATGAATGATTCTGCCTTTTTCCGTACTTTTAATGGTTTAGGTTAGAGAGATACAGCATGGAAACTGGCCCTTCGGCCCACTGAATCCACGCCACCCGACCATCGATCACCCGTTCACACTCGTTCTGTGTTATTCCACTTTCTCATCCACTCCCTGCACGTTAGAGGCAATTTAGAAAAGTCAGTGGCCACCTGGAGAAAACCCATGGGGCCACAGGGAGAACGTACAAACTCCGTACAGATAGCACCTGAGGTCAGGATCGAACACCAGTGTGTGGTGCTGTGAGGCAGCGGCTCTACTAGATTTAATTGTTTTTGACATCATTACTACATTAATGACTTAGACGAAGGGATTAAAAGTACCATTAGCAAATTTGCAGATGATACTAAGCTGGGGGGTAGTGTGAATTGTGAGGAAGATGCAATAAGGCTGCAGGGTGACTTGGACAGGTTGTGTGAGTGGGCGGATACATGGCAGATGCAGTTTAATGTAGATAAGTGTGAGGTTATTCACTTTGGAAGTAAGAATAGAAAGGCAGATTATTATCTGAACGGTGTCAAGTTAGGAGGAGGGGGAGTTCAACGAGATCTGGGTGTCCTAGTGCATCAGTCAATGAAAGTAAGCATGCAGGTACAGCAGGCAGTGAAGAAAGCCAATGGAATGTTGGCCTTCGTAACAAGAGGAGTTGAGTATAGGAGCAAAGAGGTCCTTCTACAGTTGTACCGGGCCCTGGTGAGACCGCACCTGGAGTACTGTGTGCAGTTTTGGTCTCCAAATTTGAGGAAGGATATTCTTGCTATGGAGGGCGTGTAGCGTAGGTTCACTAGGTTAATTCCCGGAATGGCGGGACTGTCGTATGTTGAAAGGCTGGAGCGATTGGGCTTGTATACACTGGAATTTAGAAGGATGAGGGGGGATCTTATTGAAACATATAAGATAATTAGGGGATTGGACACATTAGAGGCAGGAAACATGTTCCCAATGTTGGGGGAGTCCAGAACAAGGGGCCACAGTTTAAGAATAAGGGGTAGGCCATTTAGAACGGAGATGAGGAAGAACTTTTTCAGTCAGAGAGTGGTGAAGGTGTGGAATTCTCTGCCTCAAAAGGCAGTGGAGGCCAGTTCGTTGGATGCTTTCAAGAGAGAGCTGGATAGAGCTCTTAAGGATAGCGGAGTGAGGGGGTATGGGGAGAAGGCAGGAACGGGGTACTGATTGAGAGTGATCAGCCATGATCGCATTGAATGGCGGTGCTGGCTCGAAGGGCTGAATGGCCTACTCCGGTACCTATTGTCTATTGTCTATTGTCTATTGTACCAATTATTATCATACCCCATCAACACTTTCATGCAGGCAAATATCCAAAGTCTCAATTTTGTGCTTATTGATCTCAGTCCACTCTTGTTGCTTTTCTTTTCAAAGACTGACGGGATATTTTCTGAGCCAGGGAAAAAGATTTTAAGCTACTGTGTCCCATGATATTGTCACTGACCGGGTTTTAAAAGTATTATTTTTGTAATGGAACAAAGGGCCCACAGTTCATGAGCTTGGATCTTGAGTGGGAAGCAATTCACTTCTATTCTTATTTATTTTTGCTTACCATCCATTTTATCAACATCCATTTGTTACTTTGCCTGCTGCTGTTATCAGTACCCAAGTGTGTACACGCTGACATTCATTGACCTTGGTAAATGTCACATCACCAATCTAACTAAAAGCCTCTACAGCCTAATTCACTCCTGTATTATGGTTGTTGGCTTGGTGTAATATTCAGAGTTAATTACAGTGAGGCTGAATTTCTTCCCAGCTGTTATCAGGCAACTGAACCATGCTATCAACAGCTAGAGAGTGGTCATGACATCCCATCTCCCCTTGGACTATCTGCAATCAGACTTTACTGCACTTTATCTTGCACTAAACATTCTTCCCTTTATCCTGTATCTGTACACGGTGGACGGCTTGATTGTAATCATGTATTGTCTTTCTGTTGACTGGATAGCACCAGCAAGAAAAAGTGAGTGGCACGGTGGTGCAGCGGTAGAGTTGCTGTCTCACAGCACCAGAGACTCGGTTTCGATCTTGACTACGGGTGCTGTCTGTACGGAGATTGTACGTTCTCCCCGTGACCTGCGTGGGTTTTCTCAGCGTGCTCTGGTTCCCTCCCACACTCCAAAGACGTGCTGATTTGTAGGTTAAATGGCTTCGGAAAAATGATAAAATGTTCCTTGTGTGTAGGATAGTGCTAGTTTACGGGTGATCGCTGGTCAGCACAGACTCGATGGCCCGAACGGCCTGTTTCCACACTATATCTCTAAACTAAACTAAACTTAGCAAGCTTTTCACTGTACCTCGGTACGAGTGACAATAAACGGAACTGAACTAAACTAAACTAAACATTAACTCTTACAATACATAGATAGTGACTGGCACTGAATCCTGGGGTAGTCCACCTGTAACCTGACTCCATAGGGATACAAGCCCACTTAAGATCTGCCTTCACGTTTGGTCTCAGTAAGCCAGAGTTCGCTTGGGCTTATTGCTACTGTGTCCATCTTTCCTGACCTGATGAGGCCATGAAACTGCCTTCAGTGCTGAATCCATCAGCAAGGAACTAACTCTTGCTGCTTACGTTTGCTGTCAGCTCGAGCCACAAGTTAATACGTTCATAAATTATAAGAGCAGAAATAGTCCATTCGTCCTCTGGTCCTAGATTCTGCCACTAGTGGAAACATCCTCCCCACATTCACTCTATCCAGGTTGCCCTTGAGTCATAGATCCTTGCATCATGGGAACAGGCCCTTTGGCCCAACTCATTCATGCTGTAAGGGGTTTCTGCGCCGAGCTTTCGCCCGACCTAAGGTCCCTGTGCCTTGCTCTGGTCCCTCGACCAGGCCTCGCACACTGGTTCCCTCGTGAGTGGTTCGACCCACTCACCCCCTACGGTTCTAGACACTGGACTTAGATGCAGGAGCGTTTATAGTGCAGAAAAATTCAACCAGACCAGATTTGAAGACCAGGGTTTAAACGGAAAAGGCTTTTATTGTGCACTTGGGACTATTGTCCATGAATACTTTTACACAGTTCTAAAAGACATATGCATAACTACACGAATACTTTGACACAGTTCTAAAAGACATATGCATAACTACACGAATACTTAGACACAGTTCTATTAGACGTATGCACACTTACACGAACACTTTTGACGCAGTTCTAAAAGACATATGCATAACTACACGAATACTTAGACACAGTTCTATTAGACATATTCTTGACTGTAAGATGGGGAACGTACGACACATCGCAAACTTGACCAACACATATTCATTTACACACCCACGTTTGTTCAAACCACCCTCCCCTCTACATTAAAACTATGTCCAGGATGTGCAGGATCGGGGTGCATGCTCACCATGGGGCTATTACTGGGGTTACTGGCTGTTCGTGCTGCTTCTCCGCTGCTTTCCGTGAGGGTCGTGCTTGTCCCGTGAGTTCCTTCCTTCCGTTTCTTGCGTTCCTGGCCAGTCGTTGCGAGCGTTGCTGTCCCTGTTGCGAGCGTTCCTGGCCAGTCGTTGCGAGCGTTGCTGTCCCTGCTGCGAGCGTGCCTTTCTTGCCTGTCTTTTCGTCTTCCTCCTGGCTTGCGTTCCTTGTCGTTTCTTCTTGCATGAGTTTAAAACCCAAAAGTCGTGGCCAGTTATACTAATTCTGGCCCGTCCTATCTCCTGCCAGATCTCGGGATCTCTTTGTTTAAAAGATATGTATTGAGTTTTCCCTTTGTCCTGCGTTATGTCCGGGGGTACCGGGGATGGCCAGATGGTGTTAATTGGTATTTCGTTGCGAGGTGATGGGTTTAACTGGTTTCCCATCACCTACCAGGTAGTTTTCTATGGGCTATTGTGCCCCCTTAACGAGATTAACTGTGTAGGTCGGCTTGGGGCATTGTGAGTATGCTGATGTCAGCGCCCCAGTGTCTGGACTTCGACCTGGTTTCGCAGGTTTCTGCATGGCCAATATCCATCCCTTGTTCTAGCCTTGGCTTTGCAGAAACCTAGAGACTGGGCTGTAAGGTTTTTTTTGCTTTTGTGGCTGGTCACGAGGTCCAGCGGCCATCTTAGGACCCACAGATTGTGACATCCCTTAGTAAACTGACCGCAGCCTTTCTCCGCTATCAGCCCCAGTCTCCCGTTTAAAATGTCCAAACTGCAGCTCTTTGGTTTGGTGTTGCTTGCAGAATGAGGGAAAACTTCTCAAATCTTACAGTCCCTCCTGTTGATTTGCATAACCCCAGCTTATCGAATCAATTAAATAATGTGGTTGAGCAATGTTTTCCCGATTCTCCACATCCAGACCCCTGAGGTTTTAACTAACTAGTGCCGCATTACGAACGTACAGTCCCCATCTTCTAGGCTGACCTTTACTGCCCGTGTCCCAGGCAAAAGTATATTACAAGTATTTACATTTTCATGTCAGACATATACACCTACACCTTGTCCCAGGCCGATGCCTCCGCCATCCTCCTACTGGTGTCAGCTTTAATGTAGGACATGAAAACAACACAACAGCAAAACGATACATTTTGTACATTCCTTCAACACAATCATTCTTTATACTATTTTGAAAAAGGACAATGCAAAACACAGTTCACTCGGTGCGGAGGGGGCCCGTCCTTCTAGCAGTTTGAGGCTGGGTCCTGCTCGCCCACCCGCACGTAACGGTCTCTCCATTCTCCTTGATATACCCGGTTAATCTTTCAGTTTCCCTGGGGCACCACTCCGGCAACCGCACCTCGGTGAGGTTTAAAATCACCGAGGCTACCGCGTAGTGCACCCCCTGGTACAATACCTGGTCAGTCGGTATCAGTACCAGGCCATTCCCGGGCCCCTTAGTGGTTTTTGGGCACTCACCCTCCTGTGCTACTGCCAGCGGAACTGTGGGAGGTGTTATGCGTGGTCGTGTGATGAGTTCAGTGGCGTTTACCGGGATCGGGGAAAGGGGGACCCCACAAGCCCACGAGCTAACATCCCACCTCATCCCCTTACCGTCATCCTGCCACTGTCTCTGGAAAAATATGCTGTTGCCCGTGGGACAGCGATACCTCGAACCCCACATACACATATAAATCCCCTCATCCGGTTCCCACCATTTGTCCCAACACACACTCAACTGTTCTTTAGTCCCAGAAATAGTTCTGTGAGTGTTGTTGTTAAGTCTCTCCCACTCAACAGTGGAGTTGGCCATTGTCCGGCTTGTTTTCCTTAGCCACCATCGCCTGCTCGCGGGGACCTTCCCCGTGCATACCAGGCAGATCCTTTTGCCAACGGTGGCGCTTACCCTTTGGGCGATGATCTTGACTCTCGGGCACAATAACGAAGTGTCCCGATAAGCAAAGCCTGAGGCGCTGGAATACTCTGAAGAGTTCGATCCCAGCCACCCCGGCCACCGGCCTTCATGGAAGTGAACTGCGGTCTCCTCCGCTTCTCTCCTTCCAGTCCCATCGGTCGCGATGGGAGCCGTGTCCCCGGAGCAGCCGTAAATGATGATGTCCTTGGTGCGGCCCCGATAGGCCCACCCACATCCGATCGCCGTGGCAACGATCCACCATACGAGTGCCTCCTTCCACTCCAGAAAAACAGATAAAGAAATATGGTATAGCCAGCCTCTTGGGGAGCGCTTGGCTTTGTTAACGCCCCTGCGGGCGGGTCTCTTGACCCCCAGCCTGCACCCCACACCCACACATCCTGGACGCATCAACTCTATCTAAAATTATCCCCACAAACTTATCTAAAATACTTATCCTTATCTAAATTGCTTATCCTTATCTAAAACTAAAATATAATACAGCGCCGCCTTCCCCGGGCGGCTCAGCTAATCCCTGTCAGGGCTGCAGCGGTTCGTCTCCTGCGGCTGCACCACGCTGTCTCCCACCTTTGATCCTCCGCAGCCTGTCGCTGCCTGGCGGGGGCTAAACCTCCTCTGAAACGTTAGCTCCCTCCTCCTCACTTGGCTCCCGTACCTCGGGGCGTGATTGACCTCTGGCCAAAACTTTCTAGGTTGGGGTTCCCTGCTAGACCTACGGAGGGTCACCTTAGGCACTGCCCCCTGGACAGCCTGGCTGAGGACCGGTTCCTGCCGTGCCACAGCTCGGGTACCCCCCGCAGCTGCCGACCCTGGCCCCACCTCATCCAGCTCTGCCCCCTTGGTGCTGGGTTTTCCCGCGGCATCCGGCCTCACCCTGCCTGTACCTACAGGTGGTGAGCCTCCGCCCGCTACCCCCGCCTTCCTGGTGCTTGAGTCGGGGACGTTACTGTCGTCCCCCTCCGACTCCTCCTCCTCCGTAATGGGATCCAGCCCCTGGTCGAGCTGATCAGGCTCTTCCTCGTCTGAATCCCACCCAAAACACGAGACTCTCCATTCCTGGAGAATGTCCTCCCCCCTCACGCAGGCAACCTTGCCTGTCTGCGTGACCTGCCTCATCCTTGGCTGTGAGTCCCCACTCCCAGGGCTGGCCCCTGTGCTTGACCCCTGTGCTCCAGGCTTATAACTACCTACCCTACCACAATCGTGTTTGTGGGTCGCAAACACGATCAGGTTGTTCCCCAAACACTCTTGCAGTTCGGCCGGGACCTCCGCCACCATGCGCTCGAGGTCGTAACCCTCGGGCGGCTTCATGGTGCACAGAGTCCCTTTCCCCTCTTTTCCCCTAATCCCCTTCCCACCCCCTTCTGTCCACTTCATCAGGATACACTCCCATGTGGTATGGAGTGCTCCCAAGTAAATGGACAGCGGGATGGAACGCGCGCCAGCCTGTTCCTTCCCCGTGAACCCCGCCAGTGCGAAAGGGACCCCTGTGGACAGGGGAGAGTCAAAGGGTTCCTCTGTGTGGACCACGGTGCATGAACCCCCGTGTCCAACAGATAATTGCCCCTTTGCCTCTCCACTACCATCTTCACAAGCAGCCTCTTCCACGCATCGTAGCGGAGAGGACACAGGTAGGCGGGCTGCGCGGGCTGATGTCATTGGGGAATGTCCAGTGCCCCCCCCCCGCACCCGGGGAGCCGGTAGCGACTGCCACCTTCCCCTGTGCTGCCATGAGGGACCGCATCACCTCGATCATTGTTTCAATAATCTCGGGCTTAACTGGGACCTCGGCGCACAGGGTGGTGCCAACCCTATCTTCCTTGATGTGGGCCCTGCAATCCTTCTGCCAGTGCCCCACCTTACCGCACCTGAAACACTTGGACTGTGCGGTAGGGTTACCCTCCTGTCGCCACTCCTTTTGGACCGGTGCAGTAGCCTCTGCTACGTGCACCTTCCCTGTTACTAGTCGGGTAGACGTACTCCGGGTGTTCCTATACCCTACCGTGAGATGGTCCAAAACCGCCTCCTCTGTACTATTTGTGGGATCAAACCAGGCTTTCGCCTGCTCCCTGACGGCTGCCAGACTGTTTGATACCAGACATCGGAGCCACTGGACTCTCCCATTCCCGACCAGGACATCCCGCGCGGGGACGTGCGGGCAACTGCTCTGGTATACTGACCACAGTCGCGCCGCAAAAACCCTTGGGGGTTCTCCCTCCATCTGGAGGGTCTTCCCTAATCGGGCAAATGGACCCTCATCGCCCATCCCCGAAACTTCCAGGACCTCATCCCGTAGGAGATCGTAGGTCCTGGTCCCTCTTGTACTCTCATCTGAGAGACATTGGAGGATCGAGCTGTCCAGGGAGAACAGCAACAATTTTGCCCGTTCCATACACCCACCACCCTTTGTACTAGAGGGCAGAGGTTTAAAGTGAGAGGGGGAAATTTTAAAGGGATTGATGTGACCATCGGAGAGCGAGGATGGCCGTCGAGATCGAAGGGGGGGGGGGAGGGACACCTGGCTGGGGATGGGTGGGGGCACGAAGAAAGCAGGGGGACCTGGCAGGGGGGCGTCTGCTGCCAGATGCGGGCGGCAGGCAGTAGATAGGACTGTTTGGTCAACTTTTGTAACTTTGTCAACACCAAAACGTGGTGCCACTTGTGCACTGCCAAGATGTGGTCTGCTGTGTGATTTTATCGGGTTGTATGGCAGACAAAGTGTTTCACTGTAGCTAGGTGCATGTGACAATAAAATATCATTGATACTGCAGTCTAGCTTGAGTAATCTGAAATAGGAAGAATTGAACCAGAGACTGTGTGACAGTTCAATCACATTGTGCGCAACCTCCCACATATGTTTACATATTTTGTTGTGCTGCTGCAAGTGATAATGTCATTGTTCTGTCTGGGGCATATGACAAAAAAACACTCTGGACATTGCACCGTGCCTACCTGGGTGCGCGGTGGCGCAGCGGTAGAGTTGCTGCCTTACAGCCAGGGACATGGGTTCGATCCCGACTACTGGTGCTGTCTATACGGAGTTTATACGTTCTCCCCGTGACCGCGTGGGTTTTCTCTGAGATCTTCGGTTTCCTCCCACACTCCAAAGACATACAGGTTTGTTGGTTAATTGGCTTGGTATGAATATAAATTGTCACTAATGTGTGTAGGATAGTGTTAGTGTACGGGGATTGCTGGTCGGCACGGACGGTGGGCTGAAGGGCCTATTTCCGCACTGTATCACTAAAACTAAAGTACACTTAGTCAAGAACGAAAAGCCAGAAGCTTTTGACTCTCTCTTCGGTCTTCCCGTAGGTGAAGTCAGTTTCATAAATCCTCACCTTTCCCCTCCTGAAGCCAACAATCAACTCCCATGTGTTACTAACGTTAAGAGCAAGATTGTTGTTCTGGCACCATTCATTCGAGGGCTGCAGGGAAAACGCTGGGAACTATAGGCCAGTGAGCTTGGGACAGTCAATGGAAGTGTTTTGAGAGCAGTCAGTGTTACGGTTGAGGAGGTGCTGAAGGTTCTATCGTGTATGAAGGTAGACAAATCTCCAGGGCCTGATCAGATATATTCGAGGACATTGTGGGAAACCAGAGAGGAAATTGCGGGAGCCCTGGTTGAAATTTACGAGTCGTCTTTAAATGCAGAAGTGCTGGAAGACTGGAGGATGTGCCTCTAGTCAAGAAGGGCTGCAGGGAAAATGCTGGCAACTATAGGCCAGTGAGCTTATCATCTGTAGTTGGGGAGTTACTAGAGAGTTTTCTGAGGGATAGGATATACGGATATACAGGCATTTAGATGGACAAGGGCTGGTTAGGGACAGTCAACATGGTTTTGTACATGGGAGGTCGGGGAGTGCAGGTACATACTTGAAGGTAGATAGGGTGGTCAAAAAGACTTTTGGCACATTGGCCTTTATCAGTCAGAGTATTGAGTATAGAAATTGGGAGATCATGTTGCAGTTATATTAAACGTTGGTGAGGTTGTATTTAGAGTTCTGTTGTGTTCTGTTCTGGGCACCATGTTATAAGAAAGATATTGTCAAGCTGGAAAGGGTACAGGGAATATTTATGAGGACGTTGCCAGGACATGAGGGTCTAAGCTATCTGGAGAGGTTGAGTAGGCAGGAGGATGAGAGGTGGTCTTATAGAGGTGTATAAAATCATGAGAGGTATAGGTCGGATAGATGCACAGAGTCTCTTGCCCAGAGAAGGGGAATCGAGGACCAGTGGACATAAGTTTAAGGTGAAGGGAAAAAGATTTAATAGGAATTTGAAGGATAACTTTTTCTCACAAAGGGTGGTGGGTGCATGGAACAAGCTGCCAGAAACAGACAGGTACATGGATAGGACAGGTTTGGAGGCATGTGGGCCAAATGCTGGCGGGTGGGACTAGTGTAGATGGGACATGTTGGCCGGTGTGGGCAAGTTGGACAGAAGGGCCTGTTTCTAGACTCTATGATTCTGTGACTGTATGTAATAAAAATGAACCGCAGATGCTGGTTAATACCAAAGATAGACACAAAGTGCTGGAGTAACTCAGCAAGCAGGCAGTCTCTTTGGAGAAAATGGATAGGTGATGTTTCAGATCAGGACCCTTCTTCAGAATTTAAAATCTTTCTGTAAAATCTTAAAAATCTTGTCTAGCAATCTCACCATACATAAGTATGTGCATGCAAGTCATAGAGTCAGACAGTGCAGAAAATGGCCCTTCGGCCCAACTCGTCCGTACCGACCAAGATGTCCCATCTACGCCAGCCCCATTTGCCTGCATTTGATCCATATCCCTCTAAACCTTTCCTGTCCAAGTGTCTTGCTTTTTTTAAAAACTATTCCCCCTCAGGATCAACAATGTGATTTATGAACCCAGATATTTTGGTTCATATTTTAGTATCATATGTGCTGATACTGTGATTTTTATCGGATTGATGCAATCCTGTAATATTATATTTTCATTGAGTAGGCATTTTCTGTAAAATGCTTATTCTTTGGGTATGTTTTTCTTTACAAATGTTTCGTTTGGAAGGCATTTGCTGAACAAGCTGAAAAGGGGATATAAACTGCAGAGCAAATGTAAAGAAAGAAACATTTGTGTTTAGTTACCAGAGTGTTACAGCTGTGTAAATTGGCTGAACACACAGATTTAAGAGTTGAATAAGAACAGTATATATATATCCCACAAGAACAAATGACCTCGAAGTTATCTGTGTCTTAATCTTGACAAAACACATTATACCAAGGGCTTTCTTGTAATAAAATGGAAGAACTTTGGGGGGAAAATGAAAGATTTTATTGTGCAGGGTTTTGCAAAACAGTAGTCTTAAGAGTTTCAAGAGCAATTTTCCCTATTGGAAAATAGTTTCTCGAAAGGAAAATGGTAACGTAACAATAATCCTCTGTCACATAAACACTGCCTCCTTTATACCAATATCTCCGTTTATGGGAACATTGCTCTAGTGTTACATTTTGGTTTACAGGAGGGTTGCCCTGTCTCGTACTCCCCCGTCCATGGGTATTTCTGCAAGAATCCAGAATGGAGATGGAATGAGATTTAAATTCTCTTTGCCCCTAAGACAGACACAAAATGCTGGAGTAATGGGTGACCTTTCGGGTCAAGACCCTTCTTCAGACTGAAAAAGGGTCTTGACCCGAAAGGTCACCCATTCCTTCTCTCCAGAGATGCTGCCTGACCCGCTGAGTTACTCCAGCATTTTGTGTCTATCTTCGGTGTAAACCAGCACCTGCAGTTCCTTCCTACACTTCTCTTTGCCCCTGTTAGTCTTTAATTAAAGCTGCTTATTTATTATCTCTGTTCATTCAGACTCATTGCTGAGGTTAATCACCCCCTCCCTTCTCCCTTTTGTATTCCCACTCTTTTGCCCTCCCCCCCACCTGGACTCGCACCCTTTTCTCTCCTCCCCCTTGCTCCCCCTTCCACCTATATTCCTTCCTCTGGCTTCACAATTTGGACCCCTTCACACTTTTCGTCATAGAGTCATACAGTGTGGGAACAGGTCCTTCGGCCCAACTTGCCCACACCGACCAACATGTCCCACCTATAGTCCCACCTGCCTGCGTTTGGCCCATATCCCTCTAAACCTATCCTATCCATGTACATGTCTAAATGTTTCTTAAACGTTTCGATAGTACCTGCCTCAAGTACCCCCTCTGGCAGTTTGTTGCATATACCCACCACCCTTTGTGTGTAAAAGTTACCCCTCGGATTCCTATTAGATGTTTACCCCTTCACCTTAAACATATGTCCTCTGATTCACGATTTCCCTACTTTGGGCAAGAGATTGTGCGTATACCCGATTAATTCCTCTCATGATTTGATACACCTCTATAAGATAACCCCATATCCTCCTGCACTCCAAGGAATAGAGTCCCACCCTTCTCAACCTCTCCCTATAGCTCAGACCCTTGAATCCTGGCAACATCCTTTAAAATCTGATCTGTACCCTTTCCAGCTTGACAACATCTTTCCTCTTACTCAATACTCTAAATGGGGCTCACCAACGTCTTATAGATGTACGACATAACCTCCCAACTTCTATAACCAATGCTCTGACTGATGACAGCCAATGTGCCAAATATCTTTTTGACCACCGTATCTACCTGTGACGTCACCTTCAAGGATCTATGTACCCACACCCCTAGGTCCCTCTGGTCTACAACACTCCCCAGAGCCCCACCATTCACTGTGTAGGTCCTTTCAGATGGTGGTCTTCTCATCTCTGTCCTTTGTCCAACCATCTGCCTATTACCCCCCCCCCCCACCCCCCACCCACACCCTCTCACCTGTATCCACCTATCATTCGCTGTGGAGAATAAAGGGGGTGGGTAGGGGTGGGGGGGTTATTGTACAAGCAGGAATCACCGAAGAATGTCTGAGACAAGGAAAGACACAAGATGCTGGTGTAACTCAACGGGTCAGGGATTGGGTCAGGACCCTTCTTCAGACTGCCTCACCTCCTGCATAAGGTCACAAGGTCATAAGTGATAGGAGTAGAATTAGGCTATTCGGCCCATCAAGTCTACTCTGTCGTTCAATCATGGCTGGTCTGTCTCTCCCTCCTAACCCCATTCTCCTGCCTTCTCCCCCTAACTTCTGACACCTGTACTAATCAAAAATCTATCTATCTAGGCCTTAAAAATATCCATCGATGGCCTCCACAGCCCACCGTGGCAAAGAATTCCACAGATTCACCACTCTCAGACTAAAGAAATTTCTCCTCATCTTCGTAAAAGAATGTCCTTTAATTCTGAGGCAATGACCTCTAGTGCTAGACTCTCCCACGATTGGAAACATCCTCCCCACACCCACTTTATCCAAGCCTTTCACTATTCTGTATGTGTCCCCGCTCATTCTTTTAAACTCCAGCAAGTGCAGGCCCAGTGCTGACAAACGCTCATCATATATGTTAACCCACTCATGCCATTCTGAAGGGTTCTGACCCGCCATACCTTGAGAAGATTCTGCAGTCCTGCCTCCTTCCTCCTTTCTTCCAGCTTTATCCCCGCCTCCCCCATCCCACACCCCCACCATTACAATCAGTCTGAAGAAGGGTCCTGATTCGAAACTTCACGGATCCATGTTCTCCAGGGATGCTGCCTGACCCGCTGAGTTACTCCAGCACTCTGTGTCCTTGTTATACCGGTGACGGTCTTCTGCACACTGAGCCAAGCCCACAGTGTCTCTGGATGCTAACATGACTGTGCTAGTAGCTGGTGGCGTTTGGTGTTGTGCCCTTTGTGTTGTGTTGGCGGCGTTTGGTGTTGCCCCCCTGCAGGATCTATACATCAGGAGGTGCAGATCTAGAGCCAGCAACATTATGGGGGACCCCTACTACCCCAGCAACGGACTGTTCCAGCTGCTACGGTCAGGCAAACGCCTCCGCTGTCACGCTGTGAAAACAGAGAGGATGAGATGGAGTTTCTTCCCACGGGCCATCAGGACTGTTAACTCTCATATCACCAGGAACTAATTTAATTTACTGTATTAATTTATTTTTTGTGTTAAAATTGTTTTTTCTATTCTGTTTTGTAGTTTTTGCACAATCCGCAGGCGTTGCCACATTCATTTCACTGCACATCTTGTATATGTATGTGACAAATAAACTTGACTTGACTTGACTTGACTTGTCATGCTCTACCAGGAGCCCTTGGTTCCCCTGTGCTCTGTACAGTCAACAGCAAGTGCTATACACTGGAAATAAACAACCTCTATCTGTTTGTGCTCAGCTAGTGGTCTGTTATGTACCTGGAAAACAATGCAAGGCTTTGTGGGTCAAGGCCAAGTACAAAGTTGCAAAGTGCAGTGCCTAGGATGTTGTCCCTGTTGGGCTCCATATCTGAGGAAGGATGTGCTGGTGTTGCAGAGGGTCCAGAAGAATGATCCCAGGGATGACTGGGTTAACGAATGATGAGTGATTGACAGCACTGGGCCTGTACTCGCTGGAGGTTAGAAGGATGAGGGGGAACCTCATTGAAACTTACCGAATAGTGAAAGGCCTGGATAGAGTGGATGCAGAGAGGATGTTTCCAGTAGTGGGAGAGTCTAGGACTAGAGGTCACAGCCTCAGAATAAAAGGAAGTACCTTTAGAAAGGAGATGAGGAGGAACTTCTTTAGTCAGAGGGAGGTGAATCTGTGGAATTCATTGGCACAGATGGCTGTGGAGGCCAAGTCAATGGATATTTTTAAGGCAGAGATTGACAGATTCTTGATTAGTACGGGTGTCAGGGGTTATGGGGAGAAGGCAGGAGAATGAGGTTGAGAGAGAAAGATAGATCAGCCACGATTGAAAATAGCGGAATAGACGTGATGGGCGGAATGGCCGAATTCTGCTCCTAGAACATGAACGTAGGAACATCGGACTTCCAATCCCTCGCAGTCAGCACCTTGTGTTTATTCAGTGCAAAAAAAACAACAGGAAAGGGAATTGGGACTATTTGTATCCTTGGAGTAAACTTGAGGTAAGTTATGCAGAAATAAGAAGAGCACACAGTAAATAAGTCATCGGTGCAGAATTAGGCCATTCGGCCCAGCAAGTCTGCTCTGCCATTCAATCAGTGCTGATCTATCTTCCCTTCTCAACCCCAATCTCCTGCCTTCGCCCTGTAACCTTTGACGTCCGTACTGATCAAGAAGCTGTCAAACTCCACCATAAAGTCCGATACAACAAGATCAGGGAGGGGGAGCACAAGGAACTGCAGATGCTGGAATCTTGAGGAAAGCACAAAGTGCTGGAGAACTCAGCGGGTCACACAACATCTGTGGGGGGAGTGGACAAGTGACCTTTTGTGTTGGACTCTTCTTCAGATGGTGGGCACTGTTACGTAAGTCATAAGAGCAGAATTAGGCCATTTGGTCCATTGAGTCTACTCTGCCATTCAAACATGGATAATCTATCTTTTCCTCTCAACCCCATTCTCCTGCCTTCTCCCCATAACCCTTGACACCCGCACCAATCAAGAATCTGTCAATCTCTACCGTAAAAATATCTATTGACGGCATCCACAGTCATCTGCGGTAATGAATTCCACAGATTCACCAGCCTCTTGACTATAGAAATTCCTCCTCATCTTCTTTCTAAACGTACGTCCTTTTATTCTGAGGCTATGGTCTCTGATCCTAGCTAGACTCTCTTACTGGTGGAAACATCCTCCCCACATCCACTATATCCAGTTACTTTGTACGGATGGTACGGATGATCTCACGCACACAGTTTGTACGTTCTTCCTGTGACCTGCGTGGGCTTTCTCTGGGATCTCTATTTTCCTCCCACACTCCAAAGACGTACAGGTTAGCAGGTTAATTGGCTTGGTGTACATGTAAATTGTCCCTAGTGTGGGTAGCATAGTGTAAGTGTGCGGGGGTCGCTGGTTGGTGCGGACTCGGTGGCCCGAAGGGTTTGTTTCCACACTATCGCTAAACCAAACCAAACTAAACAATGCTAATATCAACTGGAACGTGGACCGGTGCTAAAACGTGGCGCCTCTTCCCGCGGTCTCAGTAGACTATGTCTGTACACTTGCTAATCTGGGGCAGGATGGTGATACTCTACTGGACTGTTTGTGAGGAAATAAATGTAATTGTGCGTTTGCACTTCGTACATGTGACAATAAAGCACCATCGAACCATTGAACCGTGCTTCCTTCTTAAACAATGCCGTGATCAAGTGTTTGAGAGGTTGTTACACAGGCCCCAAACCTTTGATGTCTGGTAGCGGAAGGACCGTAGACCATGGTCCTCCCCCACTGAACCCTTGTGGTGGCCTCACCGAGCTTCATTTCATCTCCCGTCCCATACATATCCCTGCACATGGCGGCTGTTCGCTGGAGGGTGTCTCCTCACCCTGGAAGACCAACAAGTGTCAGGCAGAACAAAGTGACGTTTAACCAATCTTCTAGCAAAAGGATATCTCTCGTTTCCCTCTCCTCTATCTCTCAGTCTGAAGAAGGTTCTTGGCCCGTAATGTCACCTATTCATTTTCTCCAGAGATGCTGCCTGTCCTGCTGAGATGCTCCAGCTTTTCGTGTCTGTCTTCGGTTTAAACCAGCGTCTGCAGTTCCTTCCTACACTACTCACTACTTTGCAGGAGTTCTCCAACTCTTGAAGAAAAGTTAATTGGCTTCGGTAAAAATTGTAAATTGTGTAGGATAGTGTTAGTGTGCAGGGATCACTGGTCGGCGCAAACTTGCTGGGCCGAAGGGCCTGTATCCGTGCCGTATCTCTAAACTAAACTCAGATAGTTTCCCCGTGACATTCATCACCTCAACATCTTAGTGAAGCAATGAAGTGTGAAGCATCAACCGACACGGTGTCGTTTTGTGTAAACTGGCATCTGCCATTCCTTGTTTCTGCTTCTCGTAGTAGTTGATGTTTATCTTAGAGTGAGCCCCTGGGGACAGTCTGTACAGCATTGGGCCTTGCGTTATGCAGTTCCTCGGGATGAATGTCGACACGACAGGCAATTCCAGACCTACTTGGCAAACGGAAATGTCCTACCAGGAGTTCTTTAATCAAAGTGTGGCTGCTATCTTTCTGTGAGGTAAGTAGCAAAGGTCTTTGCTCACAACCTTTATCTTCAGTTTCTCTCTCTGAATCTTTTTGTCCAGAGGAATTGAGAACCAGAGGATATAGTTTTAAGGTGGGGGGTGGGGGGGAGATTTCATGGGAACCTGAGGGCTAACTATTCTACACAAAGGGTGGTGGGTGTTTGGAACGAGGTAGTTGAGGCTGGTACTGTCGCAACGTTCATGAATCATTTAGACAGGTACATGGATGGGATAGGTTTAGAGGTATATGGGCCAATCACAGGCAGGTGGGACTATTGTAGATGGGACATGGTGGTTGGTGTAGGCAAGATGGGCCGAAGGGCCTGTTTTCACGCAGTAAGACTGTATGACTATGAATCAGAATGCAGGCTGTTCACAGTGATGAAATCCTCACGCATGAAATGCGGCAGGGAAAATGATGCCTGCATTGGTGTGAATTGTGTCAGGTAGTGCATGGTGCAATTTCCCATTGAGCGGGACCTCAATGGAAAATACTTCAAGAAGAGGCATGATCTGCACAGACGACAATGTGTGTGGGTGTTTTTATCTCTAACCCAGCCTCTAGGCTGAAGATAGATACAAAAAGCTGGAGTAACTCAGTGGACCAGGCAGCATCTGTGGGGAAAAGGAATAGGTGATGTTTCGGGTCAGAACCCTTCTTTAGGTTGAATGATAGAGAAGGCTAGCATAAATCGGGGCCGGCAACAGATGACCTCGGGAAGGGTGGAGTCCATATTGGACCATTGTGAGCTGGGGAAAATATGATAACAAAGAGATACAGGAATGCAAACAGTGGAACTGGTGGGATAGCTAGGGTGGGGGAGTGGAGGAGACAGAGGGGGAGGGGGGAAAGGGAATGCAGGAGTTAGTTGAAATTAGGCAAAGACTGTGGTGTATCAATTAGTACATTTCGTCAGAGGGAACTGGTGAGGCTTTGACAAAGTCAATGATTGGCATTGGTGAAGATTCTTCATCTAATGCATGCTTTTAAAAGCCAGCTTGCCATTCTTTCATCATGACCAATTTGAAATAAATAATTTATCTGCTGTAATATTGCTCAAGCATAGAGTCATGGAGTCCTGGATTCTTACAGCGTGGAAACAGGCCCTTTGGCCCAACATGCCCACACTGGCCATCATGCTCCCTGTACTCTAGTCCCATCTGCTGCATTTGGGCCATATCCCTCTCAACCTGTCCTCTCCATTTACTTGTTTCATAAGTTCTAGGAGCAGAATTAGGCCATTCAGCCCATCGTCTACTCTGCCATTCAATCATGGCTGATCTATCGTTCCCTCTCAACCCCATTCTCCTGCCTTCACCCCATAACCTGTATTAGGGACCCTCAAACTATCTTTAATCAGACACCCGTACGAATCAAGAATCTGTCAATCTCCACCTTAAAAATATCCATTGACTTGGCCTCCACAGCCATCAATGGCCATGAATTCCACAGATTCACCAACCTCTGACTGAAGAAATTCCTCCTCATCTCCATTCTAAAGGTAGATTATTCTGAGGCAATGGCCTCTAGTCCTAGACTCTCCCGCTAGTGGAAACATCCTCTCCACATACTTTCTTTCCAGGCCTTTGTAAAGGTTTCTTAAACGTTGCGATCGTATCTGCCTCAACTACCTCCTTCAGCAGATTGTTCCATACACCCACCAACTTTTGCGTGAAAAAGTCACCCCTCAGGTTTCTATTAAATCTTTCCCTTTACCGGTTTCTGACTCTATCTCATGATGTACAAATAAAATAGTTTGCAAGTTTACCTCTGAGGTGCTTATTTACACAGACCTCCAAAAGGCATTTGATTAACATGAAGCAAATAAGATTCTAAGTGCAGGGAATCTGAAACGAAAACGGAAAGTGCTGGAAATACTCCATGGGTTAAGCAGCGGCTGTGAATATTCTAGCAATTGTTAAAGTCCCTCACAAGGGCTAAAGTTAGAGTCCAGTACAGTCTGATTAAAGATAGTCTGAGTGTCCCCAATGAGGTGATTGTAGCTCAGGACCGCTCTCTCGTTGTTTGTGGAACTTCAGTTCCCTGAAAACAGCTGGGAAGAAACTGTTCCTGAATCTGGTGGTGTGTGTTTTAACACTTCTATGCCTCTGGCCTGGTGGGAGAGGGAAGAATAGGGAGTGACTGGGGCGAGCGAGACTCATCCTTGATTATGCTGCTGGCGTTGCCGAGACAGCGTGAGGTGGGAAGGGAGCGTGGAAATCATTGGATATTTTTAAGGCAGAAGTTGGTGCAGGTGTCAGGGGTTATGGGTGGAAGGCAGGAGAATGGGGTTGAGAGGGAAAGATAGATCAGCCATAATTGAATGGCGGAGTAGACTCGATGAACCGAATGGCCTAATTCTGCTCCGATCACATATGAACTGGGGTCCATGCCACGAAAAATCTGGTTTTGCAGGAAGTTGCTGAAAATAACCTATGGCAATTTGCAAGTAAGGCAAGTGGTTTAAGAATAAAGTCTTCCTTCTTGATGTACCCAGGGCCACAGGTTTACGCGGGTCCTGTAAGCGCACGGATTGAGTTCTGCCCACAGTGCGTGTAAATTCGTGGGTGTGATTGACGAGTCTACTACAGCTGAATGTGACTCTTTGGCCAAGCATTGATGAGAAGCAGAGAGCACCCAAGCTACACTACAAACTGAGAACAACCTCGCCCATGATATAAATAACTTACCTCTCCTTCTATGGTGCATGGGACAGGGAAGGGGGAAATGTCAATCATTCCTTCACCTCCATGAATGAATGAACAAAACTTTATTATCACATGTGACATTTGTTTTACACAAAGTAAGCAAAGAGTCGCCACATGGTGCAGCGGTAGAGTTGCTGCCTCACAGCGCCAGAGACCCGGGTTCGATCCTGACTACGGGTACTGTCTGTACAGAGTTTGTACGTTCTCCTCGTTTTCTCCAGTTTGGTTTGGTTTGCATTGGTTTTCTCCAGTTTCCTCCCACACTCCAAAGACGTACAGGTTTGTAGGTTAATTGGCTTGGTAAATTTGTAAATTATCCCTAGTGTGTGTAGGATAGTGTTAGTGTGCAGGGATTGCTGGTCGGCTTCGGTGGGCCAAAGGGCCTGTTTCCGTGTTGGATCTCTAAACTAAACTAAATTAAGTATAAGGCGCTGACAAAGTTACAAAGTGTTCAATGTAGTTCCCAATGGTCCCACTTTGTTCTCAGCGGCCCCCCTAAGCCAGTTCCTCTTTGTTTCTCGCTAGTTCCTCTAGCATTGTTTTTTTGCCAAAGGACGGGGAACCTTTCAATTTGGTTAAAGTGAATTTCAGTTCAGGTTTCCACAAGCACTGATCAACTCGTCAGATCCTTTTGAAAGAACTGGTATGGAGAAGAATGATTATCTAATTGAATGGTGCCAGAACAATCTTGCTCTTAACGTTAGTAACACGAGGGAGTTTATTTTTCAGCTTCAGGAGGGGAAAGGTGAGGATTAATGAAACTGTCACCTGCACGATGACTGAGGAGAGAGTCAAAAGCTTCTGGCTTTTCTTTCCTGACTACGAATACTTTCGTTTTAGTTTTAGAGATACAGCGCGGAAACAGGCCCTTCAGCCCACCGAGTCTGCACCGAACAGCGATCCACGCACATTAACACTATCCTACACACACTAGGGGCAATTTACACATACACCAAGCCAACCTACATACCTGTACGTCTTTCGAGTGTGGGAGGAAACCAAAATCTCGGAGAAAACCCTTGCAGTCAAGGGGAGAACGTACAAACTCCGTACAGACAGCGCCCGTAGTCGGGTTTGAACACGGGTCTCTGGCGCTACAAGCGCTGTATGGCAGCAACTCAACCGCTGTGCCACCGTGCAGCCCGTACAGAGTACCATCTGTACGGAGTTTATACGTTCTCCCTGTGACCATGTGGGTTTTCTCCGGGTGCTCCGGTTTCATCCCAGACTCCAAAACGTACAGGTTTGTAGGTTAATTGGCTTTGGTAAAGATTGTAAATTGTCCTTCGATTATAGGATAGTGTTAGTGTATGGGGTGATCATTGGTCGGCGTGGACTCGGTGAGCCCAAGGGTCTGCGTCCACGCTGTATCTCTAAAGTAAACAGTCTAATCATGGTTGGGAAGAAACTGTTCCTGAACCTGGAGATCACAGAAATATGTTCCTGAAGAACAACATTCTGAGTAAAATTTTGTGAAATCAAGAAAGATTTCTGATGGGTGACGCCCCAATACGTTGCAACTGTGAGATGCAATGTGAAGAAAGTAGGCCTTATTCTATGTGACAGCAGGGTGTGTGATTGTAGGGTGGGCCCTTGTACTCTGCACGTTCACAGTGTTTGAGCTAACGTGACAAAGCAAAACAAGGCGATGTGGACTGTTCGGTGACACCTCGACTCTGGCGTGCAACTCTTGAATGCACGGGTATGTGGAAAGCACCGTGTTACACAGAACGTGAAGGGGCAGAGCACTGGAGCATGGAAACACTGCATCCGCTACCTGGGGAACACGGGACAAAGTCATAGTTATAGAGTAATTCTGTGTAGAAACAGGCTCTTTGGCCCAACTTGCCCACACCCACCAACATGTCCCATCTACATTAGTCCCACCTAACTGCGTACATGGATAGGATAGGTTTAGAGAGATATCTCTCTAAACCTATCCTATCCACATAAGCGTCTAAATGTTCCTTAAACATCCACATAGTCCCCGCCTCAACTACCTCCTCTGGCAGCATGTTTCATACCCTCTGTGCGAAAAAATTATAATTCAAATTCCTAATAATTTTATCCCCCCTCATCTTAAACCTATTTCCTCTGGTTCTCGATTCCCCAACTCTGGGCAAGAGACTCTGTGCGTCTACCTGATCTACTCCTCTCATGATCTCTACCCGACCTATTCCTCTCATGATCCACAGGTTTGATCCTGACCTCGGGGGTTGCCCATGTGGAGTTTGCACTGATCTTCCTGTAACTCTGTACGTTTCCTCTGGGTGTTCTGGTTTCCTCCTACTTTGAAAATGACATGTTGTTCACATAAGAACACAAGACAATAGGAGAAGGAATGGGCCACTCGGCCCCTCAAACCTAACCCACCATTCTATATGATCATGGCTGATCTGCCCCAGACCACAACTTCTCTAGTTGACTACAGGCCTCAATAACCTGATCTTTCAAGTATTTGTCCATCTCTATCTCAAAGGTCCAGTAGATCTCAACATCCCTCTGGAATTGCTGCTTGGCTGTTGGACAACAGTAAGGACAAAGACAGTGCTGAGTTTAGTAGAGGATGTTGCCAGGACTCGAGGGCCTGAGCAATAGGGAGAGGTGGAGCAGGCTAGGACTTTATTCCTTGGAGCGCAGGAGGATGAGGGGTGGTCTTATAGTGGTCTATAAAATCATGAAAGGAATAGATAGGGTAAATGCACAGAGTCTCTTGCCCAGAGTAGGGGAATCGAGAACCAGAGGACATAAGTTTAAGGTTATGGGGGAAAAATTTAATGGAACGAGCTGCTGGAGGAGACAGTTGAGGCAGGGACTACTGCTAAAGGTAAGAAACATTTAGACAGGTACAAGGATAGGACAGGTTGAGAGAATTATGGGCCAAGTGCAGGCAGCTGGGACTAGTGTAGATGGGTCATGTTGGTCGGTGTGGGCAAGTTGGGCCGATGGGCCTGTTTCCATGCTGTACGACTCAATGACTCCATCCAGACAGGATAACTACCTTGTGTTGGAAGGAGTAAGTATCCTTAATCCACTCTATAGTCTCAGCAGTCCTTGTAATCTTCAGGAGGATAAATTCCTGGTTCCTGTAACCACCTGCAAGCCCCTTTGAACGAGTCCTCTGAGTGGGAAAGAGCCCTGGTGCTTTGAGGGGGTGGTTTATCATCCCCTTCCCCTTCCCACCCCCCCCCCCCCCCCCGGAAAATGTGGCGCCTAGGCTGGGTGAGGCAGCCGATCTCGATCTCATCGGGACTTCCTCGGCTGATCTGCGGGTCGAATTTGCCCCCTGCAGCCGGGGCTCTGGAACTCCGGCCTGGCCGGAGCTAGCAGAACCTTTCCCATAGCCGACTTCCATGGCCGACATTGCAGCCGGTATCTCGGCTCCTTGGCAGCCCAGGTGGACCCTTCCTGTACCGTTGGACTCCTCTCGGAGACAGTGACCTCTGTTGGCCCGGCAAAACGGGCAATCCAGAAAGGCTCTGGAACCAAGGGTGCTGGGAAATCAGTGGTGAAGCTGTATCATTGTTTCTGCTCTTTGGCAGATGCCTGGCTTTACCTTGCACTAAACGTTATTCACTAAACTTATCAGGTAAGAAGACACTGTAAGTTGCTCGATTTTAATCATGTATTGTCTTTGCGCTGACTGGTTAGCACGCGACACGCTTTTCACTGTACCTCGGTACACGTGACAATTAACTAAACTGTAAAGTGTTAACTGTAATGTTGATTGCCCTTCGCAAGGGATGTGTTTGCAGACATCAGCACACAGAAAGCTTGAAGAACAAATAAATAGACTTCCTAAATTCAACCTCCACTCATTGGTATGATAAGATAACACAGTCTCCATGGTGATTTCACCAGTGCCTGTGAGCTTGCAAGGCAGCAGGTCATGCACAGGTGGAGCATTCAAATGCAAGCAACATACGCTAAGGCCAACATACACAAACTGCAAGTTTAGATTAGTTTAAGGAGGGGACTTGAGAGCGCTGTTGCAAGATTCACAAAAGTCGAATCGGTACTAAAGAAGGCAAATGCAATACCAGCATTTATTTCAAGAGGACTCGAATATAAAAACAGGGATGTAATGCTGAGGCTCCATAAGGCACTGGTCACACCGTATTTAGAGTACTGTGAGCAGTTTTGGGCACCGTATCTGAGGAAGAATGTGCTGTCTCTGGGGAGGGTTCAGAGGAGGTTTACCAGGATTGATTGGGTTAACATACGATGAGCATTTGACGGCACTGGGCCTGTACTCGCTGGAACTTAGAAGGATGAGGGGGGACCTCAATGAAACTTACCGAAAAGTGAAAGGCCTGGATAGCGTGAATGTGGGGAGGACATTTCCACCACTGGGAAAGTCTAGGATCAGGGGCCATAGCATAAAAAAGGATGTACCTCTAGAAAGGAGATGAGGAGGAATTTCTTTAGTCAGAGGGAGGTGAATCTGTGGAATTCATTGCCACAGACGGCTGTGGAGGCCAAGATAATGGATATTTTTAGAGCAGAGATTGACAGGTACTTGATTAGTACGGGTGTCAGGGATTACAGGGAAAAGGCAGGAGAATGTAGTTGAGAACGAAAGATAGATCAGCCATGATTGAATGGTAGAGTAGACTTGATGGGCTGAATGGCCTAAATCTGCTTCTTCAACCTACGAACTTATGAACTTAAGATTAATTTATTGTCACGTGTACCGAGGTAAAGTGAAAAGCTTTTGTTGCATGCTAACCAGTCAGCGGGAAAGCCAATACATGATTACAATCGAGCCTTTTGCCGTGAACAGATACATGATAAGGGGAATAACGTTTAGTGCAAGAGAAAGTCCGATTAAAGATAGTCCGAGGGTCTCTGATGAGATGGATAGTTGCTCAGGACCACTCTCTGGGTGTTGGTGGGATGGTTCAGTTGTCTGATAACAGCTGGGAGGAAACTGTCCCTGAATATGGAGGTTTAGAGTTTTAGATTTAGAGATACAGCGCGGAAACAGGCCCATCGGCCCACCGGGTCCGCGCCGCCCAGCGATCCCCGCACATCAACACTATCCTACATACACTAGGGACAATTTATTTATTATCATTTTGCCCAGCCAATTAACCTGCCTGTACGTCTTTGGAGTGTGGGAGGAAACCGAAGATCTCGGAGAAAACCCACGCAGGTCACGGGGAGAACGTACAAACTCCGTACAGACGGCGCCCGTAGTCAGGATCGAACCTGAGTCTCCGGCGCTGCATTTGCTGTAAGGCAGCAACTCTACCGCTGCGCCACCGTGCCGCCCTCTTAAACATATGAAACAAAACAATTATGCACTAATGGTGTGCAAGAGCAGTCTGAGGTTAGCGTGTAGCATCCCGGAGAGCCGCGTCTGTATTCCGATGGCAGGCCTGGCTCGCTCACCGCGGAACTGGGAACCCGCCCGGGGTGGGAAGCCACGGAGGAGGCGGTGGTGGATGCTGGACAGAGGGTCGATAAGAAGAAACAGTGGTTCCTTACCTTCCACGCCCTCGAGATCGGCTGCGGGTAACAAGGGCCGTACGGGGAGAGGGACAACTCTTCATGAGCTGACCGGAATGGAGGCGACAGCTGCAACGGGCCTTTGTGGCCAGTTGGTTAACAGGACCTAGTGGTCTCACACTTATACCAAGCCAATTAACCTACAACCTGTACGTGTTTGGAGTGTGGGACGAAACAGAAGATCTCGGGGAGAACCCACATGGTTACAGGGAGAACATACAAACTTCGTGCAGACAGCGCCTGTAGTCACGATCCAACCCGGCCGGGTCTCTGGTGCTGCAAGCACTGTAAGGCAGCAACTCTACCGTTGAGCCACCGTGTTGCTTCTGTTGTTGTTGTAATTGGTGAAAAAAATGGAACATTATGGCGTAATAAAATAAAATGAAATAAAGAGGAAAGGTAGGAGAACAGGAACTGTCTGTGTGGAGTTTGCACGCTCTTCCTGGGAATGCATGTGTTTCCTCTGGGTGCTCCAGTTTCCTCTCACATCCCAAAGACGTGCGGGTTTGGAGGATAATTGCCCCCCTGTTGTCACTAACGTGTGTCGGGAGTGGATGTGAAAGTGGGATCACATAGAACTAGTGTGAACAGATGATTGATGGTGGGCGTGGGCCAAAGGGCCTGTTTCCATGCTGTACCTCTGAACTAAACTAAACATATGGGTAGTAGTCAACTTGGCCACAAATAAGGATTCAAAGAGGTGGAGGATAAGCTGAAAAGAGACAGTTAGTCTTGCAAATAATTTATTTTTGTTTTGCATTTTACATCCTCCTTATCTTTATTCTGCTTCATTTGGTACTTTTTATGGCAAACTTAGTGTGATAGTTTGCTACCAGGCAAAGAAAGTGTGAAAATCTCAATCACAGCCCAATCATTTAAGCATTGTAACACCCAGTCAAAGATGCAAATTGCTGGCCAATTTCACTGATTTGGACTGGTCTGAGGCTGTCCATGCAAAGAGAGTGTCCATTCTGTTGTTTTCCGTATTCGGTGAGTACTTTGAATCATTGGAAATGGAAACAGGCCCTTTGGCCCATCAAGTCCATGCCAACCATCCATCACTTGTTCACACTAGTTCAATGCTATCCAACTTTCTCATCCAATCCCTACACACTCGGGGAAACTTTAAGGGGGCCAATTAACATCCAAACCCGCATGTCTTTGGGATGTGGGAGGAAACCAGAGCACCGGGGGGAAACCGGAGCACCCGGAGGAAACACAAGCGGTCACAGGGAGAACATACAAACTCCACACAGATAGCACCCACGCTCAGGATCGAACCCAATGTCACTGGCGCTGTGTGGTGGCAGCTCAATGAACTTAATAACAATTGAAACTACCCCTTTCATCACAAATATGGAATGGGGCCTACAAGAAGTTCCTCGTAACTAAAAGAAGGCAGAATATGCCCAGTGTGGATGGTTTTACCTGAAGTATGGGGTTCACTTTTAAATCTTTTGGTGAATTAGTTTTTCTCCGAAACACTTTGATCACTCTTTAGATTTCTTGGCTTTCGTGTCTGTTTGAAATTGAGTTCTATCTCTCCCCCTCTCTCTTTCTCTCTGTCCTCACTCTCCCCCTCTCCCTCCTTCTCCCCCCCACTCTCTCTCTCCATACCCCCCTCAACCCCCCTCTCTCTCTCTCTCTCTTCCCTCCCCTCTCCCCCTCTCTCTCCCCCCCTCTCTCTTTCCTTTTCTCCTCTCCCCACCTCCCTCCTCTCCCATCTCTCTTCCCCCTCTCTTTCTTTCTCTCTCCTTTTCTCCTCTCCCCACCTTCCCTCTCTCCTCCTCTCCCCTCTCTCTCACCCCTCTCTCCCTCCCTGTCTTTCTCACCCCCCACTCTCTCTCCCTCTCCTCTTTCTCTCTCTTTCTCCACTCTCTTTTCTCTTTTTTCTTTCTCTCTCTCCTCTCCCCTTACTTCCCCCTCCCCCTCCCCCTCTCCCCCTCCCCCTCCCCCTCTCCCCCTCCCCTTCCCCCTCTCCCTCTCCCTCTCCCCCTCCCCCTCCCCCTCAAACCCAAACCTTCCTCTTGAGCCCTCTGTGTAGTCCATGAATAACCTGTTGCCTAGCTGTGCTTTGAAGTGCATTCAACCATGACTGTTTGCGTAATGCCGGGGAATTAAAGCTTATTCAGTGTGTAGCTTAGATAATGACAATTTTTAAGTCCATCAAGAACATAATGCAAAAAGCAATTTCAGAAATGTTATTTCATTCAAGATGCTTTTGTTCATTATGTACCGTATTCTGATGCAATCAGCGTTTATTTTGAACCCTTTATTTACTCGATTTGTATATTTTCCGCATGGTCTCACAATTCTTGAATGCATTGCAACTTATTTCCATATGTCCGGATGCATCAGGCCTGTATACTGCATCGTGCGATGTTTCAAAGGCAACTAAAAGTTTGAACTCTATGCCTAGAATGCGCCTGTTGAATTCATTGTGTTTTTGTACATTTTGAAATATGTGCAGCAAACAGCATTCAATTCCTAACGGCTTGAAATAGCTTTTTCAGTGCAAGGTTGCAGGGTGACTTGCACAGGTTGTGTGAGTGGGCGGATGCATGGCAGATGCAGTTTAATGTGGATAAGTGTGAGGTTATCCACTTTGGTGGTAAGAATAGGAAGGCAGATTATTATCTGAATGGTGTCAGGTTAGGAAAAGGGGACGTACAACGAGATTTAAGTATCCTAGTGCATCAGTCACTGAAAGGAAGCATGCAGGTACAGCAGGCAGTGAAGAAAGCCAATGGAATGTTGGCCTTCATAACAAGAGGAGTTGAGTATTGGAGCTAAGAGGTCCTTCTGCAGTTGTACAGGGCCCTAGCGAGACCGCACCTGGAGTACTGTGTGCAGTTTTGGTCTCCAAATTTGAGGAAGGATATTCTTGCTATTGAGGGCGTGCAGCGTAGGTTTACTAGGTTAATTCCCGGAATGGCGGGACTGTCATATGTTGAAAGACTGGAGCGACTAGGCTTGTATACACTGGAATTTAGGATGAGAGGGGATCTTATCAAAACGTATAAGATTATTAAGGGGTTGGACACGTTAGAGGCAGGAAACATGTTCCCAATGCTGGGGGAGTCCAGAACCAGGGGCCACAGTTTAAGAATAAGGGGTAGGCCATTTAGAACGTAGATGAGGAAAAACGTTTTCAGTCAGAGAGTTGTGAATCTGTGGAATTCTCTGCCTCAGAAGGCAGTGGAGGCCAATTCTCTGAATGCATTCAAGAGAGAGCTAGATAGAGCTCTTAAGGATAGCGGAGTCAGGGGGTATGGGGAGAAGGCAGGAACGGGGTACTGATTGAGAATGATCAGCCATGATCACATTGAATGGCGGTGCTGGCTCGAAGGGCCGAATGGCCTTCTCCTGCACCTATTGTCTATTGTATATTGTCTATAAGGTGCTACCATCAAACCAAATCTCTCAAAGTGAATTGACAGAATAGTACAAAATGAATTTACAGAAAACTCTGCTTTAAGTGTTAAGAGCTGTTCTCACTTTTGTTTTTCTCTTGTTGCAGATCCCAGAGTTGAGGGCTTTTTTCTGCTCGATACCTACCCCCCTACATTTCTACTCAGCCTCCTGTACCTCTTTGTGGTTTGGGTCGGACCCAAGTACATGCAGAACAAGCCACCCTTAACCTCCAGGGGAATCCTCGTGTTCTATAACATCGGATTAACTCTCCTGTCTTTATACATGTTCTGTGAGGTAAGAAGTTGGAACGTTTTGGACCGTGTTGATGATTGATTCTATTTCTTTCCCCACTGAATGTATCGCCGAGAAGTTTCTTGTCACGATTTAGTGCAGTTGAAGTTTAGAGATACATCGTGGAAACAGGCCCTTCGGCCCACTGAGACCACGCCGACCATTGATCGCCTGTTCACAAATCCACTCCCTACACACTCGGGGCAATTTACAGAGGGCTAATTAATCTACAAACCCGTGCGTCTTTGTGATGTGGGAGGAAACCGGACACCCAGAGAAAGCCCTTGCAGTCACAGGGTGGGAGAATGTTGGAACTCCACACAGACAGCACCTGAGATCAGGATCGGATGGGAGTCTCTGGTGCTGTGAGGCAGCAACTCCACATGCAGGGTCACTGTGCTGCCTATTTAATATTTACACCTGGCCATCATTATGTGGCTTCTAGATGATTGAAACTTAGTTTAGAGAGGAATACCAAGAGACATTTTTTTCCGTTTATTTTAGTTTAGAGATGCAGTGCAAAAACAGGCCCTTCGGCCCACCGGGTCCGCGCCGCCCAGCGATTCCCGCATATTGACACTATCCTACACCCACTAGGGACAATGTTACATTTACCAAGCCAATTAACCTACAAACCTGTACTTCTTTGGAGTGTGGGAGAAAACTAAAGATCTCGGAGAAAACCCTCGCAGGTTACGGGGAGAACGTACAAACTCCGTTCATACAGCACCCGTAGTCAGGATCGAAGCGCTGTCTGGCAGCAGCTCTACTGCTGCACCACTGTGCAGGGAAAGTTGGTCCCACGTGTATAAAAAAACCCTTGTGTTTATACAGTGCGTGTCATGCCTCAGGGTAGTGTCTTGAAGCTTATGCAATGAGTCACTCTGAAGAGCATTGAATGTTATTGCATATTTGTTATTGCATATTTAGATATATTAGTCATTTTACAAACAGCAATACAAATTACTAAACTTAAAAAAATGCTGATGCTGAAATTCTGAAGTAAAAACAGAAGATGCTGTTCAGACCACATGTCGGGAAAGAGAAGCAGAGTTAATATTATTAAATAGGCAAAGGTCTTTGACCTGAAATGTTAATTCCACTTCTCTTTCCACGGAGGCTGCCTGGGGCACTGACAAGTGTTTCCAGCATTTCCAGCTATCTCAAGCTCAAACAAAATCCTTGGTCTCCTGTGACGAAATTTCTGGAACTGTACAAAATCCACAAAGGACATTGGTTACAAAACGCTAGTACGTCCAAGACTGGAATACTGTAGTGCCATTTGGGATTCCTACCATGCGACCCACATTAACAACCTTGAGAAGGTCCAGAGAAGAGCTGTCAGGTTTGTAACCGGTGACTATAGAAAGACCAGTAGTGTCACAGAAATGCTTCATGAACTCAAATGGGACACCCTCTAAAGACGCGGTATAATATCCAGGCTTACTGCAGTCCACAAAGAAACCCACTCATTGGCTCCATCCAACATTGCCCATCTTTTATACAGTTGCTTGCACACACTAAATTTTAAATCTGCAACTGCATGCATGAGGGTCTGCACGTTTATAGCCTAACAGCGGCGGTTGGTGCATTATCACCAAGACCAGACAAGAGATCCGGGTTCGATCCTGACTACGGGTGCTGTCTGTTTCGGAGTTTGCATGTTCTCCCTGTGATCTTGTTGGCTTCCTCTGGGTGCTCTGGTTTCTGCACCTATTGTCTATTGCCCTATCACACTCCAAAGACATGCAAGTTTGTAAGATTAATCGGTCCTCTGTAAATTGCCCCCAGTGTGTAGGGAGCGGATGCAAAAGTGGGATAACAGAGAACTAGAGTGAATGGGTGATCGTGGTCTCGGTGGGCCGAAGATCCTGCATCTGTAAACACTAAAGAAAAGCTTTGTTATTCTTTGAGCTAAACTTTCAGTGACCACAAACTCTGTCTGTTTGTCCCCTCAGCTGGTGCGAGGTGTTTGGGACGGTGGGTACAGTATTTTCTGTCAGGACACCCATAATGCTGGTGATGCTGACCTTAAGGTAAACTTACATCTGTGCTCTGTGTGAGTGGAATCGATCTCAGGAATGGTGACCTCATCACAGTAGGTCCACAGGCTGATACGAAGATTGCTGCCATTTCTGGTGCTTCTTTTTAATTACTCTTTATGATCTTAAACAACTTCTCTGAATATTGTTTGTAAGGAAGAAGCCAAGCATATTTGTGTTTATTCCCCTGCTGTTGTACAGTAATATAACTAGACAAACTCGTGCGGCACGGTGACGCAGCGGTAGAGTTGCTGCCTTACAGCGCCAGAGGCCCGGGTTCGATCCTCACTACGGGTGCTGTTTGTGCGGAGTTTGTACGTTCTCCCTGTGACCAAGTGGGTTTTGTCCGGGTCAATGAATCTGTGGAATTCATTGGCACAGAAGCCTATGGAAGCAATCAATGGATATTTTTAAGGCAGAAATTGACAGATTCCTGATTAGTAAGGGTGTCAGGGGTCATGGGAGCAGGCAGGAGAATGGGGTTGAGAGGGAAAGATAGATCAGCCATGATTGAATGGTGGAGTAGACTTGGTGGGCTGAATGGCCTAATTCTGTTCCTGTAACTGATAAATCGAGGACATTGCGAGAAACTAGAGAGGAAATTGCGGGAGCCCTGATGAAATTTACGAACTATCCTTAAATACAGGAGAGGTGCCGGAAGACTGAAGGGCGGCAAATGTTGTGCCTCTATTCAAGAAGGGCTGCAGGGAAAATGCTGGGGACTATAGGCCAGTGAGCTTAACATCTGTAGTTCGAAAATTACTAGAGAGTCTTCTGAGGGATAGGTTATACAGGCATTTGGATGGGCAAGGGCTGATTAGGGATAGTCAGCATGGTTTTGTATGTGGAAGGTCGTGTCTCACAAATATGATTGATTTTTTCGAAGACGTGACCAAAAAGGTTGATGAGGGCAGAGCTGTAGATGTTGTGTACATGGATTTCAGTCAGGCATTTGACAAGGTTCCGCGTTGTAGGCTGCTCTGGAAGGTTAGATCGCATGGGTTCCAAGGGGAGATAGCTGAATGGAAGGAAGCAGAGGGTGATGGTGGAAGGTTGCATGGACTGGAGGCCTGTGACTAGTGGTGTGCCGCAGGGTTCGGTGCTGGGCCCGTTACTGTTTGCCATCTGCATCAATGATCTGGATGAGAACATACAGGGCAAGATTAGCAAGTTTGCTGATGATACAAAAGTGGGTGGTTTTGCAGATAGTGAAGATAGTTGTGAAAGATTGCAGCAGGATCTGGATCGATTGGCCAGGTGGGCTGAAGAATGGTTGATGGAATTTTATACAGAGAAGTGTGAGGTGTTGCATTTTGGGACGTCGAACAGGGGCAGGACCTACACAGTAAATGGCAGGCCTCTGGGTAGCGTTGCAGAGCAGAGGGATCTAGGAGTACAGGTGCATGGTTCCTTGAAGGTCGAGTCACAGGTGAATAAAGTGGTCAAAAAGGCTTTTGGCACTTCAGTCAGAGTACTGAGTATAGAAGTTGGGAGGTCATGTTCAAAGGTTTCAAAGGTCTTTTATTGTCACGTGTACCAATTACCATACAGCCATACTAAAAAAAGCAACAAGATACACAACTACATAAAAGTTGACATAAACATCCACCACAGCGGATTTCCCACATTCCTCACTGTGATGGAAGGCAATAAAGTCTAATCTCCTTCCCCCTTTATTCTCCCGCGGTCGGGGCAGTCGAACCATCTGCAGTCGGGGCGATCAAAGCCCCCGCATTGGGGTGATCGAAGCCCCCGCGTCGGGGCGATCGAAGCCCTCATGTCGGGGCGATCAAAGCCCTCGCGTCGAGGCGGTCGAGGTAGTCGAAGCTCCTGTGGCTTGGAGCTCCTGAAGTCAGTCTCCCACCAGGGACCGCGAGCTCCACGATGTTAAAGTCCGCAGGCACCCGCGGTTGGAGCTCCGAGGTCGATCCCTGGCAAAGGGATCTCGAGCTCCATGATGTTTTCCTGCAGGCTCCCACGGTTGGAGCTCCTGAAGTCGGTCTCCAGCAGAGGCCGCCAGCTCCACGATGTTAGGCCACAGTGCGGACGGAGATACGATACGGGAAAAAATCGCATCTCCGTCGAGGTAAGAGATTTTTAAAAAAGTTCCCCCAATCCCACCCCACACATAAAACAAGCTAAAGAACACTAAAAACATACATTTAACACAGACTATAAAACAACAAAGAAGGAAGGGAGAGACAATTGGCGAAGCAGCCATTACTGGCGCCACTCAGTGGAAATGTTGCAGTTGTATAAGACGTTGGTGAGACCGCATTGAGAATATTGTGTTCAGTTCGAGGCACCATGTTATAGGAAACATATTGTCAAGCTTGAAAGGGTTTAGAAAAGATTTACGAGGATGTTGCCAGGACTAGAGGGTGTGAGCTATAGGGAGAGTTTGAGTAGGCTGGGTCTCTACTCCATGGAGCGCAGGAGGATGAGGGGTGATCTTATAGAGGTGTACAAAATCATGGGAGGAATAGATCGGGTAGATGCACAGAGTCTCTTGCCCAGAGTAGGGAAATCAAGAACCAGAGGACATAGGTTCAAGGTGAAGGGGAAAAGATTTAACAGGAATCCGAGGAATAACTCTTTCACACAAAGGGTGGTGGGTGTATGGAGCATGCTGCCAGAAGAGGTAGTTGAGGCTGGGACTATCCCATTGTTTAAGAAACAGTTAGACAGGCACAGGGATATGGACCAAGTGCAGGCAAGTGGGACTAGTGTAGCTGGGACATTGTTGGCCGGTGTGGGCAAGTGGGACTAGTGTAGCTGGGACATTGTTGGCCGGTGTGGGCAAGTGGGACTAGTGTAGCTGGGACATTGTTGGCCGGTGTGGGCAAGTGGGACTAGTGTAGCTGGGACATTGTTGGCCGGTGTGGGCAAGTGGGACTAGTGTAGCTGGGACATTGTTGGCCGGTGTGGGCAAGTGGGACTAGTGTAGCTGGGACATTGTTGGCCGGTGTGGGCAAGTGGGACTAGTGTAGCTGGGACATTGTTGGCCGGTGTGGGCAAGTGGGACTAGTGTAGCTGGGACATTGTTGGCCGGTGTGGGCAAGTGGGACTAGTGTAGCTGGGACATTGTTGGCCGGTGTGGGCAAGTGGGACTAGTGTAGCTGGGACATTGTTGGCCGGTGTGGGCAAGTGGGACTAGTGTAGCTGGGACATTGTTGGCCGGTGTGGGCAAGTGGGACTAGTGTAGCTGGGACATTGTTGGCCGGTGTGGGCAAGTGGGACTAGTGTAGCTGGGACATTGTTGGCCGGTGTGGGCAAGTGGGACTAGTGTAGCTGGGACATTGTTGGCCGGTGTGGGCAAGTGGGACTAGTGTAGCTGGGACATTGTTGGCCGGTGTGGGCAAGTGGGACTAGTGTAGCTGGGACATTGTTGGCCGGTGTGGGCAAGTTGGGCCGAAGGGCCTGTTTCCACACTGTATCACTCTATGACTCTATGACGCTGGTGTAGGATAAGACTGATCTTTGGTTGGTGTGGAGTTGGTGGGCCGGAGAGCCGGTTTCCGCACTGTATCTCTAAACTAGATGTTATCACATAGAATTCTGTGCATCAGGCACCAGATGGCCTCATGATACGCTGACTCTGGTCTAGGACTTGATCTGTTTAAAAGATATTTCTCTCTTTATTTGGAAGTCAAAATCAAGGAAGGGCTTGGTGGAACTTATATTCTGCATTTGTCACATTTCTTTGATTTACTTCTTAACCTAATTAAATTCAACAGGTTAATGTTACTAAAACTGTCCATTAAGAATATTAAGCATATTTAATGGTGATCTCTTTTGATTCAGAATATCATTTATGCAGTGAATAAAATAAAGGGTAATCCAACGCTAATCTGAACAGACAGATAATTCAATTTGGAGAATTAGGTTATTCTGGGTAGAGACCAAATTTGCTCTTTCACATAGAGGCGTATCAGTGTGTGAAAATAACATACTGAAAAGTCATCATGATTTTCATTTAAAATTGTGAGAGCCTGGAATTCCAGCGAAAACTCGTGCAGGTTACAGGGAGAACATACAAACGCCATGCAGACACTTTGTGAAGTGATGAGATGATCCATCACTTCACAAAGCCTGGGAAGTAATAGGTGGATACAGATGACGCAGGCGAGACAAAAAGATTGAAGAATTGCAAATTGTGAAGCTAGAGGAAGGGGGGGGGGGGTTTACAGGGGTGGTGGGGGGGTAATAAAGGGAAGAGGGTTGTAGTTATCTAACCTAGCAAATTCATTGCCACAGAAGACTGTGGAGGCCATCAATGGATATTTTTAATGCAAAAGATAGATTCGTGATTAGTACGGGTGTCAGAAGTTATAGATGCATGTAAATGTCGATGCAGTGCTCAGCACCTAGTCTACAGGCTGCTTAAATGTTGCTTTTACTTGTACCACCATTCTTTGATATTGGCATCAAGTTTTAAGCTAAGAAAGGTCAAGATGCCAAAGAGGAGCCTAGCTTTAGACTTTAGAGATACAGTGTGGAAACAGGACCTTCGGCCCACTAAGTCCGCACTGACCAGCGATCATCCCGTGCACTAGCATTATCCTACACACTAGGGGCAGTTTACAATTCTTACTGAAGCCAATGAACTAAACTAAACTAAACTAAACTAAACTAAACTAAACTAAACTAAAATTAAACTAAGCTAAGTTAGAATAAAGTAAAGGAAATTAAAGTAAACTAGCAGGGGCTTACCACTCTCGATGTAAAAATCCTGCGCTGCACATGTACTCTGCCCCTCTCACCTTAACACATGGTCAGTGGCCATAATATTACCATTGGAAATACTGTCCTACCGGTGCTGTGAACGAGACAATCCTGGGAGGATTTAGTATGGCGCAGTGGTAGAGTTGCTGCTTTACAGCGAATGCAGCGCCGGAGACTCAGGTTCGATCCTGACTACGGGTGCTGCACTGTAAGGAGTTTGTACGTTCTCCCCGTGACCTGCGTGGGTTTTCTCCGAGATCTTCGGTTTCCTCCCACACTCCAAAGACGTACGGGTATGTAGGTTAATTTGACTGGGTAAATGTAAAAAATTGTCCCTAGTGTGTGTAGGATAGTGTTAATGTGCGGGGATCGCTGGGCGGCGCGGACTTGGTGGGCCGAAAGGGCCTGTTTCCGCGCTGCATATATATGATATGATATTGTATGCCTTAGTTTAGTTTAGTTTAGAGATGCAGCGCGGAAACAGGCTCTTCGGCCCACCGAGTGCTCGCCAACGAGCGATCACCCTATATACTGCCACTATCCTATACAATAGGGACAATTTTCAATTTTACCAGAGCCAATTTACCGGAGCACCCGGACAAAACCCACGCAGGTCACAGGAAGTTACAAACTCCATACTGACAGCGCCCATAGTCCAGGTTCGGACGTGGGTCTCCGGAGCTTTGAGGCAGCACTGTTGAGCCACTGTGCCGCCCTCACATCTACTGGGTAGCTTTTGCATAAGAATATGAAAGGTCTGAATTGGAATGGTTAGAAATACATTTTTTGCTTAGTTTCATTTATTATTGTTTATTATTGTCACATGAACTGAGGTACAGTGAAAAGCTTTTTTATGGTCTGCTATCCAGTCAGCGAAAAAACAAAATATGATTACAATCAAGCCATCCATCCACAGTGTACAGATACAGGATAAAGGGGATTACATTATGTGCAAGATTAAGTCCAGTAAAGTCTGATTAAAGATGAGGTAGATAGTAGCTCAGGACGGGATGGTGACAAGATGGTTCAGTTGCCTGATAACAGCTGTGAAGAAACTGTCCCTGAATCTGGAGGTGTGCGTTTTCATACTTCTGTAAGATCTATTGCCTGATGGGAGAGGAGAAGAGGGAGTGACCGGGGTGAGACTCGTCCTTGATTATGCTTTCTGTTTAATTTTGAGGATGTTTTTCTTATTTTGATGGGGTTTGTTTTGTCATTCAGTGCAGAGATTTTATGGTTGATCTCAACTCAAGATGTCAATGACTGTCAAAATGAGCCAAGTAGTTTGGCGGAGTGGCAGAATATATTTTGTGGTTGCAATGGACTAGGAGCATGGACTTTACCAGGTGGTGGCAAGATTAGCTAAGCGTCCCGTGAGGTTTTGCATCCTTCCTCGGCAAATGTTCTGCGCTCGGATAGCTGATGGATCGGTGTGCTTATTGAACTTGTGTGGGCTATAAAGAGATGGGTGTTTATGCTGATCAACATTTGAGCATTCTCCCCTCTTTCTCCACAGATTATCCGTATCCTATGGTGGTACTACTTCTCCAAAGTCATAGAGTTCATGGACACATTTTTCTTCATTTTACGAAAGAACTACCATCAGATCACAATTCTGCATGTCTATCACCACGCCACCATGTTCAACATCTGGTGGTTTGTCATGAACTGGGTGCCCTGTGGACACTGTAAGACAGATTATTATCTTTTTCTCTTTTTAGCTGCTTTTATTTATTTTATCTTTCACAGGGCAACTAAACCCGTGTAAAGGGATTTTCTAGTCTTAATGTAGCACCTCCGGGTGACACGGTGGCATAACGGTAGAGCTGCTGCCTTACAGCACCAGAGACTAGGGTCTGAAACTGATTACTGGTGCTGTCTGTACGCAGTTTGTACGTTCTCCCCGTGACCACATGGGTTTTCCCAGGGTGCTCCGGTTTCCTCCCACACTCCAAAGAAGTACAGGTTTGTAGGTTAAGTGGCTTCGGTAAAGATTGTAAATTGTTCCTAGTGTGTAGGATAATGCGTATGGGATGGTGTATGGATAGTGTGTATGGGATGATTGCTGGTCGGCCCGGTCTCGGTGGGCCGAAGGGCCTGTTTCCGCGCTCATTTTCTAAGCTAAACTAAACTGAATGGGCGAATTCTGTTCCTTAAACTTATTAACATGGGTAAACCGACCACCATCTGTCTGCTCCCATTGATCGCCACTGAATACCCACGTTACCATAACTCCTGGCAAATGTCCATACCTCATGCCAAAGCCCCAGCCCACCCCATGTTGTAGATACCCCCGTTCCAAAGTTCAGACCCAGTTTCATCCACCGCAACCCAGCGGAAGTACTCCCACCTCCTCTTGTACAGGCAGTTTGAGTTGAGTTTATTGTCACATGTACAGAGGTACAGCGAAATACTTTTGACGCATGCTATCCCGTCAGCGAAGAGACAGAACACAATTACAATCGAGCTGTCCACAGTGTCCAGACACATGATAAAGGAAATAATGAGAATAACGTTTAGTGCAAGATCAAGTCCAGTAAAGTCCGATCACAGATAGCCCAACTGTCTAGTGAAGCAAGCTTCCAGTCACCAGAGTGTATAAACAAGGAACTGCAGATGCTGTTTTTTTCAAGGAAAGACACAAAGGGCTGGAGTAACTCAGCGAGTCAGACAGCATCCCTGGAGAACATGGATAGGTGACGTTTCGGGTCGGTATTATTCTTCCAACCAAAGGCAGAGAGCAAGCCAGAGCGAAAAAGGATCCCGACCCAAAACATCACCCGTCCATGTTAGAGTCATGGAGTCATACGATGTGGAAACAGACCATTCAGCCTAACAAGCCCACGCCGACCAACATGTCCCATCTACACTAGTCCCACCTGCATGTGCTTGGCCCATATCCCTCTAAACTTGTCTTATCCATGTACCCATCTAAATGTTTCTCAAATGTCGCGATAGTCCCTACCTCAACTACCTCCTCCGGCAGCTCCTTCCAAACCCCACCAAGGCCACGTATCCATGTTCTCCAGGGATGTTGCCTGACTTGCTGAGTTACTCCAGCACTTTGTGCCTTTTCTTGTCTCAGAGGTTCTTCGGTGATTCTTGCTTGTACAACAAACCCCTCCTATATGCCCACCCCATCGAATTCTTGCGGGGAAATTGCCTCTGGGCTAAACATCCACTTGTATTGTAAAGCACCAGGAGATAAGTGTGGTTGTTAACACTGCCCTGCAAATGGAAGCCACTCGGGTCAAGGGTGTTGCTGATGGAGGGGGGGGGCTTGATGGAAACAAAAAGTAAAGAATGGATTGACTGGGACTTTTAGAAGGATGAGAGGGGATCTTATTGAAACGTATAAGATTATTAAGGGGTTGGACACATTAGAGGCAGGAAACATATTCCCAATGTTGGGGGAGTCCAGAACCAGGGGCCACAGTTTAAGAATAAGGGGTAGGCCATTTAGAACGGAGATGAGGAAAAACCTTTTCAGTCAGAGAGTTGTGAATCTGTGGAATTCTGTGCCTCAGAAGGCAGTGGAGACCAATTCTCTGAATGCATTCAAGAGAGAGCTAGGTAGAGCTCTTAAGGATAGCGGAGTCAGGGGGTATGGGGAGAAGGCAGGAACGGGGTACTGATTGAGAATGATCAGCCATGATCACATTGAATGGCGGTGCTGGCTTGAAGGGCCGAATGGCCTACTCCTGCACCTATTGTCTATTGACTAGGTTCACCAGGTTAATTCCCGAAATGGCGGGACTGACATGTGATGAAAGAATAGTTCGACTGGACTTGTATTCACTGGAATTTAGAAGGATGATAGGGGATCTTATAGAGACATAAAATTCTTAATGGACAGGCTATATGCTGGAAAAATGTTTCCCATGGTGGGGGAGTCCAGAACCAGGGGTCACAGTTTAAGAATAAGGGGCAGGCCATTTAGGACTGAGATGGAGAAAAACTTTTTTCACCCAAAGAGTTGTGAATCTGTGGAATTCTCTGTCACAAAAGGCAATGGAGGCCAATTTACTGGACTACACACACACTAGGGACGATTTACAATCTTTACCAAAGCCAATTAACCTACAAACCTGTACGTATTTGGTGTGTGGAAGGAAACTGGAGCAGCCGGAGAAAACCCACGCGGTCGCAGGGAAAACATGCAAACTCCGTACAGACAGCACCCGTAGTCAGGATCGTATCTGGGTCTCTGACACTGTAAGGCCGCAACTCTACCCTGCACCACCCCCTGGGATGAAAGGTCAAATTTACTCTCTTGTTGCCGTCCTTTGCTCTCTGTTAATCAAGAGATATTTGCAGCTTGTCCTGAACGTGTGACGGACGCAGTCAGATCCTTGGCAGCTTGTTGGCCAAATAATTTTTTTCTGACACTTGTGACCAATCACTTGCTAACCAATAGGGCGTACGGTGGCGCAGCGGTGGAGTTGCTGCCTTACACGGCCAGAGACCCAGGTTCCATCCAAAGACGTACAGGTTTGTAGGTTAATTGGCTTGGTATAATTGTAAATTGTTCCTAATGTGTGTAGGATAGTGTTAATGTTCAGGGATCGCTTGTTATTGGGGACGTGGTGAGCCAATGGGCCTGTTTCCACGCTGTTTGTCTAAACTTAAAGTATACTAAATTGACAGTTGCTAGTTCATGCAGTTGCCACATAGATGATCCAAGTTGAACCAACTTTCTATCCAGTGCCGGTAAATCCATTGGAGACTGGCCCCTGTCATTCAGCCAAGACCAAACCTTCAAGAACCCAAAGTACATTCTACATTCAGGTTTCATGATGCAGCCTCCTCCTGCACCTATTGTCTATTGTCTATTGCTTTCTGTACAATCTTATAACATTTATATTCAGTAATAGATGTCGATGTAGCTGTGTACCTGTTTTTAATCATGGTGTCAGTTTATCAATTGCTAACCTATTTAAAGAGAGACGCAATGGGACTCTGTAGGTGAAGGGGCGGCACAGTGGCACAGCAGTAGAGTTGCTGCCTCACAGTGCTAGAGACCCAGTTCGATCCTGACTGTGGGTGCTGTCTGTATGGTGTTTTTAACATTTTCCCTGTGACCGCGTGGGTTTTTTCTGGGTGCTTCGGTTTTGTCCCACACTCTAACTACGTGCAGGTTTGTAGGTTGATTGTCTTTGGTAAGTTGTAAAATTGTGCCTCGTGTCCAGACAGCCCTCAGGCTATTAAACACTACACCCTCCAAATAAGCTCTGAACTACTTAGCCTTGGGGGCATTGTTTTTGTCTTTACACTGGTATTGTTTGTTCTGTAGATGTGTGTGCACGGGCGTGCGTGTGTATGTATGTGTCTATATGTATGTGTCTTCAACTCCCCCTCCCACTCCCAGTCTGACCTTTCTATCATGGTCATGGTCTCCTTTCTAACATGGTCTCCTTTGACTCCTCCCACTTCCTCCAAACCAGAGGCGTAGCTATGGGCGCTCGCATGGGCCCTAGCTACGCCTGCCTCTTTGTTGGGTACGTCGAACAATCCCTGTTCCAGAACACTGGCCCCATCCCCGAACTCTACCTCCGCTATTTCGACGACTGCATTGGTGCTACCTCTTGCACCCATGCAGAACTCACTGACTTCATACACTTCACCTCCAATTTCCATCCTGCCCTTAAATATACCTGGACTATCTCTGACATCTCCCTCCCATTTCTGGACCTCACCATCTCCTTCACAGGAGACAGACTAGTGACGGACATTTACTATAAACCCACCGACTCGCACAGCTATCTGGACTACACTTCTTCCCACCCGGTCCCCTGCAAAAAGTTCGCTGAACACCTGCGCTAGGTCCGCATTAACCAAACTGATCTCCCGGTGGCCGAGCACTTCAACTCCCCCTCCCATTCCCAGTTTGACCTTTCTGTCATGGGCCTCCTCCAGTGCCATAGTGAGGCCCACCGGAAATTGGAGGAACAGCACCTCATATTCCGCTTGGGCAGCTTGCAGCCCAGCGGTATGAACATCGACTTCTCCAACTTTAGATAGTTCCTCTGTCCCTCTCTTCCCCTCCCCCTTCCCAGTTCTCCCTCTATCTTCCTGTCTCCACCTACATCTTTCCTTTGTCCCGCCCCCCTGACATTAGTCTGTAGAAGGGTCTCGACCCGAAATGTCACCCATTCCTTCTCTCCTGAGATGCTGCCTGACCTGCTGAGTTACTCCAGCATTTTGTGAATAAATACCTTTGATTTGTACCAGCATCTGCAGTTATTTTCTTACACTATATATATATATATATACTACTTTTTTTCTCGTTTATTTTTTTTTCTTGTTTTCTCTTTTTTCTCTTGTTTTTTTCTCATTTATTTTCTCGTATATACTGTTTCCAGAATACTATGTTTACATTCTGTTCTGTTGTGCTTCATTGTTCTATCTGGGACATATGACAATAAAACACTCTTGCCTTTAATTTGCATCTATGTGTTTTGCTATCTAGGTCTCTGCCATGTTGAACTGAGTCTTTTGTTTACTTGCAGCTTTCTTTGGGGCGACCCTGAACAGTTTCATCCATGTGCTGATGTACTCCTATTACGGTCTTTCCGCCATCCCGGCCATGCGCCCGTATCTGTGGTGGAAGAAGTACATCACGCAAGGACAATTGGTGAGTGCAGCCTGACACTTGAATCATACCTCCGTCAGAAGACAGGGTGGATGCACCGAGGCTTTGTCCCCAAGGTTGGACAATCAACTGGGAGCAGTTTTGGGCACCATACCTGAGGAAGGCTGTGCTGGCTCTGGAGAGGGTCCAGAGGAGGTTTACATCAATGATCCCAGGAATGCGTGGGTTAACACATGATGAGCATTTGACGGCACTGGGCCTGTACTCGCTGGGGTTTAGAAGAATGAGGGGGGGACCTCATTGAAACTTACCGAATAGTGAAAGGCCTGGATAAAGTGGATGTGGAGAGGGTGTTTCCACTAGTGGGAGAGTCTAGGACCAGAATAAAAGGACACACCTTTAGGAAGGAGATGAGAAGGAATTTATTTAGTCAGTGGGTGGAGAATCTGTGGAATTCATTGCCACAGACGGCTGTGGAGGCCGTCAATGGATTGGGCGGAGATTGACAGATTCTTGACCAGTATGGGTATCAGAGGTTATGGGGAGAAGGCAGGAGAATGGGATTGAGAGGGAAAGGTGGATCAGCCATGATTGAATGGCGGAGTAGGTTTGATGGGCCAAATAGCCTAATTCTGCTCCTAGAACGTCTAATCAAGGACCACAGGGCACATGTTCATGGTGAGAGGGGAAAGAATTAATAGGAACCTGAGGGGCGATGTTTTCAGACAGAGATAGGTATATGGAACGCGTTGCCAGTCGAGGTTGTTAAGGCAGGCACAATAACAACATTTAAACGCCACTTGGTCAGGTACATGGAAAGTAGACACAAAAGGCTGGAATAACTCAGCGGGTCAGGCAGCATCTCTGCAGAGAAGGAATAGGGTCGAGACCCTTTAGGGTTGAGACCCTTCTTCAGACAGCAACATGGGTAGGAAATGTTTAGAGGGATATGGGCCAGGCATGGGCAAACGGGAAGAGCTTGGTCAGTACATCTTGGTCAGCATGGCCAAGTCTAGCCGAAGGGCCTGTTTCGGTGCTTTATGACCCCATGACTCAAAGCACAGATCAGATATCCAATATCGCTCCATTTTGTCGCGTGCGTGAGTCTGCCTTGTGTAAGCATCACTCGAGCAGACATGCTGAAGTTGTGATTTCACACCGATTCGAAACGTTTGTCGTTTTTGATTTGTGCAGCTTATTTAAATATAGCTTTCTATCCTGTCCCTTGTGACTGATTTCCTCTCTATGTCACACACTATGGTTTCCAGTCAGTGACTAATAAGGTTGTGTATGATTTTTGCAGCGACCAGATGGTGACCAAATTATACTTGCCAGATGAGACAGAAATGGGATAGATTAGGGCAGCAAGGTGGCACAGCGGTAGAGTTGATGCCTTACAGTGCCAGAGACCCGGGTTTGATCCTGACTACGGGTGCTGTCTGTAATGGTGTTTGCACGTTCTCCCTGTGACCGTGCGGGTTTTCTCCGGGTGCTCCGGTTTCCTCCCACACCATAAAGATGCGTGGATTTGTAAGTTAGTTGGCTTCGGTAAAGGTTGTAAATTGTCCCTAGTGTGTGTAGTATAGTGTTGGTATACGGGGCTATCTTTGAAGACCTCTGCACTGTTTGCTCCATCAAGGCGTAAGATCTCATCTGCGTTCTCTAATAGGGAATCATTGCAGATGTAGACCTGCGATGAAGGGGCACTTTACTTTCTGGAGCTGGAAAACAGGCTTAATTTAGATCATCACAAATAGATTAAACTGTGGTTTGCCAGTTGGTGTGTGAAACTGAGAAAACAATTGTCAATAGCATTGACAAGCATTATTTCCTCACTAATTGCTCACTGCCGGAAATGTCTGGTGGAATTATTTACACGTGTAAATGAGCTGGCAACGTTATGGCGGTGTCGTCTGCAGCTCCATAAAAACTTCCTGCTTAGCTTCCAACTTTAGCTACGCATTTTGCACTAAGGTTGCATGATATAACTATATAACTATAAATGGCGGCACGGTAGCGCAGCGCTAGAGTTGCTGCCTAAAAGCGCCAGAGACCCGCGTTCGATCCTGACCATGGGTGCTGCCTGTACGGAGTTTGTACATTCTCCCCATGACCACGTGGGTTTTCTCCAAGTGCTCCAGTTTCCTCCCACACTCCCAAAGATGGACAGGTTTGTAGGTTAATTGACTTCGGTAAGAAATAAAATTGTCCCTAGTGTGTGTAGGATAGTATTGGTGTACGGGGATCATTGATCGGTGGGCCAAAGGGCCTGTTTCTGTGCTGTGTCTCTAAACTAAACTAAAGTATATACTGTACTCTTTATCTTTCCCTATGACACTTGAGTTTGGATTGATTGAATTTATGTATAGTGGTATCTGATCTGATTGGATAGCATGCAAAACAAAGCTTTTCACTTGCCCTTGGTACACTTGACAATAATAAACCAGAACCTAAACCATAGTCTTCTTAGATAAACACAAAATTCTGACGTAACTCAACGGGACAGGCAGCATCTCTGGAGAGAAGGAATGGGTGACGTTTCGGGTCAAGACCCTTCTTCAGACTGATGTCAGGGGAGTGGGCGGTACATGGATAAGGAAGTGTATAGATAAGGAAGTGTAAGGTGTGAAAACAGGACAAATGGAATGGAGAACAATGAAAATGTAGAATAGATCATTGTTAGTTGGGAGAAGGTAACAACAAAGCCAACAGAGATAAAATGTAGTCGGAGACAGTAAGACTGGTCGGAGAACTGGGAATGGGAGGAGATGGAGAGAGAGGGAAAGCAAGGCCTACTTCAAGTTAGAGAAATTAATGTTCATACCGCTGGGGTGTAAGCTGCCCAAGCGAAATATGACGTGCTGTTCCTCCAATTTGCACTGGGCCTCACTCTGACAATGGAGGAGGCTCAGGACAGAAAGGTCGGTGTGGGAATGGGAGGGGGGGTTAAAGTGTTGAGCAACCGGCAGATCAGGCAGGTTTAGGTGGACTGAGTAGAGGTGTTCAGTGAAACGATCGCCGAGCCTGTGCTTGGTCTCGCTGATATACAGGAGTCCATACCTGGAACAGCTGATACAGTAGACGAGGTTAGAGGAGATGCAAGTGAACCTCTGCCTCACCTGAAAAGACTGTTGGGGTCCTTGGACGGAGTCAAGGGGGAAGGTACCTGGGATGGGGGTGGCTTGGGTGGGAAGTGACGAGTTGTCCAGGAATGTTGTGGAGGGCACGGTCTCTGCGGAAGGCGGAAAGGGTTGGAGATGGGAAGATGTGGCTCGTAGTGAGATTCCTTTGGAGGTGGCGAAAATGTCGGAGGATTATGTGCTGTATGCTGACGGCTGATGGGGTGGAAGGTGAGAACAAGGGGGACTGTGTCCCTGTTACAAATGGGGGGAGGGGGAGCAAGGGCAGAGCTGTGGGATATTGAGGAGACCCTAGTAAGGGCCTCGTCTATAATGGAAGAGGGGAACATTGGAGATGTCCTCATTCCCTAAAGAATGAGGACATCTCCGATGACCTGGTATGGAACACCTCACCTCACTTCCTCTTCTCCCCTCCCTCATCAGGCAAAAGGAAAAGAAGTGTGAAGTTGGAGGAATTGGGAGTAGGGGATAGAATCTTTATAGGACGTAGTCTAGATAGCTATGGGAGTCAGTGGGAGATGCAACATCTATTATATAACGTCTATTATATTATATTATATAACTTCTATTATACTATATAACATCTATTATATTATATAACATTTATTATATTATATTATATAACATCTATTATATTATATTATACAACATCTATTATATTATATAACATCTATTATATGATATTATACACCATCTATTATAAACCCACTGACTCCCATAGCTACCTGGACTACACTACTTCCCACCTTTTTGTATCTATTCCAGCATCTGCAGTTCCTTGTGTATGTTTTTTTTTAATGTTTCTGTTTAACTGGTACAAGGTTGGTGCTCTGTATCCCATATGTTTACTTTGCCTTCAGTTTGAGGATCAGATTCAATTTCTGTGTTTTCCGTTGTTTTCAGCTACAGTTTGTTCTGACGATAGTTCAGACTAGTTTTGGTGTTATCTGGCCCTGTGGATTTCCAAGTGGCTGGCTCTATTTCCAGATTGGCTACATGATATCTCTGATCATCCTCTTTACAAACTTCTACATTCAAGTAAGTGCTCGTATCGGGTGATTGCTGAGATTATTCCTACGTGTGTCTTCATAGTCTCGCTTATTTCAATCTGGAAATTCTTTCATTGGTGTACATTTCGAAACATAATCACAGCATTTTGTCACGCGTTCAGTGAAGAGCTTTTGTTGTGTGCTAACCAGTCAGTGGAAAGACAATACATGGTTACAATCGATCCATTTACAGTGTGCAGATACATGATAAGGGAATAACGTTTAGTGCAAGGTAAAGCCAGCAAAGTCCGATCAAGGATAGTCTGAGGATCATCAAAGAGGTAGATAGATAGTTGTTCAGCACTGCTCTCTGGTTGTGGTAGGATGATTAAGTTGCTCGATAACAGCTGGGAAGAAACTGTCCCTGAATCTGGATGTGTGTGTCTTCACACCTATACCTTTTACCTGATGGGAGAGGGGAGAAGAGGGATTGGCCAGGGTGCGACTCGTCCTTGATTATGCTGCTGGCCTTGCCAAGGCAGCGTGAGGTATAAATGGAGTCAATGGAAGGGAAGTCGGTTTGTGTGATGGTCTGGGTTGCGTCCACAACCCTCTGCAATTTCTTGCGGACTTGGATGGAGTTATGATGCATCCCGATAACATTTGAGGGGAAATTATTCCACAACCTTTTCAAGTTTTTATCATGTCATTAGTTTAGATAAGTTTATTATTGTCACATGTATCAAGTACAGTGAAAAGCGCTTTAGATTTTAGGTATTAACGATACAGCGTAGAAATAGGCCTTTCAACAAGACCATCACCCTACATTGTCAGAGGGTGGTGAATCTGTGGAATTCTTTGCCACCGAAGGCTGTGGAGGCCGAGTCAGTGGATATTTTTTAAGGCAGAATAGATAGATTCTTGATTAGTACGGGTGCCAGAGGTTATGGGGAGAAGGCAGGAGAATGGGGTTAGGAGGGAGAGATAGATCAGCCATGATTGAATGGCGGAGTAGACTTGATGGGCCGAATGGCCTAATTCTACTCCTATCACTTCTGAGCACAACCCCCCTGGTCACTACGGCACGTACAGAACAGCGCACTGTCTGTCTGCAGGAGTTGCCATTTTACAATCGCAGCCGTGGTAAAGGTGGCAACATCAGGAGCACCGAATGCTGTCTGACCCTTTCCTCTGAGTTACTCCGGCACTTTGTGTTTCACTCGAGATCCGGGCACCCGCACTTCCTCGTGTCCTCCTCATTCCTTCTCCCATTTTCTTTGTGTCTCCACGTTTCCAGACCTACAAGAAAAAGAACGCGTCCAAAAGCAAAGACTTTCTAAACGGCTCGGCGCTGGCCGTGAACGGGCACGCAAACGGCACGTCTCCACTGAAGGAGCACCACCCAGCAAAGAAAACTCATTAAGGCCCCAGGGCCCGCACTCCGCTTCCGTGGCACTCTTAAGATTTTTGTGACGTTCTAAGGCAATTTCAAAAGTTACCAATGTGTTAACTAAATCCACTCCTGCGTTGCATAGCTGTAGCGGCTAGGGACTTGGAACTGAATATTGTTGTGATTAATAGGGAACATAAGTTTAGAGAAACCCCCTTGTCCAAAAAGTCTTAGAAAGATAGAGAAAAAAAATCCATAACAGCTCTATATAATTTTAAAAGTGGTAGATTACTTCCTGAACTAGAGCAATCGATCCCAGTGTGAATCGGGTAAAACGTGATTTTAGTTTACAATACTCTTGTTGCCTTACTGCTTATTTGTGTGTTAGGAATTGTCTTGTGTTTACCTTAATCTTAAACCATATTTAAATGTAAGTTGGCACAGGGTGTTATTCCATATGCCTTCGCTCGATCTACAGTACCAATGCAACACAATTATTCGATTATAACCATTTAACGAATGCCACACCCCATCGTCAGTAAATAGATGTGGCGGTTTTAATAAAGTGGGATTTGGATGTGTTGGCACAGAAATGATTGAGTGCGTGTTAGGTGCGTTTATACAGTCAATCCCCCCAATGATGCAAGTGATCACCAAACAATCAAAACTTGCTCGGATGCCCACCCTTTTTTTTTTAACCGATTGCGTCCACTTTGACTGAGTCGATTGGTCGAGTTATCACGTAAATCTTCATTTCTCTTTCACCAGTGGACATGGTTTCATATTAACTCTTCGAGTAAATCTTCATTTCCGCTTTAACCCATTGATAAAAATTCCCCATTGACTCTTTGTGTAAATCTTCATCTCTGCTTTAACCCCATAGTTCTCCATTAAGTGCACGTGAATCTTTCTCGCCGCCTTTACCTGTGCACTAGTTCCACACCACCTCTTCACCTTACCTACTTTTGCCTTTGCCCAGAACTCCACCTCCTCTTCTCAGGAATACCTGCGATTGCTGTTTGAGGCGTCGAGGTGCTTTGCACAGTTAGCTCGGACTCCAGGCTGCGGCTTCATGGCCGTCTCCACCAAACGGTGGACGCCACCGTCATTGGTGTGAACAGTAAAAGGTGGAAACACAATGAGCATACCAAAGGGGGAGGCCTGTTTCCATCACAGGTGGACCTTGCTTGGTGACTTTGACAGCTGTTTCCATTTCACATTCCCGGCAATCTGTTTTTTTTTGTTTTAAAGAGATCTTTTAAGTTAATTGTTCACCCATTTTGAAGTGGTTGGTTTTTGGTCAGCGGGAGGTAGAAAGAATACGAGATTAACTCACTCAACTGTTACACTCGGTTATCTGTCTTGGGTGAATGTGGTGGCTAGATGTACCCTTGGTTATGCAAAGAGTACACACTGTGATGAACCCATGACTTCTGTAGTGCTGATAACTGGTGCGTGCGTGGGTGCTGTTGTGGGCAGTTTTGTGTATGTACCTCAACAATGTGAGTGAGAGAGCCGAGCCGAGCCGCAGGGAGTGTGGCCCATATCACCCATTAGTGCGGGGGTTGATGTTATTAGCTGCCATGTGCTCCAGTGCAGGAGTTGAACCCAAGCATAAAGCGGCAAAGAGATGAAGAGCTTTCTGCACCACAGAGATACCCGATCCACGCTGCATCTGAGACGCTCCAATGGCTCACTAACCTGCAACTTAATACCATTGACGGGCGGCATGGTGGTGCAGCGGTAGAGTTTCTGCCTGACAGCGCCAGAGACCCGGTTCGATCCTGACTACGGGTGTTGTCTGTACAGAGTTTGTACGTTCTCTCTGTGACTGCGTAGGGTTTCTCCGGGTGCTCCGGTTTCCTCCCTCACTCCAAAGACGTGCGGGTCTGTAGGTTAATTGGCTTCGGTCAAATTGTAAATTGTCCCTAGTGTGCAGGATAGTGTTAGTGTGTGGGGATCGCTGGTCGGCACGGACTCGGTGGGCCGAAGGGCCTGTTTCCGCGCTGTACCTCTAAACTAAAAGTAAATTAAAGACGGGTAATGATCTCCAAACAAGAGCTGGCCGTGGGTTGGCTGTAGGTTACCTATAGTGCACAATGGAACCAAGAAAGGGTAGGTGGTAACCATTTCATGAATGAGTTACCTGCTTGGAGACAGGGACTGGTGAATAGGGACTGGTGACATTTGCTGTGTGAAGGTCGCACACGCACAAAACACACAGGCCTTCCTTCAGCTTGGCTTGTTTTTCAAAATTGCGAGAAGGTGGCACAGTCTTCTGTGAGGTCGGCAGCGGTGTTTTCATTGAGTAGTTCGTGCAGTTACACATATGCCTTAAAACTAAAATATTGCAGGGTCCAATACCTTGCAGCAGGGCGGTTGATCGCCGTACACAGAAATAGTCACCACGTGTAGTTCTTAATCGGCATTCATCAGCAAGGTGTCGACCTGGATTCTCGCCACTGTATTTAAAGTGCATGTCCTTAGATAGCTAATCTCAAGCTGCTTCAAGATCACATTAACAGGTACTGTGAAAATACGCCACATTATTCTTACTTTATCAATAAAATGGTGTTGTATTTGATGCAATGTTCTCCCCAGCAGTTTAGAAAAGAACTCCTGGTTTCTTCAAGTGGGTGTATTGGTGGTGGTCGGCACAATCTGTAGGTGAAAATGCACACAAAATGCTGGAGTAACTCAGCGGATCAGGCAGCATCTCTGGAGAGAAGGAATGGGTGACGTTTCGGGTCGAGACCCTTCCTCAGAACCGACCCCAAACATCACCCATTCCTTCTCTCCAGAGATGCTGCTTGACCCGCTGAGTTACTCCAGCATTTAGTGTGTATAGAGGAGTTAGAATTTCTGTTGAAGTAACAGCACGTGAATGAAGCCGATTTTTTTCCCCTCCAATGACTTGATTCTGCGGGAAAGACATGGACATTCATGGTCAAGGGGTAACGAGGGGTGGCACGGTGGCACGGTGGCACAGCGGTAGAGTTGCTGCCTGACAGTGAATACAGCGCCGGAGACCTGGGTTCGATCCCGACTACGGGTGCTGTCTGTACGGAGTTTGTACGTTCTCCCCGTAACCTGCGTGGGATTTCTCCGAGATCTTCGGTTTCCTCCCACACTCCAAAGCCGTTAATTGGCTTGGTAAATTGTCCCTAGTGTGGAAAGGATAATGTTAATGTGCGGTGGGCCAAAGGGCCTGTTTCCGCACTGTATCTAGAATATGAACATGAATGTAGACCGACTATTCCGGTCCGGAGTAGGGATCTGATCACAGCTGGATATTTGATCAGAAAGATCTGAGTGCAGGGATTTTCAAATGCAGTCTTTAGTTTAGACTAAACTAGACAGATCTTTCCAGTCAAATATCCAGCTGTGATCAGGTCACAATTATTCCTTCTCCGGACCGGGATAGTCAGTCTACATTCATGCTCATATTCTCATGTGATAGCAGCAGACTTAGGCCATTCAGCCCATCAAGTCGACTGTAAAGGGAGCCAACTGAGATATCGAGGCTACAATTGTGGCTCATGCAGGATCCCCAGGTACCTTGTTCACAAGTGATAGGAGCAGAATTAGGCCATTCGGCCCATTCAATTATGGCTGATCCATCTTTCCCTCTGAACCCCATTCTCCTGCCGACTCCCCATAACCCCTGAGACCCGTCTTTACAGAAGTTGTCTTAACTGCTGCGTGACCAAGGGCTGGTCCTAACCTTGAACCTTTGCACAGCGCAGCCCAACAAAGAAGGCTGATACGAACAGAACGTCAAAGGAGGTACCTGTAGCTGTCCCGTGTCCTAGAAGCCTCAGTGTGGGCTAGACTGATCCTTTCTTTCCACTCTCAGCGGAGAATAAAACGCCAGGGTTTTTCCACAACGTTGCATTGGTTACCCAACACATCTCAAAAGGAAATGTAATGCTGGGTTTGCATTGATTAAAAAGGCTGCATCCATTCTGAGCGCTGAGCAAAACAGTTTGTGTTGTCTTCATTAAGTGTGACATACAGTGTTCCTTTGTCGTACATGTACTGAATTATTCAGTGAATGCTGCTCTCCAATGTCAAATCACATGTTTTGTTTGGTAAACGTTGATAATGAGTGTGCTGGTTTAACCCGTGAACAAGTAAGTTGTATATTCATCACTTGTGACATCTGCAGACTCAACTTTTCCAGAATTAAAATCTTTACTAAACTTCTATGGTGATCCTAATTTATTTATAATTCAGTGATTGCAGAGTCCATACACACACACACACACACACACACACACACAGATACACATATACACACACACACACACACACACACACACACACACACACACACACAGATACACACACACACACAGACACACACACACACACACACACACACACACATATACACACACACACACACACACATACACACACACACACACACACACACACACACACACATATATATATACACACACAGACACACACATTTGGTTTTGCTCACACCTAGTTTAGTTTGAAGATAGACATAAGGTGCTGGAGTAACTCAGCTGCAGGGCAGGCAGCATCTCTGGAGAAAAGGAATAGGTGACCTATCGGGTTGAGACTCTTCTTCAGACTGAGAGTGAGGAGAGAGGGAAACTAGAGATATAGAGTTGGTGATATAGAGAGATATTGAACTGATGAATGAGAGATATGCAAAATGCAACGATAATCAAGGAATGGTCCATTGTTGGCTGTGGGGCTGGTGATAACGAGTTTTACATACAGTGAAACTCAACAGGACGGCAGTGAAACTAGTACGACCACTAGGGTGGGCGAGGGTCGGAGAGATGGGGGATGCAAGGGTTGTACTTAGAGAAATCAATACTGCTGGGTTGTAAGCTGCCCATGCGAAATATGAGGTGCTGTTCCTCCGATTTGAGCTCACTCTGACAGTGGAGGAGGCCCAGGACAGAAAGGTCAGTGTGGGAATGGGAAGGGGAGTTAAGGTTTTTGGCAAACGGGAGATTACGTCGACCTAGATGGACTGAGCAAAGATCTTCGGCGAAACGATCGCCTAGTCTGTGCTTGGTTTCACCGATATATAGGAGCCCACACCTGGAACAGCAGATACAGCAGATGAGGTTGGAGGAGGTACAAGTGCACAGTTTAGTTTAGAGATACAGCGCGGAAGAAGCCTCTTTGGCCCACTGAGTCTGCACAGACCAGCAATCCACGTCACACTCGCACACACTACACTCTAGCCACAATTTATATATATTTTTTACCAAACTCAATTAACCTACACACCCGTACGTCTTTGGTGTGTGGGAGGAAACCGAAGCACCCGGAGAAAACCCATGCGATCAGGGAGAGAACGTACAAACTCCATTCAGACAGCACCCGTGGATCAAATCTAGGTCTCTGGCGCTGTAAGGCAGCAACTGTGCTCAAGATAGATACAAAATGCTGGAGTAACTCAACTGGACAGGCAGCATCTCTGGATGGAAGGAATGGGTAACATTTCGGATGGAGACCCTTCTTCAGAAGCGTCTCCCATTCCTTCTATCCAGATATGCTGCCTGTCCCGCTTAATTTACTCCAGCATTAGGTGTCTATCTGGGGTAAACCAGCATCTGCACTTTCTTGCTACACATTCTGTCTGCCACTGCGCCCTAATCTTAAGTGGGTTTCCATTTAGTTTAGAGATAAATGAATGATACGTTATTGCCACATGAACATAGCTACAGTGAAATGCTCTTCACTAATACAGCATGGATACCGATACAGCATGGAAACTTGCCCTTCGGCCCACATCCACCCCGCCCATCGACCACCCGTTCACACACTAGTTCTATGTTATCCCCCTTTCTCATCCACTCCCTACACACACGATGGGCATTTATCAGAGGGCCAATTAACCCACAAACCCGCATGTCTTTGGAATGTGGGAGGATAACCAGGGTACCCGTAGGAAACCCACACGGTCACATGGAGAACGTGCAAATTCCCCACAACACATCAGCGAGGTCAGGATGGAACCCTGGCCACTGGCGCTCTGAGGCAGCAGCTCTACTAGTTGCATCACGGTGCTGCCTTGATAGTCTAATTTGGTTTAGTTTAGAGATGCAGCGCGGAAACCGGCCCTTTAGCCTATCGATCACCCATTCGCACTGGTTCGATGTTATCCCACTGTCTCATCCACACTAGGGACAATTTACAGAATTTACAAACCCGTACGTTTTTGTGATTTAAAATTTTTTTACGGTAAAGATTGTAAATTGTTCCTTGTGTGTAGGATAGTGTTAGACAATAGACAATAGACAATAGACAATAGGTGCAGGAGTAGGCCATTCAGCCCTTCGAGCCAGCACCGCCATTCAATGCGATCATGGCTGATCACTCAATCAGTACCCCGTTCCTGCCTTCTCCCCATACCCCCTCACTCCGCTATCCTCAAGAGCTCTATCCAGCTCTCTCTTGAAAGCATCCAACGAACTGGCCTCCACTGCCTTCTGAGGCAGAGAATTCCACACCTTCACCACCCTCTGACTGAAAAAGTTCTTCCTCATCTCCGTTCTAAATGGCCTACCCCTTATTCTCAAACTGTGGCCCCTTGTTCTGGACTCCCCTAACATTGGGAACATGTTATCTGCCTCTAATGTGTCCAATCCCCTAATTATCTTATATGTTTCAATAAGATCCCCCCTCATCCTTCTACAAGACCGGACAAGACACAGACAAGACCGGACAAGACCCAGACAAGACCGTAAAAGACCGGACAAGACCCAGACAAGACCGGACAAAACCGGACAAGACCCAGACAAGACCGGACAAGACCAGACAAGACCCAGACAAGACCCAGACAAGACCGGACAAGACCGGACAAGACCCAGACAAGACCGGACAAGACCCAGACAAGACCGGACAAGACCCAGACAAGACCGGACAAGACCCAGACAAGACCGGACAAGACCCAGACAAGACCGGACAAGACCGGACAAGTCCCAGACAAGAACGGACAAAACCGGACAAGACCGGACAAGACCGGACAAGACCCAGACAAGACCGGACAAGACCGGACAAGACCCAGCCAAGAACGGACAAGACCGGACGAGACCCAGACAAGACCGGACAAGACCGGACAAGACCGGACAAGACCGGACAAGACCGGACAAGACCCGGACAAGACCGGACAAGACCGGACAAGACCGGACAAGACCCGGACAAGACCGGACAAGACCGGACAAGACCCAGACAAGACCGGACAAGACCCACATAAGACCGGACAAGACCCAGACAAGACCGGACAAGACCGGAGAAGACCCAGACAAGACCGGACAAGACCGGACAAGACCCAGACAAGACAAGACCGGACAAGACCGGACAAGACCCAGTCAAGACCGGACAAGACCCAGACAAGACCGGACAAGACCGGACAAGACCCTGACAAGACCGGACAAGACCGGACAAGACCCAGACAAGACCGGACAAGACCCAGACAAGACCGGACAAGACCGGACAAGACACAGACAAGACCGGACAAGACCGGACAAGACCCAGACAAGACCGGACAAGACCCAGACAAGACCGGACAAGACCGGACAAGACCGGACAAGACCCAGACAAGACCGGACAAGACCGGACAAGACCCAGACAAGACCGGACAAGACCGGACAAGACACAGACAAGACCGGACAAGACCCAGACAAGACCGGACAAGACCGGACAAGACCCAGACAAGACCGGACAAGACCGGACATGACCGGACAAGACCCAGACAAGACCGGACAAGACCGGACAAGACCCAGACAAGACCGGACAAGACCGGACAAGACCGGACAAGACCCGGAGAAGACCGGACAAGACCCAGACAAGACCGGACAAGACCGGACAATAGACAATAGACAATAGGTGCAGGAGTAGGGGATCGCTGGTCAGCGCAGACTCAGTGGGCTGAAGGGCCTGTTTCTGCACTGTTTCTCTAAACTAAACTGAACTGAATTTTTTTTCACTGTGTCAGCACTTTGCACATATAACAAAACATATAACATATAACAACTACAGCATGGAAACAGGCCTGTCCGGCCCTACCAGTCCACGCCGACCATTCTCCCTGACCTAGTCTCATCTACCTGCACTCAGACCATAACCCTCCAATCCCCTCCTATCCATATACCTATCCAATTTACTCTTAAATAATAAAATCGAGTCAGCCTCCACCACTTCCACCGGAAGCCCATTCCATACAGCCACAACCCTCTGAGTAAAGAAGTTCCCCCTCATGTTACCCCTAAACCTTTGTCCCTCAATTCTGAAGCTATGTCCCCTTGTTGGAATCTTCCCCACTCTCAAAGGGAAAAGCCTACCCACGTCAACTCTGTCCGTCCCTCTCATAATTTTAAAAACCTCTATCAAGTCCCCCCTCAACCTTCTACGCTCCAAAGACATATGACAATAAAAGCACCAATATACCTACTAAATGTATGCCTGCTCGTATGTGATTTTACCATCATTGTAAAAGGATTCTGACTGCCTATCTGTGCCTCTATTAAAATATTTCAGTTTCTTCAAATTAATGTGTGTTAAGCTTGGTGCGTCCCCATCTGTGTGTCAGATGCTGATTTTCCCAAAAAAGAAGACAAAAGGTGCTGTGTTGTCATTTTAAAAAAAATGATAAGGAAGGTGAGTAGATTTGAACCTACTATTTAACCTTAGAGTAGAGCTCACACACAGGGGGAAGAGTGATGGGGAAAAATGGCCAACGGAGGATGTTAGCAAGGTAATAAATAGAAGTGTCAATGTCTTTAGCTTTCACAGCACAGCTTAATTAAAATAGCTAAAAGCAATACACTGCTGAACAGTAGGCGTCCTTATCTATTGAGGGTGATAGTTGTTCGCTGTTCTGCTTAGGTTCCTATCCGTTGCAACCTTGAGATTACAGCTCTCTTTGTCACTGTGTTTAGCAGGGCAAGTCTCCCGAAGGTTAGTGAACGGCCTTTTTTAATAAGTCAATTCTCCATGCAGGGAAATGACATTTATGGTACAAATGGGGAGAGTGGTATACTAAGTAACAGGGAGCATAAGGTTAAATATAACTCTGGGGAAAGATAAAGATTAAAGGTTACAGAGACATTGATCAAAGATGGTTTATTTCAAATCCACAAGTGACCATTGTGTAGTGAGAATGCTGTAAGTACTGTGAGGTTTGACCTGCCCCCGGTGGTGAGGAGTGTGTTTCTGGTCATCTTGCTGTGGAGCGTCACATTCACTTAGTTTAGTTAACTTTAGAGATACAACGCGGAAACAGGCCCTTCGGCCCACCGAGCTAGCGCTGACCCCCACGATCCCCGTCACTATCCTACACACTAGGGACAATTTACAATTATACCAAAGCCAATGAACCTACAAATCTGCACGTCTTTGGAGTGTGGGAGGAAACCGGAGCACCCGGAGAAAACCTATGCGGGCCACGGGGAGAACGTACAGAACTCCGCAGTCAGGATCGATCCCGGATCTCTGGCGCTGTGAGGCAGCAACTCTATGCTGTGCTACCGGGCCGCCCATAGGGTCATACCTTTCATTCATTTGATAATTCGTACCTTTTCATATGTCTTGTTTCCCCTCTCCCTTGACTCTCACTCTGAAGAAGGGTCTCGACCCAAAACGCTGCACTGTAGTGGCATGGTGCTCGTGGGAAGGTTTGTGTAGTTGAAGGTGTGGGCCCAGTTAGACAGAGTCCCTGCATCCCCCCTCCCCCCCAGATCAGACTCGACCTTATTATCGGCCGAAGATAGACGCAAAAAGCTGGAGCAACTCAAGAGGGCCAGGCAGCATCTCTGGAGAAAAGGAACAGGTGATATTTCGGGTCGAGACCCTTCTTTAGACTGAGAATCAGGGAGGGGGACACTGGAGGTAGGGGAATGCAGAGCACAGCAGAGCCAGCACCGATGGCCAAGGAAAGGTGGAGCCCACAATGGTCCATTGTTGGCTGGGGACGAAGTGATAATAGAATATATGGATGCAAACAGTGGAATTGACAGGATGACTAGGGTGGGGGAGGGACAGAGGGAGAGGGATGCAAAGGTTACTTGAAATTAGAGAAATCAATATGTCGCTGCGTTGTAAGCTGCTAAAGTGAAATATGAGGTAGTGTTCCTCCAGATTGCGTGTGGCCTCGCCCTGTAAGTGGAGGAGGCCCGGGATAGAAAGGACATTTTCGGCTATTCATCCCACAGGACCCATGCCGACCATGAGACCCATGAGAAGGGTTGATGTTGAGAAGCTAGAACCTGATTGACCTGATTCTGCTCATTTAACGTGAACTTATGAGTACATAGCTGGGACTGATGGATTTTGAGTTATCACAAAATAAATAAATTGGATGAATAAATCTAATTCCATGGCCATTGAGAATATCCATACAAAAATAATTTTGAAATGTAACAGGGATTATGTGCTTCGGCCTTCCTTGGCCATCTGGTACCCGTCCTGTTGTGTTCCGGCCTTTTCCTGCCTCCAGTTCCCTCCGCTCTTCTTTCAGTCAGAAGAAGGGCCTCGACCGGAAACGTCACCAATTCCTTCTCTCCAGAGATGCTGCCTGTCCCGCTGAGTTACTCCAGCATTTTGTGTCTATCTTTGGTGTAAACCAGCATCTGCAGTTCCTTCCTGCACACGAGCCAGAATAGGTATGTGTCCAAAAAGCACACCCAGGTTATACACTGCCACCTGCTGGCTGCCAGGAAGCCTGTCAGGGGAATGTGGAAACGTAAAGCTGATGGCTAGTAATCATCGAGGAATTTAAAAGTTGTTGTACGGGTCGGACAACTGTGAAAGTCCTCTTCAACTCCAAGGCCACCATCATGAAGTTCTTGGTTTCCACGCCCCGTAGATCTGCTCTCGCTCCCCCTCCCCTCCATACAGAACAAGGATAGAGTTCAGCAGATAGATACAAAATGCTGGAGTAACTCAGCGGGACAGTCAGCATTTCTGGAGAGAAGGAATGGGTGAGGTTTCAGGTCGAAACCCTTCTTCAGACTGAGTGTCAGGGGAGAGGGAAACTAGAGACATGGAAGGGTGCAGAGACCATATAAGATGTGGAAAAGGACAGATTCGGGATATATGACGGTAAAACACTCTTGATTCTTGACTTCCAAGTAACTATGTATTCAACTTCGCTTTACAATGCTGTCTTAATGGAATTCTTCCTCCTATAATTAATAGAATGATATAATGGTTATAAATGCCTGTGGGATCTAGGACATGGGTTTGAGGTTAGGAAAAATTTAATAGGAATCTGAGGGGTTACATTTTCATACATAGGGTGGTGGGTGTATGGAACAAGTTGCCAGAGGAGGTAGTTGAGGCAGGGACTATCGCAACATTTAATAAACAATGGGACAGGTACATGGATAGGATAGGTTTAGAGGGATATGGGCCAAACGCAGGCAGGTGGGACTAGTGTAGTTGACGCATGTTGGTGGGTGTGGGCAAGTTGGGCTGAAGGGCCTGTTACCACACTGTATGACTCTATGACACTAACACGTTCTATTTATAATGCATGAATGCCACTCATGTGTCCTCTTTAACCAAAGCACCCATGAAGGGTTAGTCACCTACAACAGTGGGGCAGACAGCATCCTCTATGTGAAACTCAAAACTTTGTCAGTGAAACGTACAATGACACAGTGATGGTGGTAGCTATATGTTTTAGTTAGAGGTCACAGATCATATCCTATCTCTTTTTCAAACCAGGTTAGATCTCACAGGCATTTATAACCATTACATCATTCTAAATCATTATAGGAGGAAGAATTCCATGACTACAGCATTGTAAAGAGAAGTCATGTACATAATTATTTGGACGTCAAGAATCAAGAGTGTTTTATTGTCATACGTATATCCTGAACCCGAACGATGACATTTTTACTTGCAGCAGTATCAACAGATATGTAAATATAGTACACTATAATCACCTTAATATACAAAAAAGTTCAGTATACACCGATGAGCCAAAACATTATAACCACTGACAGGTGAAGCGAATAACATTGATTATCTTGTTACAATGGCACCTGTCAAGGGGTGGGATATATTAGGTAACGTGAACAGTCAGTTCTTGAAGTTGATGTGGTGGATGCAGAGAAATGGGCAGGAGTAAAGACCTGAGTGATTTTGACAAGGGCCAAATTGTTATGGCCAGACGACTGGGTCAGAGCATCTCTGAAATGGCAAGGCTTGTGGGGTGCTCCCGGTCAGCAATGGTGAGTACCTACCGACAGTGGTCCGAGGAGGGACAAACCACAAACCGGCGACAGGGTGTTGGGCGCCCAAGGCTCATCGATGTGCGAGGGCAACGAAGGCTATCCCGTCTGGTCCGAACCGACAGAAGGTCTACTGTGGCACAAGTCACAGAAAACTTTAATGGTAGTCACGGGGGTAATGTGTCACAATACACAGTGCATCGCACCCTGCTGCGTATGGGGCTGCGTAGCTGCAGACTGGTCAGAGTGCCCATGATGACCACTGTCCACCGTCAAAAGCGCCTGCATTGGGCACTTGAGCGTCGGAACTGCACCTTGGAGCAGTGGAAGAAGGTCGCTTGGTCCGATGAGTCCCGTTTAGATCACGTGGATGGCCGTGTACGTGTGTGCCGTTTACCTGGGGCAGTGATGGCACCAGGATGCACTGTGGGAAGGCTACAAGCCGGTGGAGGGTGTGTGATGCTCTGGGCAATGTTCTGGTGGGAAACCCTGGGCCCGGCCATTCATGTGGACGTCAATTGGACACATGTCATCTACCTAAACATTGTTGCAGACCAGGTATACCCCTTCATGGCAATGGTATTCCCTGATGGCAGTGGCCTCTTTCAGCAGGATAATGCGCCCTGCCACACTGCACACATTGTTCGGGAATGTTTTGAGGAACATGATGAAGTGTTCACAGTGTTGCCCTGGCCTCCAAATTCTCCAGATCTCAATCCGATTGAGCATCTGTGGGATGTGCTGGATTGACAAGTCCGATCCACGGCAGCTCCACCTTGCAATTTACAGGACTTGAAGGATCTGTTGCTAATGTTTTGGTGTCAGATACCACAGGACACCTTCAGAGGTCTTGTAGAGTCCATGCCTCGGCGGGTCGGTGCTGCTTTGGCAGCACACGGAGGACCGACAGCATATTAGGCAGGTGGTCATAATGTTTTGGCTCATCAGTGTATATATGTACTAGTGTATATATATATATATATATATACATATATATATATATATATGTGCAGCCAAAACAGCGCCGACCCGCTGAGATGCTGCCTGTCCTGCTGAGTTACTCCAGCTTTCTGTGTCTATCTTCGGTTTAAACCAGCATCTGCAGTTCCTTCCTGCATATATATATATATATATATATATACACACATGCACACATGTATGTGTGTGTGCATGTGTGGATATATATATATATATATATATATATATATATATATATATATATATATATATATATAAACTAAATGGTACCAAGACAAAAATGCCCCCAAGTAGTTCGGAGCTTATTTGGAGGTTGTAGTGTTAATAGCTGAAGATAGATACAAAATGCCGGAGTAACTCAGCAAGATAGACAGCATCTCTGGGAGAAGGAATGGGTGACATTTTGAGTAGAGACCCTTCCTCAGACTGATGTCAGGGGGGAGGCAGATACATAGATAAGGAAGTGTGAAGGTGGGAAAACAGGGCAGATGGAATGGAGAGTAAGGAAAATGTAGAATAGATCATTGTTAGCTGGGAGGAGGTAACAGCAAAGCAAACAAAGATAAAATGTAGTCGGAGACAGTCAGACTAGTCAGAGATCTGCGAAGGGGGAGGGATGGAGAGAGAGGGAAAGCAAGGGTTACTTGAAGTTAGAGGTCAATGTCCATGCCGCTGGGGTGTAAGCTGTTCCTGAACCTGGATGTTAGGTTTTCAGGCTCCTGGACTTTCTTCCCGATGGCTGAGTGAAATGAGAGTGTGGCCAGGGTGGTGTGGGTCTCTGATGATGGTGGGATTCTTGCTCCAGTTTTCTCTTCAGATTTACAGGATGCACAAGGTAGGGAATTAATACTTTCTCTCAAAGATGCCCTGGAAAATGTGAGGCTTTACTATATTTTGTGTATTTTTAGTTTAGTTTAGAGATATAGCGGGAAACAGGCCCTTCGGCCCAATGAGTCCGAACCGACCAGTGATCCCTGCACACCAACACAATCTTACACACTCGGGACAATTTACACTTATACCAAGCCAATTTACCTACATACTTGTATGTCTTTGGAGAGTGGGAGGAAGCCGAAGATCTCGGACAAAACCCGTGTGGTCACGGGGAGAATGTACAAACTCCATACGGACAGCACCTGTAGTCAGGATCGAACCCGGGTCTCCGGCGCTGCAAGCGCTTAAGGCAACAACTACTGCTGCACCACCTTGCTGCCATAGAGGGGCATTTGTAGTTTTAGTTGGCTTTATAAGTTCCTACATTTGTAAGTTATAGGAGCAGAATTAGGCCATTCAATGCATCGTCTACTCGGCCATTCAATCATGGCTGATCTATCCATCTCAACCCCATTCTCCTGCCTTCACCCCATAACCCCTGACACCTGAACTAATCAAGTACATGTCAATCTCCACCTTAAAAATACCCAGTGACTTGGCATCCGTAGCCGTCTGTGGCAATGAATTCCACAGATTCACCACCCTCTGACGAAAGAAATTCCTCCTCATCTCCTTTCTAAAGGTTTGTCTTTTTATTCTGAGGCTGTGGCCTCTGGTCCTAGACTCTCCCACTAGTAGAACCATCCTCTCCACGTCCACTCTATCCTGGCCTTTTACTATTCGGCGAGTTTCTATGAGGTCTCCCCTCATCTTTTTAAACTCCAGTGCCTTTAAATGCTCATCATACATTAACACAGTCATCCCTGGGATTATTCTCGTAAACCTCCTCTGGACTCTCTCCAGCACCAGCACCAGCACCATCCTCAGATATGGGGGCCAAAGCCTTGAAGTTGTTGATATAAATTAATTATTGTGATTCTTGTGTTTCTTTTCTTCTTTTCGTTTAATATCTGGGTTTACATCTTCTGTTGTGCTGCTGCACGTGGTTCTATTGAATAATTAGGTCCTTGTTGCTAACATTCTGGGGTGGGAGTGCTGTTGGCGGCCTCTGCTGTCTAAATCTAGAACTGCAAGGTGTGACACTCAATCTCAACACCCGGCTTTTCACAAAATCTACATACTGCATGGTGTGGAGCTCATTGAAGAGAAAAGGAAACAATATTCACGATCAAAAACTGAAGGAAATTCTCCCAGTAAAAGCAAGGTAACTTCTCCAGAAAAGAAAAATGCAGTGGGAAGAGCACACTTACAAAGAGAAAGGCAGATGGCTAACTATCTCAAAGGGAAGGGTGTCCATTTTCATCTGCACTGGGACCAAACAATGAAGTTCTAACTTCTCCAACAACACAACAGTGGCGCAGCGGCAGAGTTACTGCCTCACAGCGCCAGACACTCATGTTCGATCGTGGCCTTAGGTGCTGTCTGTGAGGAGTTTGCACGTTCTCCCCGGGACCGTGTGGGTTTCCTCTGGGTCCTCTGGTTTCCTGGTCTCTGGTCCCAAAGACGTGCGGGTTTGTAGGTTGATTAATCCTCTGTAAACTGCAACCTACTGTGTGGGGAGTGGATGAGAAAGTGGGATAACGTAGAACTAGTGTGAACGGGTGATTAATGGTCAGTGTGGACTTGGTGGGCCGAAGGGGCTGTTTCCACGATGTATCTCTAAACTAAAACCAAAACTGAAACTATAAACTAAACTAAAATTAATATATATGCAATAAATTACAGTAATTCCAAGTAAAGAAGGTACTCCTCAGTAACATCCTTTAGGAAGAATCTGAATGTAAAGTATCCTATCTAAAGTAACGTCCTTTAATTCTGAGGCTATGACCTCTGGTCCTACTCACCTACTAGTGGAAACATCCTCTCCACGTCCACTCTATCCAAGTGGATGTGATACTTGACACAATATTGTACAAACTGGTGATTGATGCAAACACAGCCATGTGATTAGCACATTGATCGACTTAGCATCATCAAAGGTCGTCTGCTTTGTGTATTACGTGCAGACCTGATGATTAACACATTGATCTAGTGAACCTACTTGTACATCATCAATAGACAATAGACAATAGACAATAGGTGCAGGAGTAGGCCATTCAGCCCCTCGAGCGAGCACCGCCATTCAATGCGATCATGGCTGATCACTCTCAATCAGTACCCCGTTCCTGCCTTCTCCCCATACCCCCTCACTCCGCTATCCTTAAGAGCTCTATCCAGCTCTCTCTTGAAAGCATCCAACGAACTGGCCTCCACTGCCTTCTGAGGCAGAGAATTCCACACTTTCACCACTCTCTGACTGAAAAAGTTCTTCCTCATCTCCGTTCTAAATGGCCTACCCCTTATTCTTAAACTGTGGCCCCTTGTTCTGGACTCCCCCAACATTGGGAACATGTTTCCTGCCTCCAATGTGTCCAATCCCCTAATTATCCTTCTAAATTCCAGTGTACACAATAGCTGTCTTCTTGGTGTATGAATATCCAGTTATGCAGACTAACGCTGGAGATGTGATCACAGCCTTTGACTGAGACACATCTCCCCTTGATTTTGGCGTTCTGTGTTGGTTCATTTCCCGTACAATGGCTGCTTCACTTGCAATGAGGGATTTTATTGCATCATTTTTATAGTATCGCACAACTTTATTCTCGGTATCTGTTGTTCGCGGTGTGGGCTCGGACATGACAGCGAGACAACGGATGAAAAGGAGACAGAAGGATGTCAGATAAGAGACGAGGAGTGAAATGGAAAGCTGGAGGGAGGGATATATGTGGAATGAGATGAGGGGAGGGGGTGGGGGAGGAAGGGGAAAGAGGGACAGGGGTACTGGGAGAAATGGGTACACGGGATGGGAGAGACTCAGGAAAGGGTGGGGGGGGGGGAATGTTACTACTTGACCATGTTCTGACCATCTGCATATCCTTGTGTCTCCTCTCTAGATATCAGCAACTTGGCTATATTTCAATCGTCGTAAAAAATGTTTCAACTAGATTTTTATTTCTATGTTTGTTGACTCGTAGCTGTTAAGTGGCCAGATACAATTTCATTAGTTCTCTGGATTCAACGTGAACCGAGCTACAATCATGGTAATGTCAAATAATATTAATAACTTACTTTGGACTTCAGAGATTATAGATACGTTATGGAAAAGGACCCTTAGGCCCACCAAGTCCGGACCGACCAGCAATCATCCCGTACACCAGCACTATCCTACACACACTGGGGACAATGCTACAACTTACAGAAGCCAATTAATTCACGTCTTTGGAATGCGGGAGGAAACCGGAGCGCCCGGAGGAATCCCAACGTGGTCACAAGGAGAAGGTGCAAACTCCATCCAGACATCATCCGTAGTCAGGATCGAATCCAGGTCTCTGGCACTGTGGGGCAGCATAACTATTGCTGTGCCGACATGGTGAAATAAAACTTCAGTTTACATTAAGTCATCTCTCATCACAATTGAAACGGCTCTTTTGCATGAGGAATCCTGTATAACTTTAAAGGTTGGGTTCATTAAACGAATAATTTGTTTGCTGTTTGTTTTTCTTGCCTCTTTTGCCTTTTTAACAACTGATTTTACAGGCTAGAGTGCACGTTGGTAAGCTGTTAATTCGTTGAACACACGCGTCTGAATGCAGCAGACTGATTACTTGCTTGTTAATTTATAGCCTACAGCAAGGTTATCCACACAATGGATGGCAGAGTCTGAACACGTCAAACCAAATAGATCCCATGTCATAGTCACGTACGGAAAATACACTGGGCAAATGTTGGTCACATTTTGGACGACTAGTCAATGACAATCAAACCATTTTATTCTCCATACCGTTCATGTTGAGAGTTGGGAACATTTTATAGCAGTGTTTAGGATCTAAATGAATCGTTCAGCGTTGGTTTATTTCCTGCACAATGGCTGTTTCGCTTGCAATGTAGGATTTTATTGCATTTGATGCTGGAAAACACCAACCTTTGCAAAAAGAAGGTGATGCCGAGAAGTTAGCAGTACACAGCAGGAGAGAAAGTCACGAAAGAAAGAGCTTTCTGCTCTTCGTGTTGGACTGTGAATGATCAGATATATTGGGGTTCACATTTGTTCCAATTTCTACATCACAACAACCATACTTCAAAAGGAGATGGGGAGTGTGCAAGGTTACAAGCTACTTTCCTTACCTTTATGCAGATGCTGATTTGGGAGGCACGGTGGCGCACCGATAGAGTTGCTTGCTACCTTACAGCGCCAGAGACCCTGGTTCAATCCTGACTACGGCTGCTGTCTGTACGGAGTTTGTACGTTCTCCCCGTGACCTGCGTGGGTTTTCCCCGGGTGCTCCGGGTTTCTTCCACACACCACACTCCAAAGATTGGCAGGCTTGTATGTTAATTGGCTTTGGTAAGTTGTAAAATTGTCCCTATTGTGTAGGAAGGAGCTAGTGTTCGGAGTGTTCGCTGGTTGTTGTGGAAAAAAATTAGATTAGTTATTTCTCCTTTTTTACCCATTCATTTATATGACTCGTTAATCCTTTTATCTTTTCCATCTATTTTCAACTTTCAATTGAACAAGCTGAACCAGATACCGACAAGCACAAAGACGGGTCAAAGACCAAGGTCGGCAGGGATTTAATGAAAGTCGAAGAACAGTGGGTGAGATGCTTTTGGATGTGGTGGAGATAAGTCTTAAATTATGGGTGGCATGGTGGCGCAGCACCACAGCGGTAGAGTTGCAGCCTCACAGCGCCAGAGACTCAATAGACAATAGACAACAGGTGCAGGAGTAGCCCATTCGGCCCCTCGAGCCAGCACCACCATTCAATGTGATCATGGCTGATCATTCTCAATCAGTTCCCCGTTCCTGCCTTCTCTCCATACCCCCTGACTCCGCGATCTTTAAGAGCTCTATCTAGCTCTCTCTTGAATGCATTCAGAGAATTGGCCTCCACTGCCTTCTGAGGCACTGAATTCCACAGATTTACAACTCTCTGACTGAAAAAGTTTTTCCTCATCCCCGTTCTAAATGGCCTACCCCTTATTCTTAAACTGTGGCCCCTTGTTCTGGACTCCCCCAACATTGGGAACATGTTTCCTGCCTCTAACGTGCCCAACCCCTTAATAATCTTATATGTTTCAATAAGATCCCCTCTCATCCTTCTACATTCCAGTGTACACAAGCCTCGGGTTTGATCCTGACTGTGCATGCTGTCTGTACGGAGTTTGCACGTTCTCCCCGTCACCTGCATGGGTTTTCTCCGGGTGCTCCGGCTTTCCCCCACACTCCAAAGACGTACAGGTTTGTAGGTTCATTGGCTTCAGTAAAATTGTAAATTGTCCCTCGTGCGTGTAGGATAATGCGAGTGCACTGGTTGGCGTTGAGCAGGCTGGCCAAAGGACCTGTTTCCGCGCTGTATCTCTAAACTAAATTAAACAATGAAATTATTGGGAATTTCCAATAACAGCAAGGCAACCAGGGAAATCCGGAGTCATGTAGCGCCAGACTTCACAAAGGCAAAGATTGAATGGTCCAACACAGACAATTGTGGATCTATAACTGCTCTTCCAAAGACTGGAAGTACATTCTAAGCCCTGTATACTTGGATGCACTGGCTCTGAGGATCCAAAGGTTTTTTTTTCCTAATCTCCGTAACTATTCTGGTGGGAGATGAGGGTAATCTCCCCAAGCAATGATGTACACAATAGCCCTTTATTCACAAAATGCTGGAGTAACTCAGCAGGTCAGGCAGCATCACAGGAGAGAAGAAATGGGCGACGTTTCGAGTCGAGACCCTTCTTCAGACTGATGTCAGGGGGGCGGGACAAAGGAAGGATATAGGTGGAGACAGGAAGACAGTGGGAGATCTGGGAAGGGGGAGGGGAAGAGAGGGACAGGGGAACTATCTAAAGTTGGAGAAGTCAATGTTCATACCACTGGGCTGCAAGCTGCCCAGGCGAAATATGAGGTGCTGTTCCTCCAATTTCCGGTGGGCCTCACTATGGCACTGGAGGAGGCCCATGACAGAAAGGTCAGACTGGGAATGGGAGGGGGAGTTGAAGTGCTCAGCCACCGGGAGATCAGATTGGTTAAGGCGGACTGAGCGAAGGTGTTGAGCGAAGCGATCACCGAGCCTGCGTTTGGTTTCGCCGATGTCTGGAGCATCTGGAGCAGCGGATGCAATAGATGAGGGTGGAGGAGGTGCATCCGCTGCTCCAGATGTCAACTTATTTACATTGGCGAAACCAAACCAAATAGCCCTGCTGGAAATGGGAGCTGCATAATGTTTAATGTTCTGCATCAATCCAACATGGAATATCAACACTGAAATTCTGGTGACTAAACTTCAATTGTTCTCTTGGGGAATATTTTCTCAGCCAATGTGGCCCTCCTTCACATTGTCCCAAGGCTCAGCCCAAGCCCAGGGGCAGCCTACTGATGCATGGTGAATAATGTTGAGATATATGTTAATCCACTGGCTTGCTTTTATATCGATCATTGTATTGATAGTCCCGCAAGCAAATGCTGCTTTTATGTGACGCTTAATAAAGATTTCAATGGAAAATTATTATGCATTCGTACAACATTCCTTTTGGTCGCCTTCTCGTGCTAAATGATAGCAAAGTGGCGCAGTGGCAGAGTCGCTGCCTTACACCACCAGAGACCCGGGTTCGATCCTGACCACAGGTGCTGTCTGTACGGAGTTTGTCCGTTCTCCCTGTGACCTGCGTGGGTTTTCTCCGGGGGCTCTGGTTTCCTCCCACACTCCAAAGACATGCAGGTTTGTAGGTAAATTGGCATGGTAAAATGTAAATAGTCCCTAGTATGTCGGATAATGCTAGTGTACGGGGATCGCTGGTCGGCGCGGTCTCGGTGGGCCAAAGGGCCTGTTTCCATGCTGTGTCTCTAAACTAAACTGAGGAACGGATGGTGGAATTGAATACAGACAAATGTGAGATGTTGCATTTGGGAAGTCTAACATGGGCAGAACCTACACTGTGAATGGTAAGGGTCTTGGCAGTGTTATAGAGCAGAGGGATCCAGGAGTGCAGGTACATCGTTCCTTGAAGGTGAAGTTGCAGGTAGATAGGGTGGTCTAAAAGGCTATTGACCTTTATCATTCAGAATATCGAGTAGAGAAGTTGGGAGGTCATGTTGCTGTTGTATAAGATGTTGGTGAGGCCATATTTAGAGTATTGTGTTCAGTTCTGGGCAGTGTGTTATAAGAAAGATGTTGTCATACTGGAAAAGGCACAGAGAAGATTTACGAGGATGTTGTCAGGGCTAGAGGGTCTGAGCTATAGGGAGAGGTTGAGCAGGCTGGGACTTTATTCCTTGGAGCGCAGGAGGATGAGGGGTGATCTGATAGTGTATAAAATCATGAGAGGCACAGAGTCTCTTGCCCAGAGTAAGGGCACCGAGGACCTGAAGACAGGCTCAAGGTGAAGGGGGGAAAGAGTTAATAGGAATCTGAAGGGTAAACGTTTCACACAAAGGGTGGTGGGTGTATGGAATGAGCTGCCAGAGGAGGTAGTTGAGGCTGGGATTATCGCACCGTTTAAGAAACAGTTAGACGGGTACATGAATAGGACAGGTTTGGAGGGATATGGGCCAAACGCAAGCAGATGGGACTAGTGCAGAGGGACATGTTGGCTGGTGTGGGCAACTTGGGCTGAAGGGCCTGTTTCCATGCAGTATGACTATGGCTCTATGACTATGACTCCATGATTAGAGTTTGGCTTGATTGTAATTATGTTTAGTATTGTGCAGGAAGGAACTGCAGATGCTGGTTTACACTGAAGATTGACCAGTGCTGAGGTAACTCAATGGGTCAGGCAGCATCTCTGGAGAAAAGGAATAGGTGACATTTCGGGTCGGAAGGGTCTCGAGCTGAAACGTCACCTTTTCCTTTTGTCCAGAGAAGCTGCCTGATCCGATGAGCTACTCCAGCATTTTATTTTTATCTGATTAGATTGGATAGCATGCAAGACAAAGCTTTTCAATGTACCTCGGTACACGTGACAATAATGAACATAAACCTATAACGAGAACTACACTATGATGAGAAATAAGAGAAAGACATTGAATTTGTCATTGGTGACAGACAGCAGGCTGCAGTCATGGGACTCGGTGCCAATTGAGCTAATTTCTACAAATCGGCAACGTTTTTGGATTAGTAATAGTGGAGTATGTAAAAGATATTCTTTTAACAATTCAATTCTCATGAAGAATTGTAATGCACGAAGCACATCTAGCAGCACAGCACATCTAATGGTGGCACAGTAGTGCAGCAGTAGAGTTGCTGCCTCACACCGCCACAGACCCAGATTCAAACCTGACCCCGCGTGCTGTCTGTACGGAGTTAGCAAGCTCCACCTGTGACCACGTGGGTTTCATCTGGGTGCTCCAGCTTTCTCCCACAATGTGCAGGTCTTTAGGTTAATTGATCCCTGTAAAATTGCCCCTAATGTGTAGAGAGTGAATGAGAAAATGGAACTAGTGTGAACGGGTGATCGCTGGTCGGTGTGGACTCGGTGGGTCGAGTGGTCTGTTTCACTGTTGTATCCCTAAACTGAAAGTAAAATCAATCTGCACACAGCAAGCTCTCACAAACACTGATGTGTTAATGACCGGGCAATGTGTATAAAGAAATGCTAAATATGCTCAGCCTATCTCTGTTAAAAATCAAATGGATGCTTATCTTTCAGTCATAAATCAAACTATTGTGCTTTGTTGTTTTCAGAGCCAGACCAGGAGAAGTAATCTCATGGGACACAAATAATGATCCTACTGAATGATAAAAAACTGAATTGGCTTCAGTTAAAACAAATAATGATATTCCTATTTCTAGACTGTGGCATATGTTTGAAGTGTATAGGAGGTGATGAAATGGATAAGACACTGCGATACTGCAGCAGGATACAGCTGTTAAGTGTTTCATGTAAACAGGTCATGAAGAAGTCTTCAGTCAAGCCTGATAGATTCAGACCTTACTTTGGAATCTTAGGCACAGAAGTGATAGTCCGGCATTTCAGGCATCTGAACGGCCTGAATCTGTCATGTTGATAAAGAATGCTATTACTTTGGCCGTCAACAAGCAGGAAACTTAGGTGGGGCAGGCAGCATCTGCGGAAGGAAAGGATCAATGACGTTTTGTGGCGGAACCCTTCTTCAGACTTCAGACTGGTCTGAAGAAAGGTCTCAACCCGATACATCACCCATTCCTTCTCTCCAGAGATGCTGCCTGTCCCGTTGAGTTACTACAGCATTTTGTGTCTATCTTCGGTGTAAACCAGCATCTGCAATTCCTTCCTACACAGGTTAAACTATTAATTTTATAAAGCAAAGACATATACAGATGAGGGGCAAATTGTCTCCAGTCATCTTGCCTAACAATAATTTATGTTAAATGTGTTGATCTCAATCTACAACATTCAGTGCAAGATATAACATTGAAGTCTGATAAAATCTGATTAAAGATTAATCAAAGGTCTCCAATGAGGAAGATGGAAGATCGGGTCTACACTCCAGCTGATGAGAGCACCATTCAGTTATCTGAGTGGAGTTTGCACGTTCTCCCTGAGTTGCCACTGGTGTTAGTGTACGGGGTGATTGTTGGTTGGTGCTGACTCGGTGGGCCGAAGAGGTTACTTTACTCTACGCTGTATCTCCAAAGTAGAGTAAAGTAACCTAGGTGAAGTAGTCTGAGGCAGGGTCGCGGCCTGGAACATTGCCTGCCCTTTCCCTCTGCAGAATTTGTTGAATTCCTCCAGCACTCTGTTTTAGCCGTACGTGTTCACTGTTCGCAGCATGCCACAACAAAATGTCCTCAAACATAAAACTGTCAGGTTTATAAAAGTTAACTTTACACGGTACGCTCTCCAGATTTTAATCTGCTTCTTCTCTCAATTTAAGAGTAGAGGGGAGATTGCTGAGCAAAGCCGAGCGATGTACAGCTTGTAGATAGATGGTGGAGGAGATACAGGGATATGCCAGGGCTTGCAGCACCAGCTCACTCTGAGTCATCAGCTCTCATCACTCTGACCATGAATTGCTTCAATTAAAGGCCAACACAATGAGAGCAAGAACCACAGAAAGGCTGAAATCACCTTGAAATCTCGGGCTCCCACAACTCTTAGAAGCTAGGCTCGCAAAAACAGGGTGTGTCGCAAGGAACTGCAGATGCTGGCTTAAACTGAAGATAAACAATAAAATGCTGGAGTAACTCAGCGGAACAGGCAGCATCTCCTGAGAAAAGGAATTGGTGACATTTCAGGTCGAGACCCTTCTTCCGACTGAGTCAGGGGAGAGGGAAACAAAAGATCAGGCTCAGTCTGAGGAAGGGTCTCGATCCGAAACGTCACCTATTCCTTTCCGTAGTCATTTAAAACGGAAGCACCTTTCTACCCACAGAAGATAGCGATCTTTGGAATTCTCTGCCCCAGAGAGCTGTGGAAATGAGCTCACAGGAATTCAAGCAAATTCACGGGGATAAACTTTTGAAAGTTCATGTTCATAAGTGACAGGAACAGAATACGACCATTCGGCCCATCGTCCACTCCACCATTAAATCTGGTTGATCTATCTTTCCCTCTTAACCCCATTCTCCTGCCTTCTCCCCGTAACCCCTGACACCCGTTCTAATCAGGAATCTGTCAGGAAAGGTCAGGGAATTGAGATCCATGGATCAAGGAGGGAGAGCTGAGGTTGGAGTAGATCAACGGTGATCTTATAGAAGGGTGCGCTAGGCTTGAGGGACCAAGTGGTCTACACCTGCTCCTACTTTCTTATGTTTGTGCAAAGTTCAATGCCTCAATGATCGCACCTTTTGTCCATAACTTCAAGGCTGAGTTTAATGGAGGTCCATGCCTGGAATTAATTCAACAATAGCTGAATGTACTGGTCTCCATTGCATGGGAACATTTAAAGCTATACAGGATGAAGGCTTGCTGGAATGACAGAGCCACAGACGGCTGTGGATGCCACGTCTTTGGGTATTTTTAAAGCAGAGATGCACGGTTTCTTCTTTAGTAAGGGCATTTATGCCCTTATGAGGATTATGGGGAGAAAACAGAAGAATGGGATTGAGGGGGAAAAATAGACTAGTGTGCTGCTCAGAAGCAGAAATTTCTGCACTGCTTGATGCAACTGTATTGACATAAAAATTAATCCTGGGATTTATGGCGAGTCTGGAAGCTTGTTCTTTGTTAAAGAAGTTTATTGCGGCAGCAATATTCGATTACAAAGTATAACAAACGGATTTACAGACAACCATTAAATCAAACTGTTCGCTTCGAAGTTCTCTTCCACTGACTGGTTTTGGGCGCCAAAACCACCACCTGACCTAGCTGGCCAATCCGAGGGTTTGACTCTCAGGATCAATCCCTGTGGTCGCTACAGGTTGATTTGGTTAACATATGATGAGCGTTTGACAGCACTGGGCCTGTACTCGCTGGAGTTTAGAAGGATGAGGGGGGACCTCATTGAAACTTACCGAATAGTGAAAGGCCTGGATAGAGTGGATGTGGAGAGGATGTTTCCACCAGTGGGAGAGTCTAGGACCAGAGGGCACAGCCTCAGAATAAAAGGGCCTACTTTTACAAAGAAGATGAGGAAGACATTCTTAAACCAGAGAATGACGAATCTGTGGAATTCATTGCCACAGACGGCTGTGGAGGCCCGGGTCACTGAGTATTTTTAAAGCGGAGATTGACAGATTCTTGATAAGTAAGGGCAATAAAGGTTATGGGGAGAAGGCAGGAGAATGGGGCCGAGAGGGAAGAATAGATCAGCCATGATTGAATGGTGGAGCAGACTTGATGGGCCGAATGGCCTAATTCTACTTCTGTGCCTTGTGAACTTGTAATGTTGAATCTCTATGGAGTGCTTTGACCATTGGTGGAATAATTATGAAGAGGCCTTCTGGCTAATCTCTCATAATATTTGTTGAGCGGCACAGTGGTGCAGCGGTAGAATTGCTGCCTCACAGTGGCCGACACCCGGGTTTGATCCTGACCACTAGTGCTGTCTGTATGGAGTTTGCGTGTTCTTCCCGTGACCAGCATGGGTTTATTCCGGGTGCTTCGGTTTCCTCCCACATTCCAAAGACGTTACAGGCTTGTAGATTATTTATTGGCTGGGTACATTTGTAAATTGTCCCTAGTGTGTGTAGGGTAGTGTAAGTGTGCAGGGATCGCTGGTTGGTGCGGACTCAGTGGGCCAAAGGACCTGTTTCTCCGCTGTATCTCTAAACTAAACTAAACTAAACTAAATTTCTGTCGAGCGGCTCTCAGTAGATGGAGCTGCTCACACAGACTTGAGGTTACGAGGATTTTAAAAGCGCTGTTTAAAAAACCCCAGGTATGTTGTGGTGCTGTAAGGCAGATGAGCGTGACTGAGATAGCTACAAATCTCTGAGTAAGATGTTCACACCCTTGTTCAGCAACCCACACTCCCCATCAGTCTGGGAAACTAGTCATGACACATGGTTGACCCCTTGTTAGCTAAGATCAAAGATTAGGTTGCAAGGAAACAAGCTTTGGTTGTCACAGTTGCTTGCAAAGCAGAGTCTTGGTAAACTTCACGTTTCGCTCATTAGTGGAAAACTCCGCAGGTCGGGTGGCGTGGTGGTGCAGCGGCAGAGTTGCTGCCTCACAGACCCAGTGACCCGGCTTTGAGCCTGACTATGGGTGCTGTCTGTACGGAGTTTCTATGTTCTCCCGTGACCGTGTAGGTATTCTTCCGGGTGCTCCTGTTTCCTCCCATGCTCCAAACACGTACAGGTTTGTAGGCTAATTGGCTTTGGTATAAATTGTAAATCGTCCCTAGTGTTTCGGATAGTGTTGGTCTGTGGGGATTGTTGGTCGGCATGTACTTGGTGGGCCGAAGGGCCTGCGTCCATGCTGTAGTACTAAACTTAACTAAACTAAATTAAAGAGGAGCATTAAAGAGATGCTGTAAATGCATCGTTCTGGAGTAGGATGCTGTTACACTTAAAGAGTTTGCAGTCTCAGGTTCAAGTGCCAAAGTACACTTGAAATAATTCGAGGGATGTTTTACTAAATACCAAGGGATTGACAGAGTGGGGGAAATAAGTTTTCCTTCCAACAGCTGATGAAAGGCAATGTGAAAACAAAGAGAGTAAAGAAGAAAATGTAGAGTTGTTCCTGGTGCTGTAGTGTAGGGTCATGACTTGAGCTGCTGATGTTTCTGAGCCTTTCTAACACAATCATGGCCCCAAACCTACATGGGGCTCTCAGCCATGTTATTTTAGAACTCGCTGACAGCCACGGCTTAATACCTGTAATACCTGGTGGGTGTGGTCCCTCAAACAGGTCACCTTCATGGACTGGGAACAGCTCCGTCCAACACAACAAGCAATTGTAGAGAATTGTGGACGCAGCCCAGACCATCACACAAACCAACCTCCCTTCCATGACTCCATCTACACCTCATGTTGCCTCGGCAAGGCCAGCAGCATAATCACGGACCAGTCTCACCCCGGGCCACTCCCTCCTCTCCCCTTTCCCATCAGGCAAGAGGTACCGAAGTGTGAAAACGCACACCTCCAGATTCAGGGACAGTTTCTTCCCATCTGTTATCAGGCAACCGAAGCATTTTACCAACAATGAGAGCACAGTCCTGACCTACCATCTACCTCATTCGGGACCCTTGTACTATCATTAATTGGACTTAACTGGACTTTATCTTGCACTAAACATTCTATCGCTGCATCATGGTGCCACCCAATTTAGTAATGGGCCAAACACAGGCAGGTGGGATGAGTGCAAATGGGGCATGTTGGTCAGTGTGGACAAGTTGGGCAGAAGGGCCTGTTTCCACCCTGTATGACAATGACTCTATGGCTCTAGGTTTGTTCAGAACTAATCATCTTATATTCCACTTTATTCCACTGGAAATTCACTTGTTAAAAATTAAATCCACTTGCTAAAAATGTTATTCCCACTAAAATTGAATCCCTCTGCACTTCGCAAACAAACCACTTTGGAAGTACCTAACGGATTTGAAGACAATTACAGGAGTAGACTGTAAACAGTTTACTTATCAAACCAAACTGTGTCAGTGTTGACAATCTCTCCACTGATAAATACTAACCTGAACAAAAGACCTGTCTGATAACCCGTTTTTTGCGACCTGCCTGGCAACCCACATATGCCGTTATAATAAGCCCATCTCACCACTGGCTTGATATGGATGCCAATGAGAAGCTGGGGTCCGATCATTTCCCCACAGATTAAACTTGAAAGCTCAACCTAATAGTCCACTGTTAAAACTTTATGTTGTTCCCCTTGACATCAAAGAGTGGTGGCGTATGGGACGAGCTGCCGCAGGAGGTAGATGAGGCAGAGACTATCACAACATTTAAGAAACGTTCAAGACTGGTACATAGATAGGACAGGTTTAGAGGAATATGGGCCAAATGCAGGCAGCTGGGACTAGTGTAGATGGGACATGTTGGTCAATGTGGACATGTTGGTCGGTGTGGACATGTTGGTCGGTGTTCAGCATGGACTCAGTGGGCCGAAGGGCCTGTTTCTATGCTGTATCTTTACACTAAACTAAACTAAACTAATCTAAACTAAACTAAACTAAACTAAAACTAATCTAAACTAAATGGGCCTAACATTCTTAACAACTTTGAACTTGAAGGGTACAAGATAACACCAAAACATGGCAACTCTTGTGGACTGCCTCAGTATAATCTATTTTTCTTACACCCTTATATTTAAATATGATTGTACTCATAGAGTAAGATTTATACTGAACTGTACAAAAAAGGAATTCCACTGTATGTAGGTACCAGTGACAATAAAGTACTATTGACCCATTGAACCAGTTACTTGAGGTCAAGGAACCTCCATTTTATATCCTAAACTATAACCTACATTGGAAAGAAAGACACAAAGTGCTGAAGTAACTCAGCGGGTCAGGCAACATCACTAGAAAACATGGATAGGTGAGGTTTCGGGTCAGGACTCTTCCTCAGTCTGATCCATGTTCCCTAGAGATGCTGCCTGACCACTGAGTTGCTTTAGCACTTTGTGTACTTTTTTTTTGTAAGCCAGCATCTTGTTGTAAACCAGGAACAAAAGATCTTTCAAATGGGCGGCACGGTAGCGCAGCGGTAGAGTTGCTGCTTTACAGCGAATGCAGCGCCAGAGACTCAGGTTCGATCCTGACTACGGGTGCTGCACTGTAAGGAGTTTGTACATTCTCCCCGTGACCTGCGTGGGTTTTTCTCCGAGATCTTCGGTTTCCTCCCACACTCCAAAGACGTACAGGTATGTAGGTTAATTGGCTGGGTAAAATGTAAAAATTGTCCCTAGTGGGTGTAGGATAGTGTTAATGTACGGGGATCGCTGGGCGGCACGGACTTGGTGGGCCGAAAAGGCCTGTTTCCGGCTGTATATATATGATATGATATGATATGATAGTGTAGGAAGGAACTGAGGGTACTGGCTTATTCCGAAGATAGACACAATGTGCTGGAATAACTCAGCGAGTCAGGCAGAATCTTTGGAGAAAAGCGAATAGGTGATGTTTTGGGTTTGGACCCTTCTTCAGACTCTGTCTATCTAGTTCTTTCAAAAAGCCATCTTAGGCTCAAAGGGTAAATGATGCTTGTTGCAATCAGCCATGACTCAATTCCATGATATAAATAGACCTTCACCCTCGGAATGGTTGACATTGACAAAGGTACAGGAGCTGAGAACCATGACCTCCAGGTTCAAGAACAGCTTCTTCTCATCAGCCATCATGCTCTTGAACCACCCACCACAATCCTAACATAACCCTAACTCAGCATCAAAGTACTATGGACCTTGTATAATGCAGCACTATGTAGTTTAGCTTGCACTATTATGGTCTAGTTTACCTAGCTTGGCTACTAATGTATTGTACATTTATTCGTTATGTTGTTATGCTTAATGTGCCTGTAAAGCTGCAGCAAGTAGGAATTTCATTGTTCCGATCCTGGTGCAATGGACAATTATTCACTCTTGACTTGATTCTTGACATGCCATTTTCCAGCCATTGCATACTATCGCCATCAGATGCCTTGAACAAACCAGTAACAGGAAAATCCTGCTGCAACCATTACAGTTGGAATAACAGTTGCCCTAACGACACACGCAGAGAGCATCCGAGGTCAGGATCGAACCCGGGTCTGTTGCGCAGCGAGGCAGTGGCTCTACCTGCTCCATCACTGTGCCGCCCCGAAACATCACCGATTCCTTCTCTCCAGAGATGCTGCTGCCTGACCTGCTGAGTTTCTGCAGCATTTTGTGTCTATCTAAATAGTTGCCCTTTCTGATTGCAGAGACAGCATTTGAGATGTTTCAATACTTGATGGTTTCCCCTTGTACACACTTCTTGGCCACACAATCTCTTTTTGAACATAATATCGAACGGTGTAAATCAAAACTAAAAACTGAAACTGTTGAATATACTCAGCAGCTCAAATAGCATCCGTACAGAGAAAAAAGAGCAAACCAATGAAAGTTTATTGAGCAGAAAATAAAGTTCATAAGTTCATAAGTTCTAGGAGCAGAATTTGGCCATTTGGCCCATCAATTTTACTCCGCCATTTAATCATGGCCGATCTATCTTTCACTCTCAACCAAAGATACTAGAGGAACAAGATGGACCGCTCCGTTGAAATCGTTTATACTGAAGTGTAGTACGCAAAGGAGCCATTTTAGTAGGCAAAACCCTCCAACTGTTATGCCTCTTGCAGTGTAATCAGTGTTTTGGGGGAACAGTATGTGTGATGATACTATTAAAATGCAGAATATACCTCATCTATCAATTCACAGATTTTTGTTATTTTTCTTTTAAAATGTTTCTGCAGGTTTCTGCCTATTAAAATGGCGCCATGATGTACTACGGTTTTTAGGGTCGAGTGGTCTATCTTGCTCCTCTAGTATTTTTGCTCTCAACCCCATTCTCCTGCCTTCCCCTCATGACCCGTGACATCCGAACTTCAGAATGCTTCCTGTTCTACCATCAGGATGCAAAAAAAAAAAAAAGTTTTTACTTCTTTGTTGGGTCTGTGCTTGCAACTTGCTTTTTCTTGTTTTGCCTTCCAATGAACAAAGCTTGATGCAGAAACAAAGAAGAAAATGTTAAGAATAACAGATGATACTGATAATGCATTCTGCGGAAGGGAGACTGTGCTATTGGTGAATTCCAACATCATTAATGTAACTAAATGTTTTAATGTTCTGAAACTTCCCATCTCGCCAACTTTCATTAAAAAAAAAAGCTGTTGCTAATAATTTGCTTTTAGTTTTAGTTTAGAGATACAGCACGGAAACGGGCCCTTCAGCCCACCGCGTTCGTGCCGACCAGCGATCTCTGTATACCAGCACTATCTTACACACACTAGGGACAATTTACAATTTTACAGAAGCCAATTAACCTACAAACCTGTACATCTTTGGAGTGTGAGAGGAAATTGGAGCATCCGGAGAAAACACGCAGGTCACAGGTCACAGGGAGAACGTACAAACTCTGTACAGGCAGCAGCCGTAGTCAGGATTGAACCTGGATTTCTGGCGCTTTTAGGCAGCAACTCTGCCACTGGCTCACCGTGCCGCCCCCACATTTTGATACCTATTAACATTTACTGAAATATTTTTGGCATTAAAAAAATTATATTTTGTTCAATACGTTTACTTTTAGGCATGTAGGAATGAACTGCAGATGCTGGATTAAACTGAAATAGACACAAAATGCTGGAGTAACTCAGCGGAACAGGCAGCATCTCTGGAGTAAGGAATAGGTAACGTTTTGGGTCGAGATCCGTCATCGGACTGAGTGGGAGACTCACTTTTAACATGGTTAATGATTGTGGCTTTACATTGACTTTGGTAGGCTGGCTACCTTCCTTTCACCAACAGTGGCTGGTCATAGGCAATAGATATTCAACCTCTTCCAACCTGTTAGCACTGCCCAAGTGCTCATGTTCTGGATGAAATCAACGAGATTAAGAATGAACAAAAACCAGGAAAGAACAACAAATAGTGACATCAAACGCAGCTACAGAATTTCAGTGTGCCTTTAAATTGGACGGATTACTATCTCCAACCTCTGCTCAGACATTAAAAAAATCTTTAAAATGACCTGTCCCATTTATGCTGAAACATCTCCAGACATAACCTGACAAATATGACGAATATGTAAACAAGATTTGAACTGAGCCTCTGAACACTACTTAATACGTCTCTTCTCCCCTTTATCTTCCCCTTGCATCTTAAAACAATAAAATATATCCTCTGCTCTTAAAGTCAAGTATGTACAAAATCGTTCCTTTTTAACACTCTTAGATCTGGAGTCTGCGCTTGGACCCAGGATTTTCTAAACACCTCAGAAAAACTTGTCAGACGAAGATTCCTGTCGCCCTACTTCAAGGGTCATTCAGAGGTAATGGTTCTGGGGAAGGAATGGAGAAAGACAAAGATAGTTACTAACTTTGCTACCATTTAAAATGATAGCTGCCATTCATTTTTTTCTGCTCTAATTGACTGCACCTATGAGATACCAACACTGATTAGCGTTTGTCAGCACTGGGCCTGTATTCGCTGGAGTTTACAAGAATGAGGGGGAAATGTACAGAATAGTGAAAGGTTTGGATAGAGTGGATGTGGAGAGGATGTTTCCACTAGTGGGAGAGTCTAGCACTAGAGGTCATAGCCTCAGAATTAAAGGATGTTCTTATAGGAAGGAGATGAGGAGAAATTTCTTTAGGGTGGTGAATCTGTGGAATTCTTTGCCACAGAAGGCTGTAGAGGCCAAGTCACTGGATATTTTTTAAGGCAGAGATAGATAGATTCTTGATTAGTACGGGTGTCAGGGTTTATGGGGAGAAGGCAGGAGAATGGGGTTAGGGGGGAGAGATAGATCAGCCATTATTGAATGGTATAGATTTGATGGGCCAAATGGCCTAATTCTACTCCTATCACTTAAACAGGTTAAGCAGTCATTCCATTTCACTACCATCACACCACCATTCCGTAAAGGCCAAAGCATTTTTCTGTATATGGATGCATATAGAGTCTTAGAGTCATAGTGATACAGTGTCGAAACATGCCCTTCAGCCTAACTTGTCCATCCAGTCTAACATGTCCCATCTACATTAGTCCAACCTGCTGCATTTGGCCCACATCCCTCTAAATCTGTCCTATCCATGTACCTGTCCAAATGTTTCTTAAATGTTGTGATAGTACCTGCCTCAACTACCTCCTCTGGCAGCTCGCTCCATACACCTACTATCCTCTGCGTGAAAAAGTTACCGCTCAGGTTCCACTTAAATCTTTCCCCCCCTCACCTTGAACCTAAATCTGGCTCTCGATTCCTCTACTCTGCACAAGAGACTCTGTGTATCCAATTTATAAAGGCTTTTTTTGAAATGGGTCCATTAAGAAAGGAAGATAGACACAAAGTGCTGGAGTAACTCAGCGGGACTTCTCTGGATAGAAGGAATGGGTGATGTTTCAGGTCGAGACCATTCTTCGGACTGAGAGTCTGGGGAGAGTAAACTGGAGATATGAAGAGGTACAAAGAAACATCACCTATTCCTTTCTCTCATGAGATGCTGCCCCTGCATTTTGTGTCTATTGTTGGAGTAATCCAGCATCTACAGTTCCTTCCTACACAGGGAAAGGAAGCTACCTGCCTCAATAACACTGTGAAACAAATTAAGAATGTTTAAGGAAGTAATTGGAACCATTACTTTGTTTCAAAGGAAATGTAACTTTGCAAATGCTTTTTAATCCAAAAACATTTCCTTTGAAATAAAGTATTACTTTGATATTTATTGGCCTTTGGAATGTTTGTTATGCTTTTCAGCTATGGTCAGTAGCGTGTATGCATAGGTCACCTTTGAAAGCTAGTTTATATTACATGGTACACATCCTAAAACATTGTTGTACTCATGTACTAAACTTTGAGAGTCACCACCTCAAAAAAAATGTTGTCAAAGATCCACGCCACCCTGGCCACGCTCTCATTTCACCACCGTCATGGGGAGAAGGTATAGGATCCTGAAAACCGTGAAATCCACGTTTAAGAACAACTACCGGCCTCTTGAACACTAATCTCTGCAAATATGATCTTCTGTGGACTGTATCTCTGGACGCACTGCAGATATCTGCACTGTTAATGCAGGCAGGTGGGACAAGTATGGATGGGACATGTTGGTCGGTGTGGGCATGTTGGGCTGAAGGGGCCTGTTTCCACTCTGTATGTCTCTATGAATCCATGATGGTTACATAGTATTATGGTTTTAATTTATTGCATTTTTGATTATTATATACCACTAGGAGGTGCCGCACGATGGCTGTCTCGCCTACAGTCTGTCTGTCCTTCTCAACTTTTTTGTTATTTTTGGTACGTTTTAAAAGTTTATGTAAATGATGTCTGGTTTGTTTTATGTGGGAGGTGGAGGAGGGGGTCGGGGGAAACCTTTTTTTCAATCTCTTACCTTGCTGGAGATGCGATTGTTTTCTGGATCGTATCTCCGGTCGCTCTGCGGCCTAACACCGTGGAGCTGGAGGCCTTGCCCGGGACTGACATTGAGCCCCCGCAGGGCGTGGACTTACCATCGGAGCCTGCGATCCCTTGCCTGGGATCGACGCTCCAACCACGGCCTGCAGCCTTTAACATCAGGAGCTCGCAGTCTCGGGTTGAAACCGGTCGGGAAGCTCCAGGCAGAAGGAGGTTCGACTCGCCCCGACCCGGGGCGGATCGCCGGGCTGAGATCCCCCCCCTGATGTAGGAGCTTGATTGCCCCGACGAGGAAGGCCCGCCGCCAGCTACGGGAGTCAAGATCGTCCCATCAACGGAAGGTTCTAGGCCCCCAACCACTGGAAGACAAAGAAGGGAGAGATTGAACTTTTTTTCGCCTTCCATCGCAGTAAGGAATGTGGAGGAGTCACTGTTGTGGATGTTCATGTTAAAATGTATGTTGTGTGTCCTGTTGCTTTTGATTATGATGACTGCATGGCAAATGAAGTTCCTTGTATGTTGCAAAACATACTTGGCTAATAAAGTATTATTGTGATTGTGATTGTGTGATCTGTGTGTACCATTGTTCCCAATGGGTGCGGAGAGAAGAAGGAATGTTGTTGATGGAACAAGTCTTTGATGATGTTGGCTGCATCCACAACTCTCTGCAATTTCTTGTGGTGTTGGGCAGAGCTGTTCCCAAACCAAGCTGTCATGTAACCATCCCGACAGTATGCTTTCTACAGTGCATCTGTAGAGGTTGGGAAGAGTCACTGGAGACTTGCTGAATTTCCTCAGTTTCCTCGGGAGGTAGAGGCGTTGGTGTGGCTTCTTGGCTGTTGCTTCAATATGGCTGGGAAATGACAGGTCGTTGGTGATAATAACGCCAAGGAACTTGAATCTCTCACCCATTTCCATTTGGGCACCATTGATGCTGATTGGGGCATGATCTCCACCATGTTTCTTGAAAGCAATAACATAGTTCCTGACGTTTCCTGTCTAAAAGTGAAAAGTGTCCTGTGCTTAGGTGTGTCTGGGGTACTGTCGAGCACAGGCAGCACGGTGGTGCAGCAGTAGAGTTGCTGCCTTAGAAACAGGTGGCAGCTGTTTCACTAAGCTTTTAATTTTACAAAATTATTTGCCTGAATTATATTATTAAAATAAGGCACAAGGCAAGTCTCCCTCAAAAGGCTGTCAGAGGTTGTGGCAGTTGGGGGAGGGGTTGAGAAGGTAGGGCCACTATACTACCACCACACCACACTTATACACGTACACACAAGAAATTGCTGCGAATTGTGGACACAACCCAGACCATCACCCAAACCAACCTCCCTTCCATTGACTCCATTTATACCTCACGCTGCCTCGGCAAGGCCAGCAGCATAATCAAGGACCAGTCGGACCCTGACCACTCCCGCTTTTCCCCTCTCCCATAGAGGCAAAAGGTATAGACGTGTGAAGACGCAAACCACCAGATTCAATGACAGTTTCTTCCCAACTGCTATCAGGCAAATGAATCATCCTACCACAACCAGAGAGCTGTGCTGAACTACTATCTACCTCTTTGGTGACCCTCAAGCTATCCTTGATCGGACTTTGCCGGCATTACCTTGCACTAAACGTTAATTCCTTATCATTTATCTACACGCTGTAAGTAGCTTGATTGTAATCATGCACTGCCTTTCTGCTGACTGGTTAGCAGGCAACAAAAGCTTTTCACTGTACCTCGCTCGGTACACGTGACAATAAACTAAACTAAACTATACCCCGCACCACCAGATGACTCTTCATCTTCCCATAAGGTTCCCAAAGGTTTGCTCGTTCGGCTCATTGCAGCCAGACCAGGGTGAGTGTGTTCAATCATTCAATCACCAACTAGAGAGTGGTCCTTACCTCCCACCTACCTCGTTTGAGACCCTCAGACTATCTTTAATCAGACTGTACTGGACTTTATCTTGCACTAAACATTATTCCCTTTATCCTGTATCTGTACACCGTGGACGGCTCGATTGTAATCATGTATAATCCTTCCGCTGACTGGTTAGCACGCAACAAAAAAGATTTGCACTGTACCTTGGTGCACGTGACAAGAAACTACACAAAACTAAACTAAACTCCAACGAGAGAAACATTCATCATACGTTAACCCAATCATGCACTGAATAATTCTGGTAAACCTCCTTTAGACCTTCTCCAACGCTAGCACATCCTGTCTCAGATATGGGGCCCAAGACTGTTCACTTCATTGTCGTTTCCATTGCTAGTTGTGGTAGCTTTGAACAAACATTGTTCGCAACCAACCTACTCCAATCAACTCGAGCGAGTTCCTGTCTCATACCCTCAAAGTTGGCCTTGCCCCAATTCAGCATTTTAATTCATGGGCCCGTTCTGTCCCTATCCATAAACATCCATTTGCTCTCTGATCATCTTCTAACTCATGTTAGTGGTGAATTAACAATGCAACAGCCAAGAAGCCACACCAACGCCTCTACCTCCTGAGGAGATTGAGGAAATTCAGCTTCTCCAGTGACTCTCACAAACCTCTACAGATGCACCATAGAAAGCATACTGTCGGGTTGCATCACAGCCTGGTTTGGGAACAGCTCTGCCCAAGAACGCAATAAATTGCAGAGTTGTGGATGTAACTCCAGACCATCCCACAGACCAGACTCCCCACCATTGACTCCATCTACACTTCACATTGCCTCGGGAAAGCAGCCGACATAATCAAAGATTTGTCCCATCAACGACATTCCTTCTTCTCTCCGCACCCATTGGAAAAAATGGTACACACAGATCAATATCATAAAAATCAAAAATGCAATAAAATAAAACCATAATACTACGTAACCGTAATGGAGTCATAAAGACATTCAGAGTGGAAACAGCCCCTTCAGCCCAACATGCCCACACCGACCAACATGTCCCATCCACACTTGTCCCACCTGCCTGCATTAATAGTGCACACATCTGCAGTGCGTCCAGAGATACAGTCCACAGAAGATCATATTTGCGGAGGTGAGTGTTGTGTAGTGTTCAAGAGGCCGGTAGTTGTTCTTAAACTTGGATTTCACGGTTTTCAGGATCCTATACCTTCTCCCCGTGACGGTAGTGAAATGAGAGCGTGGCCAGGGTGGCGTGGATCTTTGACAACATTGTTTTTGAGGTAGTAACTCTCAAACAAAGTTCAGTACACAAGTACAACAATGTTTTAGAATGTGTACCATGTAATTCAATCCATTCAGTCATGGCTGATCTATCTCCCCCTCCTAACCCCATTCTCCTGCCTTCTCCCCATAACCCCTGACACCTGTTGATCTCACGTTGATCACTTCTATTTCAAGAAAAGAAAGTGCAACACGCCGTTTTAAATCACATCTGAGTTTTCACCACAAGATGAATTAAAGCTGATTATTCACAAAATGCTGGAGTAACTCAGCAGGTCAGGCAGCATCTCGGGAGAGAAGGAATGGGTGACGTTTCGGGTCGAGACCCTTCAGAAGGGTCTCGACCCGAAACATCACCTATTCCTTCTCTCCCGAGATGCTGCCTGACCTGCTGAGTGGGTCTTGACCCGAAACATCACCCATTCCTTCTCTCCCGAGATGCTGCCTGACCTGCTGAGTTACTCCAGCATTTTGTGAATAAATCGATTTGCAGTTATTTTCTTATATGAATTAAAGCTGGCAAGGCTGTCTGTGACCTGACGGAGAATGGAAGGCCAAATATTTTTTGGATCGGTGGCTTTGTCGGAACTTTACGCCATTCAGAAGATGCTTGACCCCTGTGACGCATTTGCATCGGTCTCTGTAGTCTTTCCAGTATTTACAGGTCGTATTGTTGTCTCCATTGTCTTTGGTGCATTGGGTTCTGGGGAGCACATTGGGTGCGTCTCAGAACGCAGGTCACAACAATGTCGCAGGTGTTTTGTGCCAAAGTATAGGTTATGTGACCTATGGAAAGGAAAGATGCCTAAACGGGGGGAGAGACGGCAGGTGCAAGGTGTAACATTATAGCCCAGAGAATTATTAATTGAATAGGTTAATATGAACAATGTAACCGCAAACTGGTCATTAATCTATTTAGATGTTTGAAATTTTAGGAAAGTGTAAATTCTGTCACTGATATCCTGAAGAGGGATTGTTGTTGGGAACATATTGTTGCCCGTCAGTCATTGGAAACGTTTGCACTTCTCTGAATGGCATTTGGCACCGTGCTGATGGAGTGTAGGATGTTTTCAAGGCGGTTTCAAGAGAGGTTGTCAGGTCTATGATGAACTACAGCTAGCACACCTGGCTCGCACTTTATAAGCCAGTAAGTGCTTCTGCACGGGGAATGTCCCATTTATTTGTAATAACTCACATTACTTCAAAAACAGGAGACGCAAATGAAAAGATATGTTTAAGACCGCAGACAGCTTGAGAAAGAGGAATCCGTAACCTTTGAGCCCTGTGCAACTGAACAACTGTGAGGGATTGATCTCAGAGGAAAAATGCCACCAGTTTCACTGAAGGAGTCGTATGGGTTAGTTTTACATAAATATATATATATATACATCTATCAGCCAAAACATTATGACCTGATGAGCCAAAACATTATGACCACCTGCCTATTATGCTGTTGGCCCTCCGTGTGCAGCCCCATACGCAGCAGGGTGCGATGCACTGTGTATTGTGACACATTCCTCCCGTGACCACCATTAAAATTTTCTGTGACTTATGCCACAGTAGACCTTCTGCTGGGGTTTGGACCAGACGGGATAGCCTTTGTTGCCTTGCTCATCGATGAGCCTTGGGCACCCAACACCCTGTTGCTGATTTGTGCCTATATCATGCTGGCTGGAGTGGTGGCAGATATGATTGTGCTGTTTAAGAGGCTTTTACATAGGCACATGGATATGCCAGGGTATGGAGGGATAAAGATCATGTGTAGGCAGCTGAGATTAGTTTCACTTGGCATCATGTTTAACATAGACATTGTGGGCCAAAGGGCTTGTTCCTGTGTTGTACTTTTCCATGTTACATGTGCTATCTAATTACAAATCCCACTGAATTAGATAGAATTTTATTTCAGAGGCTAATTGAAATATGTTTCCTTTAATTTCTGTGGTCCCGAATATAATTCTTTTATGAGGGTGGCACAGCGGTAGTATTACTGCCTGGCAGTGCCAGAGACCCGGGTTCGATTCTGACTGCACGGAGTTTGCACATTCTCCCCGTGACCATATAGGTTTTCACTGGGTATTTTGGTTTCCTTGGGTATTTGTAGGTTAATTGTCGTGTAAATTGCCCCTAGTTTGCAGAATAGTGCTAGCGTACGGGGTGATCGCTGGTCAGCATGGAGTCGGTGGGCCGAAGGGCCTGTTTCCACGTTGAATCTCTAAACTAAACTAGACTGTAGGTTATCTGGTTATAGAACCGTTCATTATGGGGTGGCAGTGTGATCAGCAGAAGAGTTGCTGCCTTACAGTGCCAAGACACGTGTTCGATCCTGACAATGGGTGCTGTCTGCATGGAGTTTGAACGTTCTTCCTATGAATGTGTGGGTTTTCTCCGCATACACCAGTTTCGTCCCACATTCCAAAGACATACAGATTTGTCGGTTAATTAGCTTTGGTAAAATTATAAATTGTTCCTAGTGTGTATAGGATAGTGCTGGCATACGGAGTGATCACTGGTCTGTGCGGACTCAGGGGGCCGAACAGCCTGTTTCGACGCTCGATATCTCTAAAGTTGGGTGGCACAGTAGTGCAGCGGTAGAGTTGCTGCCTCACAGCGCCAGTGACCCGGGTTCGATCCTGACTGTGGGTGCTGTCTGTACGGAGTTTGTACGTTCTCTCTGTGACCACATGGGTTTTCTCTGGGTGCTTCGGTTTGCTCCCACCCTTCAAAGATGTGCTGGCTTCTAGGTTAATTAACTTTGGTTAAAAAAAATTAGGAATTGTCCCCAGTGTGTAGGATAGTGCTAGTGTATGGGGTGATCACTGGTCGGTGCGGACCTGGTGGGCCGAAGGGCCTGCTTCTGTGTTGTATCTCTAAAGTCTACAGTCTAAAGTTTAAATATTTGTGCCAAACATGATGCCAAGTTAGACCTATCTCCTCTGCCTGCACATGATCCCTATCCCTCTATTCCCTGCACTTCCACGTGCCAGAGGGTAAAAGCCTCTTAGACGCCACTATTGTATCTGCCTCCACCAGTAATGCATTCTAGGCACCCACTCGTCTCTGTGTAAACAACTTGTCGTGCACATCTCCATTAAACCTTCCCTCTCTCACCTTATATCAATGCCCTCTAGTGTTGGACATTTCCACCCTGCGATAAAGGTTCTGACTGTCTACCCTATCCATGTCTCGCATCATTTTATGTACTTCTGTCATATAATTATCAAGGAGTACATTTCTGGAGGGTTGTTTTCATTGTCAAACGCTACTCAAGGAATGAACAAAATTAGCAAAGTCAAATGACCAAATCAGTATGAAGTCTTGCAATGGAAGTTAATTAGTCTTTAGACTTTAGATTTTAGAATCTTTAACGATTCAGCGTGGAAGCAGGCCCTTCTGCCCACCAAATCCGCACTGACCAGTGATCAGCCCGTACGCTAGCGTTAACCTGCACACTCAGGACAATTGACAATTTATAGAAGCCAATTAACTTACAAACCTATACATCCTGAGTGTGGGAGGAAATGGAAACACCCGGAGGAAACCCACACAGGTCACAGGGAGAACGTGCAAACTCCATAGTCAGGATGGAACCTGAGTCTCTGGAGTTGTAGGGCAGCAAGTCTCCCACTGCACCACTGCCATTCTTGTTGTGTGGTGTGGATTTGGTTGCTTGCTGAGCATACCAAGGTTCAGTCGTTCATGATTAATATTTGTCTTATTGAGTTTGATTGGTGCTGCTGCAACCGCAGGAGATGTAACATCTGTCCCTATACCTCCCCCCTAGACTCTGTTCAAGGACCCCGCCAGTCATTTCAGGAGAGGCAGAGGTTCATTTGCACCTCCTCCAACCTCATCTACTGTATCCGCTGTTCCAGGTGTGGACTCCAGTACATCGGCGAGGCCAAGCGCAGGCTCGGCGATCGTTTCGCTGAACACCTCCGCTCAGTCCGCCTTGGCCTACGCTATCTTCCCATTGCCAAACACTTTAACTCCCTTTCACATTCCCACACTGACCTTTCAGTCCTGGGCCTCCTCCACTGTCAGGGTGAGGCCACATGCAAATTGGAGGGACAGCACCTCATATTTAGTCTTGCCAGCTTACAACCCAGCAATATCAATATTGATTTCTCTAATTTAAAGTAACCCATGCCTCCCCCTCTATCTCAGATCCTCTGCCACCCTAGTCATTCTACTGGTTTCACTGTTCATATTCCTTTATTATCACCCCCTCCACAGCCAACAATGGACCATTGTGGGCTCATTGGCCGCCAGTGCTGGCTCTGATTTCTTCAGTACCCTTTCATACCTCTAGTTTCTCTCTCCCCAGTGTGAAGAAGGAACTCGTCCCGAAACGTCACCTATTCCTTTCTCTCCAGAGATGCTACCTGTCCCGCTGAGTTGCTCCAGCAGTTTGTGTCTTTCTTCGGTGTAAACCAGCATCTGTATTCCTTCTTACCCAGACAGCTAATTGAAGATGAATTGAAGTGCTATTGAATGGACACAAAGTGCTGGAGTAACTCAGCGGGTCAGGCAGCATCTCTGGAGAACATGCCTTCTTCAGACAGGCCACTGGGCTGTTTTAAAATCACAGTCTCTTCAGTAGCTGGGAATAAGGAATTACCTTCAAAAAATGACACAGATTATTGTAAAAAGCCCAACCTCTTCACTAACTAGTTCACTTCCTTCGAAGGCTTAGAAGTTCGGCATGTCCCCAACAACTCTCACTCACTTCTGCAGATGTGGCGTAGAAAGCATTTTATCGGGATACATCCCAGCATTGTCCATGCAAGACAGGACGAAATTGCAGAGTGATGTGGTGGCAACCCAGCCCATCACACAAACCAACCTCCCTATACTGCTGTGCAACATGTATAAGAAAAAAGCCTTTTAAAATTACGTTCATAAGTTCACAAATTACATGAGTAGAATGAGGCCATTTGCCCCATCAAGTCTACTCTGCAATTCAATCATGTCTGACCTATCTCTCCCTCCCCCCAACCCCATCCTGCCTTCTCCCTATAACCCCTGACACTTGTACTAATCAAAAATCTTGCCAATCTCTGCCTTCAAAATATCCATTGACGTGGCCTCCACAGCCGTCCGTGGCAACGAACTCCACAGATTCACCACTCTCTGGCTGAAGAAATTACTCCTCAACTCCTTTCTAAAGGTACATCTGTAGCGTGTTGATAAAGGCAAGGAGCCAGGTATTTTGGGAAGGTATATTTATTGGTTCGTGGGTCTCAGACGGGTCTAGTCTGCCGGAATGGCTTGGCGCCCAAACCTTGCCCTTATATACCTGAGTCCAGGACCGCCTCCCGGGACTGGTCCATTCCCGTGCCGAGGGGTCGGTAGTAGTATGGCCCGACCCTTGGGAGCCGCCACAGTACCCCCCCCCAGATCCGGAGGCACGAAACGCACAACCCGACCGGACCGCGTACGGTAATCGGTCGACAGAGGGGCCGGCGGAGGCACAGTTGGAGAGACAGGCGGTGGGACCCGCAAAGGGGGGCGACCTCGTGGGCGAGGCTCCCACCAGGTGGAAAAACCGGGTGTTATCCACCGTGATGCCCTGCAGCTGGAACTGGGCCTCCGCTTGGTAAAACCAAATGCGAGCCCGGGTGGTCCAGAAGGTCGGGAGCTTGATGCCTACCGCGTCGACAGCTGGGGCCTGGTCGGCCTGCGAGCCGGACGGGCGGTCGAATTCTGTTTTTCTGTCCATCCTAATGAATGGACCGTCGGGGTCACCAATGTAGCGTGTTGATAAAGGCAAGGAGCCAGGTATTTTGGGAAGGTATATTTATTGGTTCGTGGGTCTCAGACGGGTCTAGTCTGCCGGAATGGCTTGGCGCCCAAACCTTGCCCTTATATACCTGAGTCCAGGACCGCCTCCCGGGACTGGTCCATTCCCGTGCCGAGGGGTCGGTAGTAGTATGGCCCGACCCTTGGGAGCCGCCACACATCCTTTAATTCAGAGGGCGTGCCCTCTAGTCCTAGACTCATCCAGTAATGGAAAAATCCTCTCCACATTCACAGGCCTTTCACTATTCGGTAAGTGACAATAAATTAAACTAGAATTAGAATTAGAATTAGAATTAGAATGCCTTTATTGTCATTGTACGAACAGTACAACAAAATTAAAACTAAGCTAAATAATAAACTAAAATACATTAAACTAAATTAAACGATATTCCCTTTATTCTGTATCTGTACACTGTGGATGGTTTGATTGTAATCATGTAGTCTTTCCATTGACTGGTTAGCAAGCACTAAAAAAGCTTTTCACTGTACCTCAGCACATGTGACAATAAATTAAACTAAACAGAACTAAACTAAACTAAACAATTCAGAAAGTTAGTACCTTATTTTTAAAACAACAATGAACCATTATGTAATGTTTCCAAGTGACTTCAAAACCTATTTCTTACAGAGGAAACTTAATAATATTTTAGCACTATTTCTGAAAACTAGAAATGCCGTGTCCAATGTGATGTTTTCGAAAGTACTGATGAAAGCTTTGGTATATCTTTTTACAGCCATCAATGTGCTGCTCAAAAGGAGGATGAAAAGAGTCGCTGACAAAGAGAATGAGACAACATGAGGGATGCAGAGAAAATAAGTGTAAATAGTCTGTAATATCGGTGCAATTTCTAAAGCTGGCATTCTTCCCGGGGGTAAGCAAGGCGAGTGTATATTACCTCACAGGTAAATACAGGCAGCTGCTACTGGGTTTGGTTCAAGGAAGCATACCCACTGAAAAAGGGAGGCTGGAATTATACGCCAGCCTTACCTCGCACCTAACCTTTAACTAAATAAAACTATCTAAAATCCTCTTAAACGCCACTATTATACCTACCGCCACCATCCCAGGTAATGCATTCCAGGCACTCACTAATCTCTGGGCTAGATTGCCCTCCACATCTCCATTAAACTTTCCCTCTCTTATAGCTATGCCCTCAAGTGTCGGACTTTTCCACCCAGGGATAAAGGTTCAGACTGTCTACCCTATCCATCGTTTTATATACTTCTTTAGTGTAATTATCAAACGTAAGCAGCACATTTCTGGAGGTTTGTTGTTTTTATTGGCAAACGCTACTCAAGGAATGAACAAAATTAGCAAAGTCAAAATGACCAAAGCAATATGAAGTCTTGCAATGGGGAAACAGAGCACAGATCATATCATTCAAGTGAAAGTTGTACCTTAATCATGTATAGTCTTTCCGCTGCACATGCGCCTCGGTACATGCGACAATAAACTAAACTAAACTAAATTAAACGTTATTCCCTTTATCATGTATCTGTACACTGTGGACATCTCGATTGTAATCATATATTGCCTTTCCGCTGAATGGTTAGCACGCAATATAAAAGCTTTTCACTGTACCTCGGTACACGTGACAATAAACTAAACTTAACTCAAGCTTAATTTAGACTGATAACCATGATTACAGGCCCAGTGCTCATCATATGTTAACCCAATCATTCCTGGGATCATTTAAAAAACCTTGCTGCAAAATAATTTCAAACTCACAGCTCCTAGATTAATAAAACTTTTAAATACGCTTATTAATAAAGTGCAACTAAGCATGATTAATTTCCAAAGCATTTTGCTAATCTGAGTTCTTTGTCGGCTTATGACAAATATTCCAATATTTGAATACCATTCAACTAAATGTAAGCGTGACATTTTTCTGGGGCAGCTTCATTATTTCATTTTGACGTTGGCTGAGGCGATGATCAATGGCTGGAAGTGTGATGAGTGGAAGCTTTCTCTCCCCCACAACGGGTGAGTGAGTTTGGTTTGCATTCAGGGGCATCTTTGGCTCTCTGCTCCCCACTCGCAAACATTCCAGCGTGGCTAGGGAGCCTGTTCCACTGGGAGAGGTGTACATGTCACCAGGTTGCTGTGTCACTGCAAGGGGGCAGCAGCTACACCCGAGACCCAGTCAAAGCTTGTCATCGGTTACAAGGCGAGGCATCAGAGAGAAAGGAAGACTGATGATAGCACTGACAGGGATCCCATGCTGCTCATACCAGGCATAGACAAGCGCGAGAAACACCGCTGTGGCCTCAGTAGTCATCCCTCCTTTCTCTGCGCGATTACCTGCATCTGCCGAGACTTTTTTCTTTCTTTTCTTTCAACGTCAACACAATGGCAGATAAACAAAAGACTTCCTCACTTCAAATCAAAAAGAATGTTCTTGCACTTACTAACTAGTGTTGTCCTTTGAGATTGGTCGGATGAAATATGATATCGTTTTTTATTTTTTAAAGACATTCATCTTTTAACTTTGTTATTTTTATGACAGAGGGAAAAAAGCCAGATAGAGTCACAGAGTCCTAGAGACAGACATACAGCAGGGAAACAGGCCCTTCGGCCCAACTTGCCGATGCCGACCAAGATGCCCTAGTCCCACCTGCCTGCATTTGGCCCATATCCCTCTACACCTTTTCTGCCCATGTAGCGGTCCAAATGTCCTCTGAATGTTATTACATTCAGATGGACAATGGTAAGGAAGTGCTGGTAAAAGGAAAGCAATTTAATTTTGTTTAGAGATACAGCGTGGAAACAGGCCCTTCGGCCCACCCACTCCGCGCTGACCAGTGATCCCCGCACACGAACACTATCCTCCACACACCAGGGACAATTTACAATTTTACCAAGCCACTTAAGCTACAAACATGTATGTCTTTGGAGTGTGGATGAAAACCGGAGCACCCGGAGAAAACCCACGCGGTCACTGGTAGAACGTACAAACTGCACCCATAGTCAGGATCGAACCCAGGTCTCTGGCGCTGTGAGGCAGCAACTCTACCGCTGCGCCACCCTGCTTGCACGGAGTTAAACCCAGTAACATCACTCATACTAACAAATCCCAGGGATGCCTCCTCAATGCTACAATATACCATCTACTCAGCTGATGATTCACGTGGGATCAAATCCCTGACCAAACTACTGAAAGCATTACTTGAATATCTTCTCGGGTGGTTCAGGAAGAATCCCCTCTGGATATTTCTGGACTTTTCTCTCGGGGCAGCATGGTGACACATCAATCAGTCCGCCTCGGCCTACGCGATCTTCCAGTTGCCAAACACTTTAACTCCTCCTCCCATTCCCACACAGACCTTTCTGTCCTGGGCCTCCTCCACTGTCAGAGTGAGGCCCAAAGCAAATTGGAGGAACAGCACCTCATATTTTGCTTGGGCAGCTTACAACCTAGTGGTATGAATTAAGGGTTAATTTCAAGTAACCTTTGCATTCCCTCTTTCGCTGTCCCTCCTCCAGCCTTGATGTCCTGCTAGTTTCACTATTTGTATCCCTTCGTTATCACCTCTTCCACATCCTACAATGGACCATTGTGGGCTCCATCTTTCCTTGGTCATCGGCGCCGGCTCTGATTTGTTCTGAACCTTTCCATATCTCTAGTTTTCCTCTCCCCTGAATCTCAGTCTGAAGAAGTGTCTGAACCTGAAAAGTCACCTATTCCTTTTCTCCAGAGATGCTGCCTGACCCGCTGAGTTACTCCGACATTCTGTGTCTTTCTTCTGAAACTGAGTTGATTAATGAGGCAATGCCACCCAACATAAGTGGTGCAAGAAGTGCAAAGGTCCAGGGTTTGCTTGAGAAACTTTTGTTGCAGTGTTTGCTAAACCATTACCTCCATAAGGGCTGTGTGCAATACTTGTTCCTTATGTCATCAAGCTTGTTGTCATATGCTCAAGTACAAGTACAGAGGAGGTTTACGAGAATGATGCCGGCAATGTTTGGGTGAACATATCATGAGCGTTCGACGGCACTGGGCCTGTACTCACTGGAGTTTAGAAGGATGAGGGGGGACCTCATTGAAACATATAGAATAGTGAAAGGCCTGGACAGATTGAATGTGGAGAGGGTGTTTCCACAGTGGAGGAGTCCAGGACCAGAGGCCACAGCCTCAGAACAAAAGGATGTACCTTTCGAAAGGAGATGAGGAGAAATGTCTTTAGTCAGAGGGTGGTGAATCTGTGAAATTCATTGCCACAGATGGCTGTGGAGGCCGTCATTGGCTATTTTCAAGGTGGAGATTGACAGGTTCTTAATTAGTAAGGGGGTCAAGGGTTATGGGGAGAAGGCAGGAGAATATATATATCAATGTACCCCATCCAGCATCAGTCATATACCCAGAGTAGGGGAATGGAGAACCAGAGGACATAGGTTTAAGGTGAGAAGGGAAAGATTTAATAGGAGCCTGAGGAGCAGCTTTTTCACGTAGAGGGCGGTGGGCGTATGGAACAAGCTGCCAGACGAAGGAATTGAGGCAGGTACTATAACACCCTTTAAGAGACATTTGGACAGGTACATGAATACAGGTTTTGCGGGATATGGGTGTCGTTTGTATGGAATGAGCTGCCAGAGGAGGTAGTTGAGGCAGGTAATGTAACAGTATTTAAAAGACATGGAGAAGTACATTGATTGGCAATGTTCAGAGGGATATGGACCAAAAGCAGGTCAAGGGGACTCGCTTAGATGGGGCATCTTGGTCGGTATGGATCAATTGGGCCAAAGGGCTTATTCCCATGCCATATGACTCGATAACTCTCTGGATGGAAAACTACAAATGTGACTCTATTTTTCCAGAAGGGAACACATTTGTTTTCACTGTACCTCGGTACATGTGACAATAAACTAAATGAAGTAGGAAAATAACTGCAGATGCTGGTACAAATTGAAGGTATCACAAAATGCTGGAGTAACTCAGTGGGTAAGGCAGCATCTCAGGAGAGAAGGAATGGGAGACGTTTCGGGTCGAGAGGTCAGTCTTACGAAGGGTCTCGACCCGAAACGTCAGCCGTTCCTTCTCTCCTGAGATGCTGCCTGACCCGCTGAGTTACTCCAGCATTTTGTGATATAAACTAAATCAACCTCAACTCAACTCAACTCAACTCCACTAAAGGAAGGAAGAGAAAGAAAGCAAGTAACTATAAGCCTGTCACCTTAACTGGAATCCATAATCAAGAAAGAGCGTGAATTATTAAGAATTGAGAGAGAAACCTGTAGATGTGATGCACCTGTATGTTCAGAAGGGATTTGACAAGGTGCAACATGAAAGGCTGGTATGCAAGTTAAAAGCTCATGGAATTGGGGATAGCTTGTTGGCATAGATTGAAAATTTTAAAACTGCGGATGCTGAAAATCTAAAATAAAAACTGGATGCAACTACTGGAGTACCCGAGGGATCAGTTTGTTGGCCTCGGTAATTACCTGGAAGAGGGGACAGAGTATAAAGTATCCAAGACTGTCGGTGACATTAAAATAGGTGGCGCAGCGGTTGAGTTGCTGCCTGACAGCGCAGGAGACCCAGGTTCGATCTTGACTACGGGTGCTGTCTGTACGGAGTTTGTACGTTCTCCCTGTGACCGTGTGTGTTTTCTCCGGCTGCTCCGGTTTCCTCCCACATTCAATAGACAATAGACAATAGACAATAGGTGCAGGAGGAGGCCATTCGGCCCTTCGAGCCAGCACCGCCATTCAATGTGATCATGGCTGATCATTCTCAATCAGTACCCCGTTCCTGCCTTCTCCCCATACCCCCTGACTCCGCTATCCTTAAGAGCTCTATCCAGCTCTTAGAGAATGCATTCAGAGAATTGGCCTCCACTGCCTTCTGAGGCAGAGAATTCCACAGATTTACAACTCTCTGACTGAAAAAGTTTTTCCTCATCTCCGTTCTAAATGGCCTACCCCTTATTCTTAAACTGTGGCCCCTGGTTCTGGACTCCCCCAACATTGGGAACATGTTTCCTGCCTCTAACGTGTCCATCCCCTTAATAATCTTATATGTTTCGATAAGATCCCCTCTCATCCTTCTAAATTCCAGTGTATACAAGCCTAGTCGCTCCAGTCTTTCAACATATGACAGTCCCGCCATTCCGGGAATTAACCTAGTAAACCTACGCTGCACGCCCTCAATAGCAAGAATATCCTTCCTCAAATTTGGAGACCAAAACTGCACACAGTACTCCAGGTGCGGTCTCACTAGGGCCCTGTACAACTGCAGAAGGACCTCTTTGCTCCTATACTCAACTCCTCTTGTTATGAAGGCCAATATTCCATTGGCTTTCTTCGCTGCCTGCTGTACCTGCATGCTTCCTTTCAGTGACTGATGCACTAGGACACCCAGATCTCGTTGTACGTCCCCATTTCCTAACTTGACACCATTCAGATAATAATCTGCCTTCCTATTCTTACCACCAAAGTAGATAACCTCACACTTATCCACATAAAACTGCACCTCCCATGCATCCGCCCACTCACACAACCTGTCCAAGTCTCCCTGCAACCTCATAGCTTTCCTAAGACATATAAGTTTGTAGGTTAATTGGCTTTGGTGAAATTGTAAATTGCCCTTGTGTGTGTAGGATAGTGCTAGTGTACGCGGTGATCACTGGTGATCACAAGCAGACTCGGTGACCCAACTGGCTTCTTTCCGTGCTGTATCTCTAAAATCTAAAGTTTAAGTGTAGGTGGTCATGTTGCGATATTTAGACTGAAAAAGGTTGTCGACGGGTTGAGTGAGTGGGCAAAGAAAATGTGATGTTATGCACTTCAGTAAGAGAAATCACAGAGTCACAGAGTCATACAGCACAGAAACAGGCCATTCGGACCAACGTGCCAATACCAACCAACATGCCCCATCTACGCTGGCATTAAAGGCAGATTATTATCTAAAAGGAGACAGACATTGAATGACTAAAGTTTAGAGGAGTCGAGGTGTTCTGATTACATGGATAAGTGACATTTTGTCTTCTTCAAAGGGTCCTGACCCAAAAAGACACCTATCCATGTTCTCCAGAGATGCTGCCTGATCTCCTGAGTTACTCCAGCACTTTGTGCCTTTGCTTGATTTGATTTTTATTGTGCCTCGTATTTTCAGACCCAAAACCAAATGGTTAAAATTAAGTAAGAAATTGAAGGAAAATCAAATAACAAATACAAGTGGATTGTTTTTAAATTTTAGACTATATACTTTAGAGATACAGCGCGAAGACAGGACCTTGGGCCCACTGAGTCTGCACGGCCCAGCGATCCCCTACACTAGCACTATCCTATGCATTAGGATCAATTTACAATTTTTACTAAAAATGATTGACCTACAAACCTGCACGTCTTTGGAATGTGGGAGAAAACCAGAGCACCCGGAGAAACCCACGCAGTCACAGGGAGAACGTACAAACTCTGTACCCGTAGTCAGGTAAGAGCCCAAGTCTCTGGCGCTGTAAGGAAGCAAATCTACCACTGCGCCACCGTAAAGCTCTGGAATCTCTGATGGTTGTGGAGAGTGGAACATTGGAGGTGTTTAAGGAGGAAGTAGATTATCCAAAATGCAGCAATAAAATATTCGCAAAACTCTTAAATAAAGTTGGAATTTGACTTTTTGTTTCATTGTGAACCAATTAGCCTTATTTATAGTTCTTAAATTGAAAGTAAATACCCTTATTGATATAAAATAGTCACTGCGCTGCATCACTGAATAATGTCATGGGAGATCGTTTAGTTAGCAATTAAAAACCTTTCATCCATCTACACTTTCTGTTTCCAAATCTCGCCTATTTTTGCATCAACATATTTAACCCAGACCCCTTTCATCCACATTTAAGATGGGTTTTACCAATCAGATGACTCAATTCAGTAACATTGTCCCCACAAATTGCTTCCAGCACTCCCTGGTTTCTAATTTCCAAAATAAGGGTTGAAACAAAAATAAAATGAATACAACATGGAAACAGACCCTTCAGCCCACTGAGCCCATGCTGGCCACTGATCTCCTGTTCCCACAAATTCTATAAGGGTTGGAACAATTTGGCGGCACGGATCATAGCGCCAGAGATCCGGGATCAATTCTAACTGCGGGTGCTATCTGTACGAACGTACCTACGTTCTGACCAAGACCCACATGGGGTTTAATCCGGGTGCTCCGGTTTCTCCCCACACTCCAAAGACGTGCAGGTTTGTAGGCTAATTGGCTTGGTAAAATTATAAATGCCTAGTGTGTGTAGAATAGTGTTAATGTACAGGGATTGCTGGTCAGTGTGGATTCAGTGGGCTGAAGGGCCCGTGCCCACTTGGTATATGTTGTATATTAATGATTTGGATGAGGGCTGAAGGGCCTGTCCCTGTGTTGTACATTTTTATGTTGAAAGGGTTTCAAAGGTTTCAAACATCTTAAAGGTCTTTTATTGTCACGTGTACCAATTAAGGTACAGTGATATGCGAATTACCATACAGCCATACCAAAAAAAAGCAACAAGACACACAACTACATAAAAGTTAACATAAACATCCACCACAGTGGATTCCCCACATTCCTCACTGCGATGGAAGGCTATAAAGTCTAATCTTCTTCCCTCATTTTTCTCCCATGGTCGGAGCAGTCGAACCATCCATCGGGGCGATCGAAGCTTCCGCAGCCAGTGGTCGAAGCCCCCGTGTCGGGGCGATCGAAGCTCCCGTGTCGGGGCGGTCGAAGCTCCTGTGGCGTGGAGCTCCCGAAGTCGGTTTCTAACCAGAGACCGCGAGCTCCACGATGTTAAAGTCTGCAGACTTCTGTGGTAGAGCTCAGAGGTCGATCCCTGGCAAAGGGATCTCAAGCTTCGTGATGTTAAGTCCCGCAGGCTCCCGCGGTGGAGCTCGAAGTTGATCTCCAGCAAAGGCCGCCAACACCTCTATGTTAGGCCACAGTGCGGATGGAGATAAGGCCACCGTCCGCACTGACCAGTGATCCCTGTACACTAGGACACAGTAGGGACAATTTACAATCTTTATCGAAGACCATTAACCTACAAATCTGCACGGCATTGGGACGTGGAAGGAAATTGGAGCACCCGGAGAAAACCCACGTGGTCATGGGGAGAACGTACAAACTCCATACAGACAGCACCTGTAGTTAGAATCGAACCCGGCAACTCTACCGCTGTGCCAACGTGCTGCACTTATTTCCATGTAAATGATGGGTTCGCAGGGGCATGACATATGTTATAAGGTCATAAGTCATGTGGAATAGGAATAGAATTAGGCCATTCAGCGCATCAAGTCTATTCCGCCATTCAATCATGGCTGATCAATCTCTCCCTCCTAACTTCATTGTCCTGCCTTCTCTCCATAACCTCTGACACCTGTACTAATCAAGAAATATGTGTATAGAAGATAAACACAAAAATCTGGAGTAACTCAACGGGTCGGGCAGCATCACTGGAGAAAAGGAATAGGTGATGAGACCCTTCTTCAGATGAGAGGTAACTTTTTCACACCAAGGGTGGTGGGTGTATGGAGCAAGCTGCCAGAGGAGGTAGTAGAGGCAGGGACTATTGCAACGTTTAAGAACCAATAAGACAGGTACATGGATAGGACAGGTTGAGAGGGATATGGGCCAAATGCAGGCAGGTGGGACGAGTTGGTCGGTGTGGGCAAGTTGGGTCGAAGGGCCTGTTTCCAAGATGCATGACTTCATGACTGGGTATTTTCTATAAATATATATACGCACACTGAACTTTAAAAAAATTATATTGTTTTTAGAGTACTACGTTTACATATTCTGTTGTGCTGCCGCAAGTAAGAATTTCATTGTACCATCTGGGACATAAGACGATAAAACACTCTTGACTCTTGACTCCCTTGAACATGGTCATCACTTCCAGACCCAGCCCTCCACTCTGGTTGAACCTGTGGCAGCAGAATCAAACCAAGCCAAGCCCGATGTGGCTGCGTGCCCTAACGTATCCTTGCCTGCTTAAGATATGGTTAGTAAATTTGTGAAATTTACTTTTCACATAAAAGAACGCAAACAGGGGAAGCAAGTCTCGGCACAAATAGATCAAATGAACTAAATCAAAACCGCGTTGTTTCCGTCCCAAATCACGAGTCAGAATTCACGGTAATGGTGAGGTTAAGGGTTATACATTGTATATATAACAGGCCCTTCGGCCCATCTTGCCCACACCAACCAACATGCTCCATCTACTCTAGTCCCACCTGCCTGCGTTTGGCCCATATCCCTCTAAACCTGTCCTATCCATGTACCGGTCTGATTATTTCTTAAATGTTGTGATAGTCCCAGCCTCAACTACCTTGTCTGGCACCTTGTTCTATAGACCCACCACCCTTTGTGTGAAAAAGTTACCCCCTCAGATTGCTATTAAAACTTTGCCCCTTCACCTTAAACCTATTTCCTCTGGTTCTCGATTCCCCCACTCTGGGCAAGGGACTCTGTGCGTCTACCTGATCTATTTCTCTCATGATTTTATACACCTCTATGAGATCACCCCTCATCCTCCTGTGCTCCAAGGAATAGACTCCCCGCCTGCTCAACCTCTCCGTATAGCTCAGACCCTCGAGTCCTGGCAACAGCCTTGTAAATCTTCTCTGTACCTTTTCCAGCTTGAAAACATCTTTCCAAATACATGGTGCCCAGAACTGAACACAATACTCTAAATGCGGTCTCACCGACATCTTATATAACTGTAACATGACCTCCCAACTTCTATACTCAATACTCTGACTGATGAAGGCCAATTGCCAAAAGCCTTTTTGACCACCCAATCTACCTGCGACTCGACCTTCAAGGAACCACTTGCACTCCACGAGCCCTCTGCTCTACAACACTCCCCAGAGGCCTACCGTTCACAGTGTTAGTCCTGCCCATGTTAGACGTCCCAAAATGCAATGCCTCACATTTCTCTGTAATTCCTTTTATTCCTTCAGATTTTCATTTAAGTGATTTTTTCCCCACGTTCCTTCTCTCCGCCACATTTTCTCTAAATCTGAACACAATTCGTTTTCTTATGTAAATGTATCTTTACTCTGCGCTCCAGGTCATTTGACATTGAACTGAGTGATGCTTCCTGCTTTCCACTTTCAATCAATCCTCACTTGCACACAAGCGACAGCATGGTTGCTTATCCTGTTCACCCAGCTACCAGGAGACCTGAAAATGTGCAGCACGGGTGCTTCCATCGCCCACTAACAACAAGTCATCCGACAGAGAGCTGCAGAGATTTCACATGATGGGGCATTTGGGCCGGCATGGACAAGCTGGGCCGAAGGGCCGTGCTGTGTGACTCTGACTCTATCACTCCCCTGGAAGTCTAACCATGCCTTCACCTGTTTCAGTCAATCCTATGTGTAAGAAGATGTTGGTTTACACCAAAGATAGACACAAAATGCTGGAGTAACTCAGCGGGGACAGGCAGCATGCAGATGCTGCCTGGCCTGCTGAGTTACTCCAGCATTTTGTGTCTATCTTCAGTCAATCCTAACCTGATATTGTACCTACCAAAACTAAGATGATGGATTACCTCAGACCATAGATACGGTGGGCAGCACTGTGGCACAGCGGTAGAGTTGCTGCCTCACAGTGCCAGAGACCCGGGTTCAATCCTGACCACGGGTCTGCCTGTACGGAGTTTGCACATTCTCCCTGTGACCATGTGGGTTTTCTGCAGGTATTCCAGTTTCCTCACACACTCCAAAGACGTGCGGTTTTGTTGGTTAATTGGCTTCTGCGAATCGTAAATTGTCCCTAGTGCGTTGGATAGTGTTAATGTACAAGTGATCGCTGGTCGGCGCGGACTCGTGGGGCCGAAGGGCCTGTTTCCAAGCTTTATCTCTAAACTAAAGTCTACTAAAGTAAATGAAACTATACTAAACTAAATTACAACTAAACACACCAAACTAAAGTAAATGAAACTGTACTAAACTAAACGGATAAAGGAAAGGAACTGCTGGTTTACTAAAATAGACAAAAAGCTGGAGTAACTCAGCAGCGCAGGCAGCATCTCTGGAGAAAAGGAATAGGTGACAATTCGGGTCGAGACCCGTCTTCAGACTGATGGAAAAGTGAGAAGGCAAACTAAATTCCATTGATTGCAGCTGGGTGCCCCTGCACATAAAATATCCGTAGTGATTTTAAAAGTGCAGGGAATTTTTTTTATTTTCCCTAAGTTGGAAGGTGACTTGAAGGAGATGGAATGGCTCGACTTGTTTTGCTACCAGCATCCATCGTACTCATGTTACCCACGACACTAGCATCATTGAGATAACAATCTATAATTATATTAAGCTTGCCATAACCACGAAGGTGAGTGTGGAAGAATATGATGCTGATTTACCAAGAGGCTCCTCTTAGAAGACAGAACTCCAGTTTAAATTCCATTTGGAATATTTTGGAGGACCAAGAACCAAGAACTGGAATATTTTCCAATATCTCTGGACCCAAGGTTTTGGTTGCGAATAACAGAACATAGACGAGTTCTGTTTGCAGATAAGAGTTCAGTGATTTAATGATACTTTATTGTCACATGTACCTAGATACAGTGAAATGGTTTGTTTTTGCATACAACCCGGCAAAATCACACAGCAGACCTCACCTAGGCAGTACACAAAGAGTCGCCACCTTTCTGGTGCCGACAATCTTTCAAAAAGTCAATCGAACAGTTTTATCTTCTTCTCGCAGCGGTGAACCAGGTCTACCACCGCACATGGCAGTGGGCGGCCCCCTGCCCGCCCCCCCCCACCCCCCCTTCAGTCCCTTTGATTTAACAAGGATTTAAAAATATACATGGGAAATGTTCATTGGCCACTAAACAGCAACTATCCCTTTGGAAAGAAGATTAAATTAAGAAAAAAGAGGGTTGTGGCTAAAGTACTACAATAAAATCTCCAATAATCTGGCACCCGCAACTTTGGTGGAGCCAGAGTACCAGATTTTCTGGACTATTGGATGTTATTCCGATTCCTTCTTCAATACTACTACCGAATAATGAAAGGCCTGGATACAGTGGATGTGGGGAGGATGTTTCCACTGGTGGGAGAGTCCAGAACCAGAGGCTATAGCCTCAGAATAAAATGGCGCACCTTTAGAAAGGAGATGAGGAGGAATTTCTTTAGCCAGAGGGTGGTGAATCTGTGGAATTCATTGCCACAGATGGGTGTGGAGGCCGACATTTGGGTATTTTTAAGGTGGAGATTGTGAGATTCCTGATTAGTGCGGGTGTCAGGGGTTATGGGGAGAAGGCAGGAGAATGGGGTTGAGAGGGAAAGAAAGATCGGCCATGAGTGAATGGCAGAATAGACTCGATGGGCCCAGTTCTGCTCCTAGAATTTATAAATGTATTAACTTAATCTTAATGCACTTTTTCTTAAACATGTTACACAGCAGCACAGTATTTTTTTTTCGGGTGAACCTGCTGAGCTTTAAAGGAGTGGGAAATAGAAGCCAGTGAGTTTCACTGTGTACGTTTCACAGCCTGCTTGCATTCCGTAGCTCTGGTTTATGTTCAGGACTAATGGCTGAGCCAGATACCGAACCATCAGGATTTTGGACAAATGGATGGCGGACTACTGGAGTTTTACAAATCGCGAGGGACTTTAACCTGCGCATACATTGGGCAAAATCCCACGGGCCAAATATTTTGGGCGACATGTTCACAGACTTTATTCAGAAGATTTACTGGAAATAATATGCATCGGAAATGTGCGACTGTGGAGTTGCTGCCTCACAGCGCCAGAGACCCGGGTTCGATCCTGACTACGGGTGCTGTCTGTATGGAGTTTGTACGTTCTCCCCGTGACCGCGTGGGTTTTCTCCAGGTGCTCTGTTTTCCTCCCACACTCCAAAGACGTACAGGCTTGTAGGGTAAGTGGCTTCGGTAAAGATTTTAAATTGTCCGTAGTGTGTGTAGGATAGTGTTAGTGTGCAGGGATCGCTGGTCGGCATGGACTCGGTGGGCAAAAAGCCCTGTTTTCATGCTGCATCTCTAAACGCAACTCAACTAAACTACACCAATTTGGGAAAAGCTACGTTAGATCTTGTCTTTTTTTAGAGATACAACATGGAAATAGGTCTTCGTCCCACTGGCTAGGCTTGTATACACTGGAATTTAGAAGGATGAGAGGAGATCTTATCGAAACGTATAAGATTATTAAGGGGTTGGACAAGCTAGACGCAGGAAACATGTTCCCAATGTTGGGGAGTCCAGAACAAGGGGCCACATTTTAAGAATAAGGGGTAGGCCATTTAGAACTGAGATGAGGGAAAAAAAATTCAGTCAGAGAGTTGTGAATCTGTGGAATTCTCTGCCTCAGAAGGCAGTGGAGGCCAATTCTCTGAATGCATTCTCTAAGAGCTGGATAGAGCTCTTAAGGATAGCGGAGTCAGGGGGTATGGGGAGAAGGCAGGAACGGGGTACTGATTGAGAATGATCAGCCATGATCACATTGAATGGCGGTGCTGGCTCGAAGGGCCGAATGGCCTCCTCCTGCACCTATTGTCTATTGTCGATTGTCTATTGGGGCCTCGCCAACCAGTGATCACATGTTCACACCAGCACTATGTCATCCCACTTTCTCATCCACTCCCTGCACGCTAGGGGCAAATTACAGTGGGTCAATTAACCTACAAACTCGCACATCTTTCGGATATGGGAGGAAACCGGAGCACCTGGAGAAAACCGTCATGGTACAAACTCCACACAGACAGTGCCTGAGGCCACGATCGAACCTGGGTCTCTGGAGCTGTGAGGCAGCAACTCTACCAGCTACGCCACTGTTTTGCCAGTCTTCTCTAGTAAAATTGGTTTACTGCTAATCTCACTGAAAGAGATCAGTTAGAAAAATGTGGTCACGTTGCAATAAAAGTTTACATTCTGAGGGAGACAATATTCAGTTAAAAACCAGCATATAGATTTTTAAACTATCAACTAAAAGGGATGAGTTGGCTAAGAAAGAATGGAAATTAGATGAAAGAATATTTAATACATTAAAAATGTTAAAGCAGACACAGAACATAGAACAGTACAGCACATAAGTCAGGCCCTGCAGACCATAATGTTGAAGATGATGCCAAGACCAACTCTTATCTACCTGCACATAATCCATATCCCTTAATTTCCTGGATGTATTTAAGGCAGAGATAGGTAGATTCTTGATTAGTACGGGTGTCAGGGGTTATGGGGAGAAGGCAGGAGAATGGGGTTGAGAGGGAAAGATAGATCAACCATAATTGAATGGCAGAGTAGACTTGATGGGTCGAATGGCCTAATTCTGCTCCTAGAGCATCTGAATTTATATCCATGCGCCTATCCAAAAGCCTCTTAAAAATCTTAAAACAATTTCAAAATTCTCAGGCAAGATACATTCCACTGAGAAACCAAAGACACGGTTTTGGGCAATTTACCAAATGGCTATCTATTGGTACTGGGTCAAAAGAAGAAGGGTAAGACCCCACTAAGAAAAGTAGGTAGCTTGGCAATTGAGAGCCCTGCAATAACTTGCAAAAGATAAAAGATTGATAAATAGAGGGAAAACATATTGATGTAAACTAGCCAGAAATATAGAAACAGATTGCAAGAGACTTTACAAATATGGGGGATGAAAGATTGGCAAAGTCTTTTGATCTTCAGAGAAGTGAAATGAGAAAGGAAAATAAGTATCCTGGGACAATTTTAGATTCAAATATTTAGTATCAGTTTTTATATTAGAAAGCAGTGACAATTATGATAATATTGGATTCAAATGTTTGGGCGGCACAGTGATGCAGCGGTAGATTTGCTGCCACACAGTGTCAGAGATCAGGGTGTGATCCTGACTGTGGGTGCTGTCTGTATGGAGTTTGTACATTCTCCCTGTGGCCATTTGAGTTTTCTACGGGTGTTCCAGTTTACCGGAGGTGGGTTGACTCCATGCTACCCCATAGCCACATCTCTAGACTAAGAGCAAATGTTCCATTGCATTACTGGAATGGTGCAGAGGTGCACCTTTGCAAATAAGTTGCTTTGAATCCCCTGCCTTCACTGTTAGTTTTAGGCCACAAAATGTCACCATACTTTTACTTTGCAAGGGAAGAGACACACAAATAACGAGCAGAAGTAAGCCACTCGGCCCCTCAAGCTTGCCCTTCCTGTCAATATGATCATAGCTGGCCTGCCCCAGCCTTACCACATACTGCATTCTGGTTGCCAATAGGCTCAATTCCACGATGTTTCAAAACTGCATCTATTTCCTCTTTAAATACTCCCCAAATGATCTTGGCTCAGTGATAGACATCGGGGTAGGTTGGTCAATTGGCCACTCACTGTAAATTGCCCGCAGTGTATAGATGAGCATTGGATTCAATAGTTGGGGGGAGGGTTGTTGATGGAAATGTGGGGAGATTAAACGCAATTAGTCTAGGATGATCAGGAAGAGCTGATTGATGATCAGCTGAAGGGAAATTGATAAGGGCAAGGCTGTGGATGTTGTCTATATGGACTTCAGTAAGGCATTTGACAAGGTTCCACATGGAAGGTTGATTAAGAAGGTTAAATCGTTGGGTATTAATAGTGAGGTTGCAAGATGGATTCAACAATGGCTGAATGGGAGATACCAGAGGGTAACGGTTGACAATTGTATGTCAGGTTGGAGGCCAGTGTCTAGTGGAGTGCCCCAAGGATCTGTGTTGGGTCCACTGTTGTTTGTCATTTACATTAATGATCTGGATGATGGTGTGGCAAATTGGATTAGTAAATATGCAGATGATACTAAGATAGGTGGAGTAGTTGATAGTGAGGTAGATTTTCAAAGTCTACAGAGAGACTTGGGCCTTTTGGAAGGGTGGGCTGAAAGATGGCAGATGGAGTTTAATGCTGATAAGTGTGAGGTGCTGCATTTTGGTAGGACAAATCAAAATAGGACGTACAGGGTAAATGGTAGGGAATTGAGGAATGCAGTGGAACAGAGGGATCTGGGAATAACTGTGCATTGTTCCCTGAAGGTGGAATCTCATGTGGATAGGGTGGTGAAGAAGGCGTTTGGTATGCTTGCCTTTATAAATCAGAGCATCGAGTATAGAAGTTGGGATGTAATGTTGAAATTGTACAGGGCATTGGTGAGGCCGAATCTGGAGTATGGTGTGCAGTTCTGGTCGCCAAATTATAGGAAGGATGTCGACAAAATGGAGAGGGTACAGAGGAGATTTACTAGAAAGTTGCCTGGGTTTCAGCACTTAGGCTACAGAGAGAGGTTGAACAGGTTGGGTCTTTATTCTTTGAAGCGTAGAAGGTTGAGGGGGGACTTGATAGAGGTTTTTAAAATTATGAGAGGGACGGACAGAGTTGACGTGGGTAGGCTTTTCCCTTTGAGAGTGGGGAAGATTCCAACAAGGGGACATAGCTTCAGAATTGAGGGACAAAGGTTTAGGGGTAACATGAGGGGGAACTTCTTTACTCAGAGGGTTGTGGCTGTATGGAATGGGCTTCCGGTGGAAGTGGTGGAGGCTGGCTCGATTTTATTATTTAAGAGTAAATTGGATAGGTATATGGATAGGAGGGGATTGGAGGGTTATGGTCTGAGTGCAGGTAGATGAGACTAGGTCAGGGAGAATGGTCGGCGTGGACTGGTAGGGCCGGACAGGCCTGTTTCCATGCTGTAGTTGTTATATGTTATATATGTTATATGATGGTGGGCACTGATTTGGGGAGGATTGGTCCAGGATTAATGTAAATGGGTGGTCAATGGTTGGCATGGACTTGGTGTGTGATGAGTCTGGGATTAGTGTAAATGGGTGGTCCATACAGTAGTTGGCACAGACCTGCTGTGTGCTTAGCCCGGGATTAGCGTAAATCAGTGATTGATAGCCAGCACTGATTTAGCGCGTGATTCGTCTAGGTTTAGTGTAAATGGATGATTGAGAGTTGGCACAGATTTGGCGGGACGAAGGGCCTGTTTCCATGCGGTTTAACATTGACTTCCCGTTGTGAGAATTAGAATCCCTCTGTACCATTTCCTTGTATAGTGGATGGCAGAGAGAGTTAGATTCTTGATTAGTGCGGGTGTCAGAGGTTATGGGGAGAAGGCAGGAGAATGGGGTTAGGAGGGGGAGATAGATCAGCAATGATTGAATGGCGGAGCAGACTTGATGGGCCGAATGGCCTAATTGTACTCCTATCACTTATGATCTGATGACAGTGCAAGAACTGCACGGAGACCGAATGTGAATTTGTTGACCGATTATGCCAAACATCAACAAGAGCAAAGTTGCTGAGACAATGAAACAATGTACATGCAGTCTCACCTCCCCTACCCTTTCTTTCCCCCTCCCCACCTTCCCTCCCTCCCTCCCTCCTTCCCCTCCCCTCCCCTCCCCGTCTCTTCCCTGCTTCTCCATTGGCCGGGCAACAGCAGCGGGCGGTGCAGGCAGGTCTGGCCGCCTCAGGTAATGTGACACACGGTAGCCGAGCCGCACCTACGCCTGCCTACTCTCCCCACTACTCCCTGACTCCCAGGAACCGCCGGCCGGCCGCCCGCCCTCTCCACCGACTCCCAGCGCAGGTAAAACACCAACTTGGCAACGCAGCAAAACTCGATGCATCCAGTCTCTCTCTCTCTTTTTATTTGGAGTTCAAAACAAAAAGTGCCGGAGGAACTCAGCGGGTCAGGCAGCATCTGTGGAGGGGCATGGACAGCCCACCTTCCTATCGGGACCGCACCCTTCCACTGACTCTGGGCAATACAAGCAACCGAGAAACTGTATCATAGAGTCCGAGGAAGGGTCCACCTAATCCGTGTTCTCCAGAGATGCTGCACGACCCGCTGAGTTACTCCAGCTCTCTGTCTCCTTTTACATAATTTTGTTTGAAGTTTGTTTCGTTTTTCTTCCGCGCGTTATGTATTGCAAACTGTTCCATGGAGCATCATCAATGAAGAATTGGTGTTGAGGACAGACACGGAGCGCTGGAGTAACTCAGCGGCTCAGGCAGCATATCTGGAGCAAGAGAATAGGTGATGTTTCGTGTCGGGAACTACCCATTTCTCCAGGGATGCTGCCTGACCCACTGTTACTCCAGCGCTTTGTTTTGTGCTCAAGATTCCCGCATCTGCGGTTCCTTGTGTCTTATTTTGAAGTAATTGAGTTTATTATCTCGCCCGTGTCGTTGCATGGGTCAGATGATGAGCCTATGGTAGACACAAAAAGCTGGAGTAACGCAGCGGGTCAGACAGCATGTCTGATCTCCGGGTTGCCAAACACTTTAAGATCATGAGCCTTATGGATTCATCTGCAGAAAGGTTTTGCCCTGTATGTCGAGTGGGTTGTCCGAGCAGCCCCAGGCTGCTGTCTCTCATTTGTCCACTGATTTGATTTAACATTGTAACAATCTCATCTGCCTCGACACGAAACGTCACCCATTCCTTCTCTCCAGAGATGCTGCCTGACCCGCTGAGTTACTCCAGCATTTTGTGTCGATCTCATCTATTCCATATTCCTGGAGTATTTAGCGCCGGGACAGAAACGGGGCCCTGTCACAACTTTCTGGTTTAAACCGAAGATGGACACACAAAAAGCTGGAGTAACTCAGCGGGTCAGGCAGCATCTATGAAGAAAATGAACAGGTGACATTTCGGGTCTAGACCCTTCTTCCTTCTTCATACATCTCCAGCTTTTTGTGGATACCTTCAGTCACAACTTTCTCCTCGTGTTTCGATTGACTTTTGACAATTGTGATCGGCTGTCGTTTTTATGAAGATGTCCTTCAGTCTGTAAACCCGAGAAACCTGCTCCTCGAAGGCTCGCAGGAATCTAAAGGTTTTTTTTGTAGGAGACACGAGGAATTGCAGATGCTAGTTAAACAAAAAACCCCCCACAAAATGCTGGAGTAACGCGGCTGGTCAGACAGCATCTAGCAAAGCGCTGGGCTAACTCTGATGAAGGCTCCCAACCCGAAACGTAACTTATCCATGTTCCCTGGAGATGCTGTCTGACCCGCTGAGTTACTCCAGCACATTGTGTCTCATTTTCAAAATAATTTAGTTTGAAGTTTTTTTTGTTTTGTTCTTGCGCGGGTTTTCTGTTGCAAACTGTTCCATAGAGCATCACCAACGAAGAATTGGTATTGAAGATGGACACTAAGAGCTGGAGTAGCTCAGCTTGTCAGGCAGCATCTCTGGAGATCATGGAACCAGCATCTGCAGTTACTTCCTGCACACGAATTCTCCTTCCGATTCCCACACTGACCTTTCTGACCTAGGTCTCCTCCATTGTCAGAGTGAGGCGAAACGCAAATTGGAGGAACAGCATCTCATATTTCGCTTGGGCAGCTCACAGCCCAGTGGTATAAATTTGATTTCTCTAACTTCAATTACCCCCGGCATTCCCTCTCTCTCTATTCCACCCCCACCCAAGTCGCACCAGCTTCTCGTTTTCACCCTACAAACAGCTAATAATTACCTGTTTCCTTTATCATCGTTCCTTTTTTGAATATATTTCATTCATTGTTCTTTATCTCTCTACATCGTCGTCTTTATCTCTCGTTTCCCTTATCCCTAACCAGTCTGAAGAAGGGTCTCGACCCGAAACGTCACCCATTCCTTCTCTCCAGAGATGCTGCCTGACCCGCTGAGTTTTACTCCAGCATTTTGTGTCTATCTTCGGTTAAACCAGCATCTGCAGTTCCTTCCTACATATACACTGACTGACATGTACCTTGTATCTTTACAGAGAATTCACGTCTCACAACGAACCCGTTTCTGGATTTGTGAACGGAGCTCTTTGGGTGGTAAAAAAACAAAACATAAGTAAAACGCGAGGGTCTTTTTCGATCGTGCTTTCACAAGCAAAACGCGCCGCGGCAGGATGTTGAAAGGATCAGAACACTGTTTTTCAAATCCAGATTACAGCTCAGCGCACGAACCGACCATCTCTTGGGATATCAATGACCCTAAATTGCCTCAGGTGAGAGAAACAGGTCACAGTTCCTCGGGGCAATCCGTAACCGCCTCTTTTATAAAGCAAGTCTGAAAAAGGGCCCCGACCCGAAACGTCGCCTATCCATGTTCTCCAGAGATGCTGCCTGACCCGCTGAGTTATTCCAGCACTTTGTGTTTATAAACTCCTCGGCTCCAAACACACCCGTCTTTCAATAAATGTCTCTCTCTCCCTCCCTCTCTCTCTCCCTCTCTCCCTCTCTCCCTCTCTCTCTCTCTCTCTCTCTCACACACACACACGCAGCTAAATCTTGGGGGATATTCACAAATAAACGAAATTTTGTTTGATTTGCGTCGCTGAAAGTTTTCAATCACAATTTCAATTGACGTTTCCCAAACCTTTTGATTTTAGCGCATCCAGCGACATTCGATTTAGAAAGTGAGTCTGAAGAAGGGTCTCGACCCGAAAAGTCAACCATTTCGTCTCTCCAGAGATGCCGCCTGTCCCGCCGAGTTACTCCAGCATTTTGTGTCTATCTTCAGTGTTAAAATAACCGTGCTTAATTTCAAGTGGTGTTATGCAAACAGCGAGAGCAGGGACATTTAAAAAGAAAACACACCAATACTATAGACAATAGACAATAGACAATAGACAATAGGTGCAGGAGGAGGCCATTTGGCCCTTCGAGCCAGCACCACCATTTCATTTCATTTCATTTTATTTTATTTCGAACATGTTAAAAGACATCAATTAAAAAACAAAATAAACAAAAAAACAGAAGAAATACAAGGAATTTCATCCATTACTTAACATGTGCGAAAAGGAGTAGGAAGAAGTGTGAACTTATTTAATCCTACCCCCATTCCCTAATCAATATTTATCATTCAATGTGATCATGGCTGATCATTCTCCATCAGTACCCCGTTCCTGCCTTCTCCCCGTACCCCCTGACTCCGCTATCCTTAAGAGCTCTACCTAGCTCTCTCTTGAATGCATTCAGAGAATTGGCCTCCACTGCCTTCTGAGGCAGAGAATTCCACAGATTCACAACTCTCTGACTGAAAAGGTTTTTCCTCATCTCAGTTCTAAATGGCCTACCGCTTATTCTTAAACTGTGGCCCCTGGTTCTGGACTTCCCCCAACATTGGGAACGTGTGGGCGGCACGGACTTGGTGGGCCGAAAAGGCCTGTTTCCGGCTGTATATATATGATATGATATGATATGTTTCCTGCCTCTAACGTGTCCAACCCCAATACAATACTTGTATTGTAATACAACCAAATTACACAGATTCACAACTCTCTGACTGAAAAGGTTTTTCCTCATCTCAGTGATAGCTTTAGAAAGACACAAAAAGCTGGAGTAAGTCAGCGGGTCAGGCAGCATCTCTGTAGAAAAGGAATAAGTGGTGTTTCGGGTCGAGACCCTTCTTCAGACCGTGAGTCAGGGGAGAGGGAAATGAGGGGGCTGCATTTAGTGACGGATTTCGTCAGATAAACTGTTTGCAACTTATGTCATCATCTGCACGTATTTGAGACATTTGTTCAATGAGAATCTCGCTTTATGGTCTTGCCGCGTTTTCCCGCTGGACCGAGCGACGGCGAGAGAAAAATGCATTTGTATCAAATGCACAGTCTGTTTGATTTCACGAGTCAGAAGTGTATAACTGTCAAATGGATCGGGAGCCGGAACAAATAAATCCTGCAGGCAAATTAACGCAATCGCACAACAAATACAATAATTTATCAGACACTCCTACGGCCACGGCCTTAGTGAAGCAGAGTGGCAATGAACTCGCTTCCAAAAGCTGCAATCCACTCAGGGTTAGTTTGGTTTTCGTTCCATTTTAGTTTAGAGACACAGTGCGGAAACAGGCCCTTCACACTAGCACTGTCCTACACACACTTGGTGACAAGTTTACATTTATGTCAAGCACATTAATCTACATACCTGTACGTCTTTGGAGTGTGGAAGGAAACCGAGGATGTCGGAGAAAACCCATGCAGGCAGGTCACAGGTACAACTCAAACTCCGTACAGACAGTACCTGTAGTCAGGATCAAACCCGGGTCTCTGGCGCTGCAAGGCAGCAACTCTACCGCTGATGCCCGGTCTTTTAGTTTATGTTTCGTTTTACTGTAGTTTAGTTTAGGTTTATATTTAGGTTCAGGTTTAGTTTTATTGTAGTTTAGGTTCATATTTAGGTTCAGGTTTAGTTTTATTGTAGTTTAGTTTCGTTAAGTTTACTTTAGTTTGGTAAGGAACTGCAGATACTGGTTTACACCAAAGATAGACACTGAGGAAGGGTTTCGACCCGAAACGTCGCCCATTCCTTCTCTCCAAAGACGCTGCCTGGCCCGCTGAGTTACTTCAGCTCTTGTGTCTAACGTTTAGTTTAGTTTCGTCTAGTTTAGAGATACTGCATAGAAACAAGCCCCTCGGCCCACCGAGTCCACGCCGCACATCTCTGGGGCGTGGGAGGAATCCAGCACCCAGAGAAAGCCCACGCTGGAAAGCCTGGGTCTGGCTTGTTTTACACAGCGGCTGCGGCACAGAGTTAACCCGCACAGATGACAGCCGAGGATGTGGTTGTGTGTCCGGCACTTTGGGCGGTAGGAATGAATAGCGAGGTATTCCACACCTGCCCGCACTGCAGGGCCATGCCAAGTGCAGCGGGCATCACTTGTTGGTGACACGCCTCAGGTAACATAGAAACATAGAAAATAGGTGCAGGAGGAGGCCATTCGGCCCTTCGAGCCAGCACCGCCATTCAATGTGATCATGGCTGATCATTCTCAATCATTACCCCGTTCCTGCCTTCTCCCCGTACCCCCAGACTCCGCTATCCTTAAGAGCTCTATCCAGCTCTCTCTTGAATGCATTCAGAGAATTGGCCTCCACTGCCTTCTGAGGCAGTGAATTCCACAGATTCACAATTCTCTGACTGAAAAAGTTTTTCCTCATCTCTGTTCTAAATGGCCTACCCCTTATTCTTAAACTGTGGCCCCTGGTTCTGGACTCCCCCAACATCGGGAACATGTTTCCTGCCTCTCGCGTGTCCAATTCCTTAATAATTTTATACGTTTCTATAAGATCCTCTCTCATCCTACTAAATTCCAGTGAATACAAGCCCAGTCGTTCCATTCTTTCATCACATGACAGTCCTGCCATCCTGGGAATTAACCTCGTGAACCTACGCTGCGTTCCCTCAACAGGAAGAATGTCCTTCCACAAATTAGACCGTTCAATCCGGCTGGAAAACAGCACCTATCCATATTCTGCAGGGATTCTGCCTGGCCCCTTGAGTTACGCCAGCGCTTCATATATCTTCTTTGCAATGTAAATCAGCACCTGTGGATAGTGAAAGGCCTGGATAGAGTGGAGAGGATGTTTCCACTAGTGGGAGAGTCTAGGACCAGAGGGCACAGACTCAGGATCAAAGGGCATACCTTTAGGAAGGAGATGAGAGCAATTTGTTTAGTTAGTGGGTGGTGAATCTGTGCAATTTTTTTGTCAGTAGATATTTTTAAGGCAGATTCATGATTAGTACGGGTGACATGGGTTATGGGAAGAAGGCAGGAGAATGGGGTTGTGAAAGATAGATCAGCCATGATTGAATGACGGAATAGACTCGATGGGCAGAATGGCTTAATTCTGCTGCTAGAACTAATGCTCATCTGCAGTTCGCTGTTCCTATGTCCAGAGGGTCGTTAGTTGCAATGCTCCCAGGTTGTGCAAGATCATGTTCAGAAACATCAATTTTAGTTTTCATGTCTGTACTATTGATGAGGAACAGGCACTGGTGATGTTTGGAATAGTGATACACCACCTATCCATGTTCTCCTGAGAGGCTGCCTGGCCCACTGAGTCACTCCAGCGCTTTGTGTTGTTTTTTAGAATGAATGTAAATAGCAGGGTGTGAAGGACCCGTTTCTCTGATGTATTTCTCTATACCTGTCTGACTCTGAAGACGCACTATTTCCCCAAAACATTTCCATTGATAGCTTGGTCCTAAAGAACAATAAAGGCAAACATAATAATACTGATTAGCTCTATCAGTTCCCTTTGATAAAGGCACTGCTGTGAACCACAGCATTTGTTCTCAAAGAAGGAAAGAGAACTGGGATACAAAATGGACACAAATCTCGTTGATAAGATATGAAGATAAAAGCCCAGTGTCTGTAATCATCAGATTAATTTTGTTTTGCAATGTAAAATAAAGTTATAGAGAGATAACTTCAATAAGGTGTTTAATAACATTAATGTGAAATCAAAAATATTTCCTCAAAATAAATATAATGACATTAAACACCTTATCAAAGCACCCTTTCTATAACTTTACAATAAGATTAGCATTCCTCATCCTTCTAATATAATAGCAAAAACAACACAACTTTGAGCCAGACATGTGGATTGGTAAATTAATTGGCCGGTGTGAATTGCCGCTGGTGTGTGGGCGAGGGGACAGTTGGCGGGATTGGCACCTGTATAGGATTAGTGTAGATACAGGAACTGCAGATGCTGGTTTACAAAAAAAGGACACAGAGCGCTGGTGTAACTCAGCGGGTCAGGCAGCATCTCTGGAGAACATGGATAGATGATGTTTCGAATCGTAATACATCACCTATCCATGTTCTCCAGAGACGCTGTCTGGCCCGCTGAGTTACTCCAGCGCTTTGTGTCTTTTTTTTTTAGAATTAGTGTAAATGGGTCGGCGTGAAGGACCTGTTTCCCCGATGTATATCTCTGCAACTCTGCCTCCAAGACACATTATTTCCCCTAAACATTTTCCATTGATAGCTTAACCGTAAAGAACAATAAAGGCAAATTATAATAATACTGATTAGCTCTATCAGTTCCCTTTCATAAGGACACTGCAATGAGCGGTTCTCAAATAAGGCAAGAGAACTGGGATACAAATGAACACGTATCTCATTGATAAGATATGAAGATAAAACCCCAGTGTCTGAAAACATAAGATTGATTTTGTATTGCAATGTGTAGTGAATACTTTAGAAAAGTATTTCCTCAAAACAAAATGTAATGATATTAAACACCTTAATGATCTTTGCCATATAACATTTTGTATCTTTTGACATATTATATTGTTAATAAGGTTCTTCAGCGTGAGATTATATAGTTTTTCCAGTCATGAGTTAATACACAGCGCCAGAGACATAGGTTCGATCCTGACCTCGAGTGCTGTCTGTGTGGAGTTTGTACGTTCTCCATGTGACTGCATAGGATTATTTCTAGTGCTCCAGTTTCCTCCCACATCCCAAAGACAATTGAGGGTTGCACAGAGGCACAGTGGTAGAGTTGCTGCCTCACAGCGCCAGAGACCCGGGTTCGATCTGACTACGGGTGCTGTCTGTACGGAGTTGGTATGTTCCCCCTGTGACCGCGTGGGTTTTCTCTGGGTGCTCCGGTTTCCTCCCACATTCCAAAGACGTACAGCTTTGTAGGTTAATTGGCTTCGGTAAAATTGTAAATTGTCCCTGGTGTGTGGAGTATAGTGTGCGGGGATCACTGCTCGGCATTGACTCAGTAGGGCCGAAGGGCCTCTTTGTGCACTGTAAACTAATCTAAACTAAAATAAATCATACTAAACTAAAATAAATGAGTGGATTTTTAGGTTAATTGGTCTCAGCAAATTGTCCCTCGTGTGTAGGGAGTGGACGAGAAAGTGGGATAACATAGAACCAATGTGAATGGGTGATTGATGGTCGACGTGGTGGACCGAAGGGCCTGTTTCCGTGCCGGATCGCTAAACTGAACATTATTAAAGTCAACATTAACAAAAGTGAATCCATCTGGTTGATTTTGGCAAAATGAACAACATTATTATGACAAATTCTTCAAAGGAAGTTGCTTCAAGCAGCTTGAATCACTCCAGATGGGCACACAGTGTTGGAGTAACTCAGCGGGCCAGGCAGCATCACTGGAGAACATGGATAGGTGACATGGCGAGTCGAGACCCTTCTTCAGACTCCAGACCGTGGGTGAAATTTCAAAGGTCGTTATTGTCTTTAAAAAAATGTATTTGTTAATTCCTCTTGGCAGGATGTGCTTCAATTGGATAGTTTCCAGGAATGGACGGATTCCTACGTGAAATTCGTTTACTGTGCGGATGATAAGAACGCGCAGAGGCATCAGAGTGGATGGGCGATGAGGAACACCAACAACCACAACTGCCACATCCTGAAGAAATCCTGCCTCGGAGTCATGGTTTGCATCAACGACTGCTCGCTGCCTGACGGCAAAAAGATTTATCAGAGACCCGCCATATGTGACAAGGCACGGCAGAAGCAGCAAAGTGAGTAAACATCCCATCTTCGCATCCAGGCACAAGGAACTGCAGGTGCTGGTTCACACGAAAACAAGATGCAAAGTGGGTGGAGTAACTCGCGGGTCAGGCAGCATCTCTGGAGAACACCGAGCAGTGAAAGGCCTGGATAGAGTGGAGAGGACATTTTCACTACTCTGAGAGAGGCTAGGACCAGAGGCCACAGCCTCAGAATAAAATAAAGTGCCTTTAGAAAGGAGACGAGGAGGAATTTGTTTAGCAGAGGCTGGTGAATGTGTGGATTCCATTGCCACAGACGGCGGTGGTGGTCAAATCATTGGGTATTTTTAAGGTGGCGATTGACAATTTTTTGATTAGTAAGGGTTATGTGGAGAAGGCAGGAGAATGGGGTGAAGAGGGAAAGATAGATCAGCCATGATTGAATGGCGGAGCAGAATCGATTACATTCCTTTGACATGAACTTATGAACATGAAAAGGTGACATTTCCTGACTTGAAACATCATCTATCCTTGTTCTCGAGAAATGCAACCTGACCCGCTGAGTTACTCCAACACTTTTGGGTGTGTCTTTTAAACATCTTGTCATCCGTTTCCTTATCCATGTACGGGAAAATATCCATTGAGAAAGTGGCGATAAACGTGTAATTCTGCAATTCACTCATTTCAAATCAGAGTCATAGATAGTCATACAATGTGGAAACAGGCCCCAACTTACCCACGCCAACCAACATGACCAATCTACACTAGTCCCACCTGCCTGCGTTTGGCCTATATCCCTAAACCTGTTCTATCCATGTATCGTTCTAATTGCTTCTTAAACATCCTTGCCTCAACTACCTTCTCCGGCAGCTCGATCCATACACCCACCACCCTTTGTGTGAAAAAGTTACCCCTCAGATTCCTATTTAAAAAAATTACTTTTACATTTTTTTTAATTATCTGCGAATTAAATTTATAAAATTGAGTTCTATCTATGTTTGGTGTATCAAAATATACCAGAGATACTAGAGTGGTGAGAACTTTCTATGGGAAGAAATAGGTGAGATTAATTATTTTAGTTTAGATACACAGCGCGGAAACAGGCCATTCGGCCCACCGGCACTCCCCATACACCAACATTAAACTTTAAAAACCTGAAGGCTTTTGTAAATTTTAGGATGGATGGGAGTTGATTTTGTATAAAATGTCAGGAGTGCCATAACCAAACAACATTGTGTTTAGTTTTGCGTTCCCTGTTGCGGAAAGAACATTTAACAGTCGTCGTGTACAGCAATGACTTCATCAGACGTCACCAGGAACTTGCCGTTTTAATTATTTGTGAATTCAAAAAAAATTGTTTTGTTGAATATTGAATGAATGTTTGATCTGAAGTCAAAGAAATTGTCCCATGATTATGAAAGGGAAATTAAATATATTTCTTTTGAGAATTAGATTTAATGGAAACAAGTTAGAGCGAGTTTAATGTGGAAACAAGGAACTTCAGGTGCTGGTTTACAAAAAAATGACACAAAGTGGTGGAGCAATTCAGCTGGTCAGGCAATTGCTTATTTTGATTTAGTTTACTGTATTATTGTCACAGGTGCATTTGAAAAAGCTTTTCTGTCGCGTGCTAACCAGTCAGTGAAAAGACTATCGAATCGAGCCGTCCACAGTGTGCAGATACAGGATAAAGGGAATAACGACTAGTGCAAGGTGAAGTCTAGTAAAGCCCGATTAAAAGTCCACCTCTGGAGAACATGGATTTGTGACGTTTTTCGACCAGAAACGGCACCGACCCACGTTCTCCAGAGATACTACCCGAACCGCTGAGTTACTCCAGCACTTGTGCGTGCTTTAAAAAAACATCTTATGGTGGAGCAACTCAGCTGGTCAAGCGTCATCTTAATTCAGTTTAGTTTAGTTTATTATTGTCACGTGTACTGAGCTATAGTGAAAAGCATTTCTACTGCATGCTAATCAGTCAGCGAAAAGACCATACATGAATGCAATCGAGCCGTCCAAGGATGAGAGGAGATCTTATCGAAACGTATAAGATTATTAAGGGGTTGGACACATTAGAGGCAGGAAACATGTTCCCAATGTTGGGGGAGTCCAGAACAAGGGGCCACAGTTTAAGAATAAGAGGTAGGCCATTTAGAACTGAGATGAGGAAGAACTTTTTCAGTCAGAGAGTTGTGAATCTGTGGAATTCTCTGCCTCAGAAGGCAGTGGAGGCCAATTCTCTGAATGCATTCAAGAGAGAGCTAGATAGAGCTCTTAAGGATAGTGGAGTCAGGGGATATGGGGAGAAGGCAGGAACGGGGTACTGATTGAGAATGATCAGCCATGAATGGCGGTGCTGCTCGAAGGGCCGAATGGCCACCTCCTGCATCTATTGTCTATTGTCTATTGTCTATTGTACAGATACAGGATCAAGGGAATAACGTTCAGTGCAAGATCAAGTCCAGTAAAGTCCAATTAAAAGTCCACCTCTGGAGAACATGGATTTGTGACGTTGCTAGATCAGAAACATCACCTATCCATGTTCTCCAGAGATGCTTCACGACCCGCTGAGTTACTCCAGTACTTTGTATGCTTTAAAAAAAACATGTTATCATCAATTTTCTTATCCATGTTTGGGGCAACATCCATTGAGAATGCTGCTAATATTGTGTTTCTATGCTTCATTAATTCAGCAGTGACTTCATCAGATGTTACCAGGATTGGAAAACTGCTATTTTAATTGTGAATTCAGAAATTTTATAAATTTGTGGAACATGAATGAATATCACCTTTTAAAAAAGAATGGTTGATCTGGAAGGCAAGGAAATTGTCCCAGGGTCATGAAGGAAAATGCAATTGCTTTCTTATCAGGACGGCACGGTGGCGCTGCGGTAGAGTTGATGCCGTTGATGCCTTACAGCGCTTGCAGCGTCGGTGACGTGGGTTCGATCCCAACTCCGGGTGCTGTCTGTACGGATTTTGTACGTTCTCCCCGAGACCTGCATGGGTTTTCTCCGAGATCTTTGGTTTCCTCCCATACTCCAAAGACATACAGGCTTGGAGGTTAATTGGCTTGGTCTAAGTGTAAATTGTCCCTAGTGTGTGTATCACTGTTCAGTGCGGTCTCGGTGGGCTGAAGGACCTGTTTCTACGCCGTATCTCTAGAGTAATCTAAACTAAAGAAGTAAAGGAGATTTAATGCAAACAAGCTATAGTAGATAGAAGGTGTGATACAAAAGGATTGATGAGTTGTGAATTGTGAAGCTGGAAGAAGGAATCTTCTTCACATATCAGCTTATAAAGAGTGTAAAATGTTATATGGACCAGGAACGGAACAATTAAATTCTTCACATACTCCAAAGGCATACATGCTTGGAGGTTAATTGGCTTGGTCTAAGTGTAAATTGTAAGTGCAAAGTGGTCTAAGAAAATAACTGCAGATGCTGGTACAAATCGAAGGTATTTATTCACAAAATGCTGGAGTAACTCAGCAGGTCAGGCAGCATCTCGGGAGAGAAGGAATGGGTGACGTTTTGGGTCTGAAGAAGGGTCTCGACCTGAAACGTCACCCATTCCTGCTCTCCCGAGATGCTGCCTGACCTGCTGAGTTACTCCAGCATTTTGTATGTATATATGTATATATATATATATATATATATATATATATATATATATATATATATGTGTGTGTGTACTATGTTTACCATATTCCATTGTGCTGCTCCAAGTAAGAATTTCATTGTTCTGTTTAGGACATATGACAATCAAACACTCTTGACTTGATCTTCAGCAAGTGGAGGGATATGGATCACATGCAAAGGAGATTAGTTTAACTTGGCATTATGTTTGGCACAGATATTTTGGGCTGAGGAGCCTGTTCCTGAGCTGTGCTGTTCTATGTTCTATGTTATCATCTCAGGCCTCAATGGTTAAAGCCTTACTTGAGAAATTACCTTTGGTTCGAGACACTCCTGCCAGGGGAAATGTCATCCCTGCATGTTCCCTTACGTAAGAACATAATGTAGATGTTCGTAGGTTCTAGGAGCAGACTTCGTTCACCAGCCATGATTGATTGGCGGAGTAGACTTGATGGGCTGAATGGCCTACTTCTGCTCCAATAACTTATGAAGTGGGGGACATGGGTGAAACCACCACAATGTGCACTGCAAACTGGATGCAAAGGGACTAAAATTCCTGTGTCCAGCGAGAGACTGGGTCTCTAACAGTGGATGTGTTGGTAAGAACTGCAAATGCTGGTTTAAATCGAAGATAGATACAAATTACTGGAGTAACTCAACGGGACAGGCTGTATCTCTGGAGAGAAGGAGTGGGCGACTTTTTGGGTAAAGACCCTTCTTCAGTCTGAAGAAGGGGCTCGACCCAAAACGTCGCCCATTCCTTCTCTCCAGAGATGCTGCCTGTCCTGCTGAGTTACTCCAGCATTTTGTGTCTATCTCTTACAGTGGAGGCAGTTTCTGTTGCCTTGACCAATAATCCATGGTCAGCATTGTTGATACAATTGTACTCTATTGTAACGCAAGGACGACACAGTGGCGCAGTGGTAGAGTTGCTGTGCAAGAGACTTGAGTTTGATCCTGACTATGGGAGCTGTCTGTACGGAGTTTGTACGTTCTCCCTGTGCTGCCTGGGTTTCCTCTGGGTGCTCTGGTTCCCTCCCACACCTCTGACATATAAGTTGGTTGGTTAATTGGTCTCTGTAAATTAATCGGTACGTAGAAGAATCTGGGGTGCGATGATGAGAATGTAGGGAGATAAAAAACATGTAGGATTAGTGAAAAGGTGGTTGATGGCTGGCGTGGACCCAATGGCCGAAGGGCCTGTTTCCATGCTGTTTGACTCTATGGTTCACATAGAAGTCACTTCCAAAGAAACTTGCACTTTGTTTTTTTGTAAACCTGTCAGTTTTGTTTTACTTTTGTACACCTACACCACTAAAGAGAGAACAATACGAGTTGAACACTGCCACAGTCAAGGATGAATGAAAATTTGAATATTAAACTTATGTGCAAAACGCATTTGCCTTGATAAAAAATGCTCAACATTTAATTGTATTACTTTAGCAAAAGGAGAGCTGATGGAGATAGGGTCAACATGGAATACATTTGAGTTTGAATTTAGTTTATTGACTAAGGTACAGTGTAAAGCATTCCTTGCATGCTAACCAGTCAGCAGAAGGACAAAACACGATTACAATCGAGCCATTCACAGTGTACAGATACAGAATAAAGGGAATAACGTGAGTAACGTTTAGTGCAAGATAAAGCCGGTAAAGTCCGATCACAGATAGTCTGAGGGTCTCCGATGAGGAAATAGTTCAGGATCACTCTCTAGTTGTCGGTGCGATTGTTCAGTTTACCTGCTAACAGCTGGGAAGAAATTGTCCCTGAATCTGGAGGTGTGCGTTTTCACACTTCTATACCTTTTTCCCGATGGGAGAGGGGCGAAGAGGGAGTGGCCAGGGTGCGACTCATTCCTGATTATGCTGCTGGTCTTGCTGAGGCAGCGTGAGGTGTAGATGGAGTCAATGGTAGGGAGGTTGGTTTGTGTGATGGTCTGGGCTGTGTACACAATTCTCTGCAATTTCTTGCGTTCTCCAGCATTTTGTGTCTATCTTCTATATAGAAATGTAGAAACATAGAAAGTAGGTGCAGGAGGAGGCCATTCGGCCCTTCGAGCCAGCACCGGCATTCATTGTGATCACATCTGATCATCCACAATCAATAACCCGTGCCTCCCTTCTCCCCATATCCCTTGGTTCCACTAGCCCCTCGAGCTCTACCTAACTCTCTCTTAAATCCATCCTGTGATTTGGTCTCCACTGCCTTCTGTGGCAAAGAATTCCACAAATTCACAACTCTCTGGGTGAAAAAGTTCCTTCTCACCTCAGTTTTAAATGGTCTCCCCTTTATTCTAAGACTGTGGCCCCTGGTTCTGGACTCCCCCAACATTGGGAATATTTTAGTAATATACAAGAACAGGGTGGCCGTTGGGCCCAAAGCTCTCCTGCATTGGTCTAGCATGCTCCCCTCCCCCACAAAATGCTGGAGTAACTCAGCGGGACAGGCAGCATCTCTGGAGAGAAGGAATGGGTGACGTTTCGGGTCTTGACAAATTATTATTTGCATCATTCCCACTCTCTGATTAACATCCTGTAACCTGGTCTCGACCGGAAATGTCACCCATTCAATTTCAAATTATTTTTTTCCAATTAAAAATACTTTATTGGCATGATAAGATACATAATTATGTTGCCAAAGTATAGAACATAACATACATATTTAAAATGCATGAATATAAAGACAAGTATACAATGCATGGGTCGATATGCCCCTGTGTATATATATATATATATATATATATATATATATATATATATTCACGCAATACATTTATAGCCTTTTATTGATTGCTACTCGTTCTTGCAGTTGTAAACAGTACAACAAGGTAGCACGTTTAGTAGGTCGATATTAATTTCCTCAGTCAATTTATGTATGAGTGTATGTGTACACGTTGGTCATTCACTGTCTCTCAGGTTGTGGCATGCTGTTACATATTGTGCGCCAAGATGTGCCGTATTTCCTTCGCCAAGAATTATCCTTAGTTCATTCCATTCCTTCTCTCCAAAGATGCTGCCTGTCCCACTGAGTTACTCCAGCTTTTTGTGTCTATCTTTGACTATTTAAACCAGCATCTGTAGTTCCTTCTTGCATATATATATATATATATATATAAATAATTCCTCATTTGAACTGGAATACAATATCTCAGCATATATGTAACTTTGTCCATGGGTAAGGCAAGAAAGTAAACTGAAGTCGACAAGTCCTTGAGAAGTGTTCTTGTCGTTACAGAGAAGTGCTGTCCACACTGCGGGGCTGCCTTGAACCTGTTGCCATGCCGAGGGCACGGGGGATACCCTGTCACCAACTTCTGGAGACACGAAGAAAAATGCATCTTTTTTCAGGTTGGTGTCACCCTCTTTACTAAAACACATATGTCAAATACACTTAATCGTGGATAAAAGTATTGTTCACTGCCTCCCCCTCCCCTCCAATATTCCTCTGAAATGTTCATCTTTAAACACTCTCTATATAAATTTTCTCCCTGGATTTCTCTAGTTAAAACCATGATTGACTGCGACTCTTGCATTTATGTTCCCAAGGGCTTAGCAGTATGGAATTATGCTTCATCCTCGAGAGGTCTTTCTGCTCTTGAGAACTGCAGTTTTAAAAAAAAACCTGCACCTCACCTGACATGACAAATTATTATTGGCATAATTCCCGCTCGTTGCTTAACATCCTGTGACCTGGTATGTGCAGGTAGGACACAAAATGCCAGAGTAACTCAGCGGGACATGCAGCATGTGTAGGAGACCCATGTGTAGGAAGGAGCTGCAGATGCTGGTTTATACTGAAGATAAACACAAAGTGCTGGAGTAACTCAGCAGGTCAGGCAGCATCTCTGAGGGAAAAGGATGGGTGATGTTTGAGGTCGAGACCCTTCATCAGACCCAACCTACACATCGGTTACCACAAGCATCCACACACTTACTGGAGGGATGCTTGGTCTGTTAACATTTTTGAGAAAACCAGACGACTGATGCAAATTGAGGCACTGAAAAGACCGAGTGGCTTTGTTTATTTGAATGTATTTGAAGGATTTTGAGAAATGTTTTTCATTGCAAAACATGCTACAACAAATGAAAAACACCAATGATCCAATGATACTTTATTGCCACATGTATTTAGGTGAGGTGAAACACTTTGTTTTGCATACAACCCGGTAAAATCATTTAACAGACCTCACCTGGTCCACAACTGTCGCCATGTTTTGGGGCCGACAAAGTTACAGCAGTTCGGTGAATAGTTCCATCTACTGCCTGCAGCCCGCACGTGGCCACACCTCAACCTCCCCTTCATTCTCGGCCGCCCTCCTCACTCGGCCCGACAACTACACCACAGTCCCAAGCCACCATCTACTTTCAATGGAGACCCTCATACGACCTTTGATTGGACTTTACTGGACTTTACTGGACTTTATCCAGCACTAAACGTTTATCCTGTATCTGTACACCATGGGCAGCTCGATTGCAATCACGTACAGTCTTTCCGCTGACTGGAGAGCACACAACAAAAAGGCTTTAATAGACAATAGGTGCAGGAGGAGGCCATTCGGCCCTTCGAGCCAGCACCGCCATTTAATGTCATCATGGCTGATCGTTCACAATCAGTACCCCGTTCCTGCCTTCTCCCCATACCCCCTGACTCCGCTATCTTTAAGAGTTCTATCTAGCTCTCTCTTGAAAGCATCCAGAGAATTGGTCTCAACTGCCTTCTGAGGCAAGAATTCCACAGATTTACAACTCTCTGAGTGAAAAAGTTTTTCCTCATCTCCGTTCTAAATGGCCTACCCCTTATTCTTAAAGCTTTTCACTGTACTTCGCTACACGTGACATTAAATTAAGTTCACCAAATTATAATCCCATAAACGAAAGAAAAAAAAATCTTTTGTGGACATTGGACTGGCAGCTGATAGAGACGTTGCCTCAAAGCACCAGTCAACCTGATTCAAACATGACCTGTGGTGCTGTCATGAGGAGTTGCACGTTGTCCCTGTGAACGTGTGGGTTTCCTACGGGTGATTTGATTTCTTTCTACATCCCAAAGTAGTGCAACTTTCTCCTGGTGTGTAGGTGAGTTGTAAGATATTACGGCAGCACATGTAAATAGAAAACAAGCACAGGTTTTCAGTACACGCTGTTGCCTGTGTGGTTCTTCTTTATTTTACAAAAGTAAGCTGTGCATACTCGCACGTATTCACGAGACTGATAAGATAATGAATATATCAAATGTCGCAAATCACACCATTCTGGTACTCAGTTTGGTTTAGTTTAGAGATACAGCATGGAAACAGGCCCTTCAGCCCACTGAGTCCGCACCAACCAGCGACCCCCACACATTAACGCTATACTACACACACTAGGGACAATCTACACTTATACCAAGCCAATTAACCTACAAACTTGTACGTCTTTGGAGTGTGGGAGGAAACCGAAGATCTTGGAGAAAAACCTACGCAGGTCACGGGGAGAACGTACAATAACCCACACAGACAGCACCAGTAGTTGGGATTGAACCCGGGTCTCCGGCGCTGCAAGCGCTGTGAGGCAGCAACTCTACCGCTGCACCACTGTGCCGCCCTTAAAGTTACATTTACCATTATATGTACAATCGTATACAATCAGTAATAATGGAGAAAATCAACAGAAACTTCTAAAATATGCAGTTGATGAAAATGGATGAAGAATAGGTTACAGAGAAACGTGGTGGGAACTCTATAAGCTTCACACACTGGGTTAGCTGGAATGGGCTCTTTCACCATATGAAACTACAATGCGGAGCATTTTGAGTTCTTTTACAAAGTTAGGATAATATGTAAATACCTTAAGTTTAGCTTGGTTTAGTTTAGTTTACTGATAACAGTGCGGAAACAGGCCCTTCAGCCCACCAAGTCCATGCCGACAAACGGTCCCCGTGAACTAACGCTGCCCTACACACATTAGGCCAATGTACAATTTTACCCAGCCAATTAACCTACAAACCTGTACGTGTTTGGAGTGTTGGAGGAAACCGGAGCACCCAGAGAAAACCCACACAGGTCACGGGGAGAACGTACAAACCCCGTACAGACAGCACCCATGGTCAGGTTCGAACCCTGGTCTCTGGCGCTGTAAGGCAGCAGCGCTACCACTGCACCACCGTGCCACACTTGTTCTTGCTACGCCACTAATTTCAGAAAACTGCATTGGAGAAAGGCATCAGAACACACTATGCAAGGAGCAGGCAATTGGCGACAATTTCCGAATTTCCATGTTGAACTGCATATTTTAGAAGTTTCTGTTGATTTTCTCCATTATTACTGAGACCATTGATAACTGATTATTTCCCATTGTAAATTCCAGTCATTTAGTTGAGGACCTGCATGCATAAGAGTCCTTCGTGTCATTTCTACGGTTGTGGTTTAAGTTCTTTAAAGATGTCAGTGTGCCTTGCGGAAACTAATAGATGCAAATCATTTTAGCACTAAAAAAATTGCACATTCTTTAGTTGAACATAGTGTGTCATAGAGTGATACAGTGTGGAAACAGGACTTTTGGCCTAACTTGCTCACACTGACCAACATGTTCCACCTACACTAGTCCCATCTGCCTGTGTTTGGCCCAACATCCCTCTAAACCTGTCCTATCCACGTACCTCTGCTTCTTAAACATTGCAATAGTCCCTGCCTCAATTACATCTTCAGGCAACTTGTTCCATACACCCACCACCCTTTATGTGAAAAAGTTACCCCTCAGACTCCTATTAAATCTGTCACCCCTCACCTATGTCGTCCGGTTCGCCATTCCCCCACTCTGGGCAAGATTTACTAACGTCTACCCGATCTATTCCTCTCATGATTTTATGCACCTCGACAAGATCACCCTTCATCCTCCTGCTTCCCAAGTAATAGAGTCCCAGCCCGCTCAACCTCTCTGTATAGCCCAGACCCTTGAGTCCTGGAAACATCCTCGTAAATCTTCTCTGTACCCTTTCCAGCTTGACAACATCCTTCCTATAACATGGTGCCCAGAACTGAATAAAATACTCCAAATAGAGCCTCACCAACATCTCATATAACTGCAACATGAAGTTCAACTCAATATTCTGACTGATGAAGGCCAATGTGTCAAAAGCCTATTTGACTACTCCATCTACCTGTGATGCCAACTTCAAGGAACTATGTAGTTGAACAAAGTGTGTTCTTGTACGTCAGTGAAGGGTCTTCCACTGTTTCTTGCATATGAGTAAAGGAACTTTGGATTTCTTTCTGGTACATCAGTGACTAGTCCAGTTTAGAGATACAGCACAGAAATAGGCCATTATTGCAACAATCTCGATTCCCCCCCAAAAGAAAACATTCTTGGCCTGGGAGAGGGATTTGGTGGTTTTATTCAGCCCTGAGATGGTGAGCCTCCAGATGAATGTTACATCTGCAAATTCTTTGACATTTAAAACTAGGAACACCATCCAGACTACAGCAGGTAGTTCAAACGTGACCCCGTCGTCCATTTCTGTGACGTATTCAAGAGAGTCAAGATTCAAGAGTGTTTTATTGTCGTCCCAGATAGAACAATAAAATTCTTACTTGCAGCAGCACAACAGAATATGTAAACATTGTACTCTGTAAACAATATAATAAACGAGAAAAAAAATCAGTGTATATATACACACACACACATTTTATATATATAAAATATATATAATTTACATATACACATACATACCTAAACACACACATACATACATACATACATACATGTAGGTTAATTGGCTGGGTAAATGTAAAAATTGTCCCTAGTTGGTGTAGGATAGTGTTAATGTGCGGGGATCGCTGGGCGGCACGGACTTGGAGGGCCGAAAAGGCCTGTTTCCGGCTGTATATATATATATATGATATGATACACATACATACTTATACACACACATACACCATACATACTTATACACACATACATACACCATACATACTTACACACATACATATACATCATACATACTTACACATACATACAAATACATACAAATACATACTTATACACACACGCACACACACATACATACTTATACACACACACATATACAATAATAGTGCAAAAAAATGTCTCCAAGTCTATGTAATTCAGAGTTTATTAGGAGGTTGTAGTGTTTCATAGCCTGATGGCTGTCGGGAAGCTGTTCCTGAACCTGGACATTACAGTTTTCAGGCTCCTGTAGCTTCTTCCCAATGGCAGTGGTGAAATGAAAGTGTGGCCAGGGTGGTGTGGGTCTCTGATGATGTTGGCTGCCTTTTTGAGGCAGTGACTCCTGCAAATCCCTTCGATGATGGGGAGGTCAGTACCCATGATGGACTGGGCAATGATCACCACTTCTTCCAGTCTTCTTCGCCCCTGGGCGTTCGAGTTGCTGAATCAGGCCGTGATGCACGTGCACTACATTTTGTTTTACTGGGCAGGCTAAAGGTGTGCATGATCATCCGAGACCAGAGACAAAGACAGAAGCTGAAGCAAGGAGGTCCATCAACAAAAAGAGACCATACACGGAAAATGGATGTTATAAAGACAAAAGGGAACTGCAGGTAAGTGTGCATTAATGGTGACTGCTTGGGAAAGGTGAAATGGATATGTGCAGACATAAGCAACCAGATCCACATAGACATTTTAGGGAAAAAATGATCAAGTCAGGCTTGGTTGAGGCAATGATTTCAAGTTTCTTTGAAGGAACAAACCTCTTGGCCTTCATATTCCACGTGTCCAAAAGCTTAAAGACCAAAGCATTTATTGTGTTGTGGAAAGTTAGTCCAATCTCATTGATCTGTACAGCAAATGCTAGTGCACAAAATAATTTAAAACTTTGGAGAATTTAATTTTTTGAAATATTCAGCATGCAATTACAATCTGTGGGCATTAAATCTTTTTCAGGCTCTGGACTTTCAGAAAGCATTTGATAAGGTCTCACACAGGGCAAAATTAGAGCACATAGTATTGGGGATAGGATATTGATATAGATAGAAATTTGGCTGACAGGAAACAAAGAGTAGGAATTAACGGGTTCCTTTCAGAAAGGCAGGTAGTGACTAGTGGGGTGCTGCAAGGCTCGGTGCTGGGATCGCAGCTGTTTACAATATATATTAATGATTTAGATGAAGGAATTAAAAAGCAAATTTGCAGAAGACACAAAGCTGGGTGGCAGTGTGAACTGTGAAGAAGATGCTATGAGGATGCAGGGTGACTTAGGTAGGTTGGGTGAATGGACAGATACATGGTAGATGCAGTATAATGTGGATAAATGTGAGGTTATTCACTTTGGTGGCAAGAACAAGGAGGCAGATTATTATCTGAATGGTGTCAAGTTAGGAAAAGGGGAAGTGCATCAAGGCCTGGGTGTCCTTGTACATTAGTCACTGAAAGTAAGCGTGCAGGTACAGCAGGCAGTGAAGAAAGCTAATGGCATGTTGGACTTCATAACGAGAGGATTTGAGTATAGGAGCAAAGAGGTCCTTCTGCAGTTGTATAGGGCCTTGGTGAGACCACTGCAGTTTTGGTCTCCTAATTTGTGGAAAGACATTCTTGCCATTGAGGGACTGCAGCGTAGGTTCACGAGGTTAATTCCCGGGATGGCGGGACTGTCATATGATGAAAGAATGGAACGACTGGGCTTGTATTCACTGGAATTTAGAAGGATGAGAGGGTATCTTATAGAAACATATAAAATTATTAAGGGATTGGACACTCCAGATGCGGGAAACATGTTCCCAATGTTGGGGGAGTCCAGAACCAGGGGCTACAGTTTAGGAATAAGGGGTAGGCCATTTAGAACAGATGCGGAAACACTTTTTCACCCAGAGAGTTGTGAATTTGTGGAATTCTCTGCCTCAGAAGGCAGTGGAGGCCGATTCACTGGATGCATTCAAAAGAAAGTTAGATAGAGCTCTGAGGGTTAGCAGAATCAAGGGATATGGGGAGAAGGCAGGAATGGGGTACTGATTGTGGATGATCAGCCATGATCACATTGAATGGCGCTGCTGGCTCGATGGGCCTGCTCCTGCACCTATTATCTATGCATCCATGCCAAACACTAATTATAACTTCCTGGCAATGTGTTCTGTAAATGGCTGCCATAATTCCCTTTCAACAAGTAATAGCCTAGGGCGGCACAGCGGTAGATTTGCTGCCCTACAGCGCCGGAGACCCAGGTTCGATCCTTTCTACAGGTGCTGTCTGTACGGAGTTTGTACATTCTCCCTGCGAGCGCAAGGGTTTTCTCCGGGTGCTCCGGTTTCCTCCCACACTCCAAAGACGTACAGGTTTGTAGGTTAATTGGCTTCTGTAAATTATCCCTTGTTTGTGCGTGTTGGATTGTGTAATGGGCCTGTCCCACTTAGGCAATTTTTTAGGTGACTGTCATAGTCCTAGCAGGTCGCCGAAAACTCCCCCTGTGACAATGTCTAAGGCAAGCTACAACAACCTACCACCTAGTCGACGTCAAGCTACTGACAACCGGCGACCCAATCGTCACGAGTAGGACGTCCACCTACGATAACCTATGACCACACAGGCGACAACGTACAACAACCGAAGTCAACCTATGTCCACCTGTGACAAGCTACGACCCTGTCCGCGACAAATGAAGACAATTCACGTCATTTTGGCCTCCGGTTTTGACGCCGGTACCTGTCGCTAGTTGACGTAGGTAGTCGCCAATGGAATTCACCGAAGTCAGCACTGGCGACAACCTACGTCACCTGGCAACAACCTATGACAGCATCTACATCAGGAGACGTCAAGCTACACTCATTGGCGTCAAACCCATTGTCGCTGAAAATCTTTCAACATTCTAAAAATCCAGTGGCGACCAGAAAGACACTACGACACTTTGGAGACAACTCACGACCATACAGGCGACACCCCGACGACCGTGTGGCGGCAGCCTAGTCGCCTGTAGTTGCCTAAAAAATTGCCTAAGTTGGACAGGGGTTTTAGTGTACAGGGATCCGCACTGTATCTCTAATCTAAACATTGAATGACATGCCAAATCTCTTTAAAATCTTGGAAAGTAGAAGTGTTTACACGCTTTCTTCAGGTCATCTGAGATATTAACACCCGAGTATTTTAATTTTCAAACACTCTCCACCCCTGAAAACTGTCTTGTGAACTCCTGACTTCATCTTCTGAAGTCAACAATTACTTGGTTTTGTTAACAATTGATTTAGTCAGAGGGTGGCGAATCTGTGGAATTCATTGCCACAGACGGCTGAGGAAGCCATCAATGGCTATTTTTAAGGTGGAGACTGATAGATTCTTGATTTGTAAGGGTGTCAGGGGTTATGGGGAGAAGGCAGGAGAATGTTTTTTAAGAGGGAAAGATAGACCAGCCACAGAGTACACTTGATGTACCAAATGGCCTAATTCTGCTCCTAGAACTTATGAACTTACAACGAATGAGACCAGTCAACCATGTGCTCCATCACTTTCCTGTATGCTGCCTCATCACCACACATGATATGGCTAACAACCAGGGAGTTGTGGGCAAATTTGTGGATGGCATTGGAACTATTTCCTCACAGTCATGGATGTAGGGAGTGGAGCAGGGCGGCTAAGCAAGCGACATTGAGGTGAACCTGATGGTCCATGACATGTTGATCCCCTTCCACACTGAGATCTGCCGATGAGGAATGTCACGGATCCAGTTGCAGAGGTGGGTACAGAGGTCCAGGTCAGGGGTTGGTGAGCATGTGCGTGGAATGTTGAGCTGTAGTCGATGAACAGCTACACGACCTGTGTATGTTCCAATTATACAGATGGGCTGGAGCACAGTGGAGAGCTAGTAACATGGCAACCGCTGTTGACCTGTTGAAACGGATCCCGATTATAGGAGCAGAATTAGGCCATTTCAGCCCATCGAGTCTACTCTGCCATTCAATCATGGCTGATCTAGCTTTCCCTCTCAACCCCATTCTCCTCCCTTCACCCCATAATCCCTGACATCCTTACTAATCAAGAATATGTCAACCTCCACCTTAAAAATATCCATTGACTTGGCATCCACAGCCGTCTGTGGCAATGAATTCCACAGATTCACCACCTAAGAGATTCCTCCTCATCTCCATTCTAAAGTTATGTCCTTTTATTCTATGGCCTCTGGTCCTAGACTCTCCCACTAGTGGAAACATCCTCTCCACATTCACTCTATCCAGCTCTTTCAATATTCAGTAAGTTTCAACGAGGTCTCCCCCTCATCCTTCTAAACTCTAACGAGTACAGGCCCAGTGACTTTAAACGCTCATCATATGTTAACCCAATAATTCATGGGATCATTCTCATAAATCTCCTCTGGACCGTCTCCAAGCCAGCACATCCTTCCTCAGATATGGGACCCCAAAACTGCTCACAATACTCCAAATATGGTCTGACCATCGTCTTATAGAGCCTCAGCATGACATTCCTGTTTTTGTATTCTAGTCCTCCCAAAATAAATGCTAGCATTGCATTCGCCTTCCTTACTGCCGATTCGACTTGCAAATTAACTTTTTGGGGAATCGTGCACCAGCACTTCCAAGTCCCTTTACACCACTGACTTCTGAATTCTCTCGCCATGTAGAAAATAGTCTCCACCTTTTATTTCCAAGGTCACTTCTGGTTCCAGGAGTTGAGTTGCGCCTTGGAGTTCTTTTACGTGAAAGGTAGCTTTTAAGTTGAAGTTGTCATTAAGATAAATTGCGTAGCAAATTATTAATTGTTACTTTTGTTTCTTTTCCCCCAAGTCATTAACAGGCATAACTGATTGTGAAGGAGCTCAGGCAACATTTACCTCCAACAACAGAAGCATTTTCTCCAGTCTCTATGTCAATGGAAACCTGGAAGATTGTTTTGCACTGGAGAACGTTCCCGGCAATCAGTGCCTGTCGTACACCAATGGCCATGACTTTGGAAAGTCGACCTACCTTTACGATCCTTGTGAAATGGATATTAGCAGATTTTACAGCAGGTGTGCACAATTTAGTGGGGGGTGTCAATATCCTGGGAACCACAGTAGCCCCGGAACAAACTGCAGTACAAATTTTGAGTGCGGAGAGTATCCCAACTGGAATAAAATTCCTTCAGGGAAGACTGCTTACAGCAATTCTTTTATCAGATACTCTCAGGGTCCGTCAGAGACTGGCAATGAAGCTGTTAGCCCCAAAAACCTACGCGATCCAGCGCAGCACGTACAATCTGCAGTAAGCAACGTGAACAAAATGGTCTACCAAACCTCAAAGCCCAATCTAGATGAATACGGAGATTATGTATATGACGCGATGTTCCTGCAAAATCAGAACGCCTACATACCTGCGACCATGTACCCTGTGTAGGGGTCTACCACCAAAAAGATTAACCGGACTAGGAAGCCTGGAAGAAAGGTGCCAATATCGCTCAACAACAAACTGCAACTCAAAGAGTTGATCCTTCACTCAAACATGAAAGAAGTGAAACTGAGAATTATTTAACTTTCCAGCCGTATGTTATTAAACACCTCTCCATCTTAAAATACAACTCATTTAAAGGAACTGCAATCAAATATGGGATTGACTTTTAGAAATTTTACACTAAATATTGGGTGACATTTTCAGCTTTATATAAAAGACCAAACAGGAACTTGACAGCTAAGGCAGTATATTTGAAGTATATCAACAAGGACCAACGTTCTGCAGGATGTTGTGATAAGCATTATTTTTGACAAATGATATCTGATCAAAGTTTTTTGAAATTTGGTACAGCAACAACAATATATCATGAGTTCTCCAGTGTAAATAAATGGCAGCAATATAGAGTCATAGAGTGATACTGTGTGCAAACTGGCCCTTTGGCCCAACTTGCCAACATGTCCCAGCTACACTAGTCCGCCTGCCTGCGTTTGACCATATCCCTCCAAACCTATCCTATTCATGTACCTATCGAACTGTTTCTTAAATGTTGAGATAGTCAACATTGTCTTAAATGTTGAGATACTCAACTACCTCCTCTGGCAACTCGTTCCATCCATCCACTACCCTTTGTGTGAAAAATATTCGCAATAGCTGAATGTAAAAGGGTCACACTTACTTAGGGTGCGATGAATTCATAAATTACATACCATTATAGACGTTGCCCTCGAATTAAACCTATTCCAACACTTTGTTTCACACGGAAAGCCTTGGCATGTTACATATTTAAAACCTCAGAGAGTCAAGAGTACATTTTCTATCCCTACTTTTCCCGCTTTCAGTATTATGCTCATGTGATAGGAGCAGCATTAGGCCATTTGGCCCATCAAGTCGACTCCGGCTTTCAATCATGGCTGATCTATTTTTCCCTCCTAACCCCATTCCCCTGCCTTCTCCCCATAACCCCTGATACCCTTACTTATCAAGAATCTACAGTGCCCTCCATAATGTTTGGGACAAAGACCCATCATTTATTTATTTGCCTCTGTACTCCACAATTTGAGATTTGTAATAGAAAAAAAATCACATGCGGTTAAAGTGCACGTTGTCAGACTTTAATAAAGGCCATTTTTATACATTTTGGTTTCACCATGTAGAAATTACAGCTGTGTTTATACATGGTCCCCCCAATTCAGAGCACCCTAATGTTTGGGACACATGGCTTCACAGGCGTTTGTAATTGCTCAGGTGTGTTTAATTGTCTCCTTAATGCAGGTATAAGAGAACTCTCAGCACCTAGTCTTTCCTCCAGTCTTTCCATCACCTTTGGAAACTTTTATTGCTGTTTATCAACATGAGGACCAAAGCTGTGCCAATAAAAGCCATTATGAGACTGAGAAACAAGAATAAAACTGTTAAGGGCCTGTCCCACTTATGCGGTTTTTTAGGCGACTAGGCTGTCACCATCTGGTCGCTGGGGTGTTGCCTGTTATGGTCGTGAGTCGTCTCCAAAGAGTCGTAGTGCCTTTCTGGTCGCCGCTGGATTTTCAGAATGTTGAAAAAATTTAGGCGACAATGGGTTTGACGCCAATGAGTGTAGCTCGAGTCTCCTGAAGTAGGTGCAGTCGTAGGTTGTTGCCAGGTGACGTAGGTTGTCGCCGGTGCTGACTTCGGTGAATTCCATTGGTGACTACCTACGTCAACCTACTTCAACCGGCGACAGGTACCGGCTGTCAAAACCGGAGGCCAAAATGACGTGAATTGTCTTCAGTTGTCGCCGACAGGGTCGTAGCTTGTCATAGCTTGTCGCGGGTGGACGTTGGTTGACTTCGGTTGTCGCCTGTGTGGTCATAGGTTGTCGTAGGTGGACGTTCTACTCGCGACGATTGGGTCGCCGGTTGTCGGTAGCTTGCCGTAGCTTGACATCGACTAGGTGGTAGGTTGTTGTAGCTTGTCGTAGACATTGTCGTGGGGGGTCCAGTCGCTGCTACGACCATGACAGTCACCTACATAATCGCCTAAGTGGGACAGGCCCTTTTGAGACATCAGCTAAACCTTAGGCTTACCAAAATCAGCTGTTGGAACATCATTAAGAAGAAAGAGAGCAATGGTGAGCTTACTAATCGCAAAGGAACTGGCAGGCCAAGAAAGACCTCCACAGCTGATGACAGAAGAATTTTCTCTATAATAAAGAAAAATCCTCAAACACCTGTTCGACAGATCAGAAACACTCTTCAGGAGTCAGGTGTGGATTTGTCAATGACCACTGTCCGCAGAAGAATTCATGAACAGAAATACAGAGGCTACAATGCAAGATACAAACCACTGGTTAGCAGCACAAATAGGATTGACCAGGTTACAGTTTGCCAAGAAGTACTTAACAGAGTTACCACAGTTCTGGAAAGAAGGTCTTGTGGACAGATGAGGTGAAGATTAACTTATATCAGAGTGATGGCAAGAGCAAAGTATAGAGGAGAGAATGAACTGCCCTAGATCCAAAGCATACCACTTGATCTGTGAAACACAGTGGTGGGGGTATTAATGGCCTGGGCATGTATGGCTGCTAAAGGTACAGGCTCACTTATCTTCATTAATGATTCAACTGCTGATGGTAGTAGCATAATGAATTCTGAAGTGTTTAGACATATCCTATCTGCTCAAGTTCAAACAAATGCCTCATAACTCATTGGCTGGCGGTTCATTCTACAGCAAGTCAATGATCTCAAACATACTGCTAAAGCAACAAAATAGTTTTTTCAAAGCTAAAAAATGGTCAATTCTTGAGTGGCCAAGTCAATCACCCGATCTGAACTCAATTGAGCAAAAATGAAGAGAAAACTGAAGGGTACTAGCCCCCAAAACAAGCATAAGCTAAAGATGGCTGTAATACAGGCCTGGCAGAGCATCACCAGAGAAGACACCCAGCAACTGGTGATGTCCATGAATCGCAGACTTCAAGCAGTCATTGCATGGAAAGGATGTGCAACAAAATATTAAACATGACTACTTTCATTTACATGACATTGCTGTGTCCCAAACATTATGGTGCCCTAAAATGGGGGGACGATGTATAAACACTGCTGTGATTTTTACATGGTGAAACTGAAATGTATAAAAATGGCCTTTATTAAAATCTGACAATGTGCACTTTAACCATATGTGGTTTTTTTCTATTACAAATCTCAAATTGTGGAGTACAGAGGCATATAAATAAATGATGGGTCTTTGTCCCAAACATTACGGAGGGCACTGTATCTATCTCTGCCTTAAAAATATCCATTGACTTGGTCTCCACCGTCCTCTGTGGCAGAATTCCAGATTCACCACCCATGACTAAAGAAATTCCTCATCTCCTTCTAAAGGAATGTTCTAAAATTCTGAGGCGATGACCTTTGGCCCTAGACTCTCCCACCAGTGGAACATCCTCCCTATATTCACAATATCTACGCTTTCACAATTCGGGAAGTTTCAGAGGTCCCCCCTCATCCTTCTAAACTCCAGCGAGTACAGGCCTTGCCTTGCCTGTACTCCAATCTAATAATAATGAATCCAATCTTGTGTTGGAAATATCTCAGAGAATGTCTGAAAGCAAGGTCTTTGGGTAATTCTTCACTCTGATCAAAAGTGCTCTAGTAGTCAGTCAAAGAGATACAGCAGCAAGGAAGCAGGCATCTCGGCCCAGAGTCCATGCCAACCATCAACTAACCATTTACACTCGACCTTGTTGAAGTTAATTCCACATGCCTGTCAATGTCCCTTAGATGCTACCACTCAGTGCAACTTACAGTAACCTTAGAAACCTACTGACCCTCAGTCTTTTGGGATGTGGGTAAAACTGGAGCCATCGTCCAGTGGTAGTAGTGACTCTCACAGCTGTGCCATCCACTTATCCTTAGATTTGCCTCAAGACGTGTTTGAAATCAGAACCGCCTTCGAATGCCAGACACTGCACAAATGTACCACTCAACTAAAACTTTCCACCCACACAGATATAGGGCAGCTTCTGGAAAACAAAAAGTTTGCTTTCGTGCCTTTACTTGATTGTAAGCACGTCATTGTGAGGTTTTATTATATTACTTACATTTGGAAAATTATAATGTATTATATCAAAATGTTATTAAATGTCACACAATTGTGTTTTCTTGAGGTTAGTGATTCCATTAAAAAACTCTACACGGCAAATGTTATACATTCTGACTTACAGCCGAACACCACGGTACGGTGACACAGCGATAGAGTTGCTGCCTTACAGCGCCAGAGACCTGGGTTCCATCCTGACTACGGGTGCTGTCTGCACGGAGTTTGTACTTTCTCCCCGTGACCTGTGTGAATTTTCTCCGGGAGCACTGGAAAATTGTCCCTAGTGTGTGCGGGATAGTGTTAGTGTGTAGGGATTGCTGGGCGGCGTGGACTCCATGCGCTGAAGGGCATGTTTTCGCATTGTATCTCTAAACTAAACTAATTAAAACAAAGCTTTAAAGATACATCCTAAAGTCCGAGATGAATTAAATTTTAGTAAGGACTATAGTCGAGTTGCTTTGATATTTAGCTAGTGCAATGTGCCAATTTGCCACCACTTATTCTAAATTAATAAAGATAGCTTGCTTGTTTTTACTCAAAATGGTAGGAGAAATGACTGGGACGAGAAAGGTCTTTGATTATGCTGGCTGTTTTCCCCACATGACGTATTAGTTAATATGTGGGCATTTAGCAAATGAAAGAATTTCGATGTTGAATTTGAACAAAACCAGCCTGAGGTTTAGTTTAAGACTTTGCCATATATTTAAAATGTCATGGACTGAGAAACAGAGGTTGAAAACACAAAAAAGATACAGTAAAACGATTTGGAAGAAAACATTTAGTTATCTCAATATCCAAACATAATTTCAATTTAAGTACATTATAAAAAAACTCTAAATCCATTAAAGCTTTGAAGTAAGAAGTCACAATAACATGAATTATTCAACCTGTAATAAAAATGAGACATTTCACTGAAGAATACATTCTGGCAACACAGTGTAAAAATTCTGCCAATATTGATATATGGGCAATAAAATTAAAACATTGTCACCAATGAGAACAGCATCAAAGTTTATTCTCTAATATTTATGCAGCCCAAGCCTAATTACAGATTTCTGAATGATATCATTCATATCAATGACATAGTGCATTTAAACTTTGATAGAGATTTCAGATCCAATTTTCTTGCAATATTCCTAGCACCTTTTTATAAAAAGTACTCACACGGCAATGTCCTATTAAAGCTCAGATTGCAATTCCTGAAGTAGAGTTAATATCATTCTACTCATGCAAAAGGAACTTTACAATGAATATATAAATTTAAACCAACAAGATTAGGTCAAGTTAAAGAGGTGTTTCAGCAAATGCTGTGAAGCTCTTCACACGAGCGAAGAACAAGGGTGTGTACATTTTATCGATATCAAACGTGGAAACGGCAGTCTCTCCCGTTGACCTAAAAAAGAAATGTATAAATTAGACACATTCTGCAAACCTTGCAGTAGAAGTAGAATTCCCTAATAATTTTCAATATCAATGTTTCCTCCCCCCCACCACTACAATCAGTTTCAATAAGGGTCTCGACCCGAAATCCATGTTCTCCACAGATGCTGCCTGACCCACTGAGTTTCTCCAGAACTTTCTGTCTTCTTTTATAAACCAGCAGCTGCAGTTCCCTGTTTCTACATACATTATTTACAACTTGAAGATTGGATGTTTAAATATCAGTAACTATATATATATATATATATGTTTTTTTTAAAGAAACATTACAATTTTATTACAGGTTTATTAGGAATGCCATTGTGGATGGTTTTACAGATATAACAGAGGTGTGTGAAGTCATCCTACTGCTGTTGTCTTTGTGCTAGCTCCTGTTGCCGTCTGGTCGCCTCTGCTTCCATTTGCATTTTCTCCATCTTCTCCGATGTTACTGATTTAAGTGGCAGCAGTTTTGGTTTGCAGAGTACCATAGTTGGGGTATCCTCGAAGGAGAGTTGACCTTGTTTCGGAAGGACTTCTCAAAATATGGACTTTACTTCAGGCATTGTTAATCCCGTTCACAATTAGCAATGTTTAATTTCCCGGAGCTGCCAAAGCGGCGCTGGCGTCTCCAACCGCCCCGTGCGCGGAGAGTGGCCGCACTGCCCCTGGATTTCTTTTGAAACTATTAGTTTAATTTAGTTTTAGTTTAGAGATACAGTGAGGAAACAGTCCCTTTGGCCCACCGGGTCCACACCAACCAGCGATTCCCGTTCACTAGCTTTATCCTACACACACTCGGGCCAATTTACAATTTTACCAAAGCCAATTAACGTACAAACTTGTCTGTCTTCGGAGTGTGACAGCACCCGTAGTCAGGATTGAACCCAGGTCTCTGGTGGTGTAAGGCAGCAACTCTACTGCTGCACCACCGTGCCGCACATTCCAATAGGAATTCTTCCACGATTATCTGCAGTCGAGAAAGGTAACCAACCTATTACAGGAAATTCTACCACCCTTTGCTGCCTGAACAGTTTTTCAGTGAACTAGCTCAGTACTTAAATCATCTGAAACTTTGAGTGAATACATTTTTTCTCAGAATAAAATGAATAAATTGAAAGCAAACAGCAAATAATGTAACAGGCACATTGCATAATTGAAGAATGGCCTGTTAGACGGTTTACTTTAAGAAAGGAAATCACTATGTTAATTATAAACAAAAGAGAGCAAAATAACAACATTATGCAAAGGCACTTCACGTCATTAAATTACCTCAAAACATATCAGAGGCATTCCAAAGATTAAGATATTGTCAGTTTAAATGTAGGAATAAGGAAGACACCAGCACTTTAGGATATGTTATCAGAGTGTAATTAGCACTAAAAGCTAAAGGCAAAGTTCCACCCAGCCCAGTTGACTTTCACGGGTATGTGGCAACAAGTCAAGTCAAGCAAAATAATAAAAACAGGAAGTGCTGGAAACAGCAGGCTCGACGACATACGTGGAAAGAGAAACAAAGATCACTGTTTGAGTATGAAGACTCCTTCCGTGAGAATAGCGAAAGGGAGAAATCTGCAGATGGGACTGAGAAGGGATGTGGACAAAGGGAGTACCGGTAACAATTTTTACCAGAGGATACGCTGCTTAACTTAGTTTAGTTGATAGATGCAGCAAGGAAACAGGCCCTTTGGCTCACCGAGTCCACGGCTAGTGTGTAGCACTATCCTACACACTAGGGACAATTTATAATTTTACCGATGCTAATTAACCTACAACCCTTTATGTCTTTAGAGCGTGGGAGGAAACCAAAGCACCCTGAGAAAACCAACGCGATCACAAAGAGAACGTATAAACTCTGCACAGACAGCTCCCGTAGTCAGGATCAAAGCCAGGTCTCCGGCGCTGTAAGGCAGCAACTCTACCGCTGCGCCACCGCGTGGTGCATGCTGACAAAGTTATCGGATGAGATGTGAATGAGGACAGTCTGAGAGATAGAAAGAGAGCGGGAGAAAACTGCAAAGAGAGCAAGAGAAAAAACAAGACGAGAGAAAAAATAGAGGAGGGGAGAGAGGAGTGGGATGGGGGAGGGTAATGCTGGGGGGGGGGAGGTGGAGGGGAAGAACAATCACACAAAGGAAGCTATAACATAAAATGAATATAAAAGCTCTGGAATGCAGAGCTGTAAGTGCTCAGTGTGCGCAGCGGAGAGAGCCAAACTGGACCAATGTTACAGATGAATGACCTAGAGCAGAAATGGCCACTTCTGATAGTGGAAGTGAGTTGGCTGAAGTTGGTGAATTGGGCAATGAGTGCAGAAGCATGCAATGTGCCCAGACCGAAGGCATTGTTCATCAAGCTTGCATTAGGCCCAGTTATATCAGTGCCAGGAAACCACAGACAAGTTCACAGTGAGAGTGGGATGGAGAGGCAAGAGTCAAGAGTGTTTTATTGTCATATGTCCCGAAATGGAACAATGAATTTCTTACTCGCAACAGCACAACATTTGGGTGGCATGTTGGCGCAGGGGCAGAGCTGCTACCTCACTGCACCAGAGACCCAGGTTCGATCCTGACTAAGGGTGCTGTCTGTACGGAGTTTGTACGTTCTTCCTGTGACTTGCATGGATTTTCTCTGGGTGCTCCGGTTTCCTCCCACACTCCAAAAACATGCAGGTTTGTAGGTTAATTGGCTTGGTATAATTGTAAAATTGTCCCTGGTGTGTGTAGGATAGTGCATCGCTGGTTGGCGTGGACTCGGTGGGCCAAAGGGCCTGTTTTATTCCCCCAGCTGTATTTCCAAACCAAACTAGAGCACAACAGTTAGAATATTAAAATTAAAATGGCTGGTGATCGGACGTTCACGGTACTCTTGGTATCACCGTCCCACCAGTGGTATATGGGTGATGGAGGATTGGCTTTGAGAATTATGAACACTGATTACAGACCCATGCAGGCAAGTAAAACTCAGGCAAGGAGGCCTCCTTCAGATCCCAACCTACTGTACTCTAACTACAGAATTAATGCTCCTCCATGTAGAACCACAAGTAGCAAGGAGATGGAACGCACTCTGGCCTCCGCACTTGAAGGTCCATCACCAAGCATGGCTGGTGGTTCTGCTCAACAAGGCCAGCAGCATAATTAAGAACCAGTCTCACCCCGATCACTCCCTCTTCCCCCAACAGGCAAGGGGTACAGAAGTGTGAAAACGCACACTTCCAGATTCAGGAACAGTTTCTTCCCTGATGTTATCAGGCAACTGAACCATCCTATCACCAACTAGAGAGCGGTCCTGAGCTACTATCTATCGAAAGGAGACCCTCGGACAACCTTTCATCCTATCCTACTGCGGGATAACATGGGATAACTGCGTGAATGGGTGATCGTTGGTCGGCGTGGATTCGGTGGGCCGAAGGGCCTGTTTCCATGCTGTATCTCAAAACTAAACAAGAAGTGCTGGTATATTCAAACGATGTGGAACTCTCACCCCCAGTGTCGGAGAGATAAATACATCCTCCTGAAGGAAGATTACAAAATGCCATCACAAGAGCACTTGCTGATACTCACTTATAGATAACCAGACATGAGTGATGAAGCCAGACCAGTTTGTTAAATCGCTGTCGACCACTGGAAGCAAGTTGTAACCCAATATGAAAATTATGCTCAATCTCGGCAGAAGCAGCAGCTCGACGGTAATATCGGTACTTCTGATATTCTGGCACCTTCTGTTTTAAAAGTAAATCATGATTTAAAAAAATGAACACTTCTTCCCAATACGAACATTAATTCCGAATTATATCTGCTGCTCGTCATTCTTGACTGCACATTTATATAGCAACTAGAATAAGTAGCTACTTTTTAAAATTATAATTTTACATAACTACAGTAAAGGAATACATAACGAAAAAAAAAAAATTGCACATGCTGGATTTCGGAAATAAGACCGGAAAATGCTGGGGAGACTCAGTAGATCAGGCAGCATCTGCAGAAAGAGAAACAATTAACGTTTCAAGTCCGGGACCCTATTAGGGCTGTTCCTAATTTCCACGCATGCTGCCTGACCTGCTGAATGTCTCCAGCATTTTCTGTTTTTAATAACACTAACATTTCGTATCTCTTCCTAGTCATAGAGCGAGGTAGCAGGCCTTTCGGCCCAACTTGTCCAAACCGACTCGTACACACTCATCCCACCTGCCTGCATTTGGCCTACATCCCTCCAAACCTGCCCTATCCATGTACCTGTCTAAATGTTTCTTAAACGTTGCAATAGTACCTGCCTAAACTACCTCCTCCAGTAGCCTTTTCCATTCACCCACGTGTGAAAAAAAGTTACCCCTCAGGTTCCTATTAAATCTCTGCCCCCTCACCATAAACCTATGCAGCAACTCTACCGCCATGGTGTCACCCCTAAACTTGTCATGTAACACCTACCTCCTCTTTCTTCTTCTTTGCCAGAACAACAAATACTTTGGTTTGATTATCAGTTTCCTGGGACAGACGGAAGTGACCAAAGAGGATAGCATCGATTCTATGAGACATAAAGAAGTCTTGAGCAATTCAGCCATAACGTTCCATAACATTAATGTAACAAACTATTTCAGGACAAATTAAAATAATATGATTAGGCTTTAAATGTACTTGCTTTATTTTAATGTAGAAACAAGGAACTGTAGATGATGGTTCACAAAAGAAGATATAAACTGCCGGAGTAACTCAGTGGATCAGGAGGCATCTCTGGAGAACATGGATGGGTGGCTTTTTGGGTCAGCACCCTTCTTGATTAGTACAGGTGTCAGTGGTCATGGGGAGAAGGCAGGAGAATGGGGTAGAAAGGGAAAGATGGATCACCCATGATTGAATGGCGGAATGGACTTGATGGGCCGAATGGCCTAAATCTGCTCCTAGAACTTGTGAACTTCCTGACCCGAAAAGTCACCCATCCATGTTCTCCAGAGATGCTGCCTGACCCACTGAGTTACTCTTGCACTTTGTGCCTTTTTAAAGTAATACATCTAATTTCCAATTTTTATTTTATGAGACGCCCACAATTTGGTTTCATCTTCTCAAAGTAACATGCAAGATTATCAAACCGCAAAATCAATCACAAAATAGCACGCAGTGTACACAATATAAATACACAATAAGTTATTATTTAAACTCTGGTGTTCACTCAAAATCCCATAGAATATTGGAACATTGAAGATAAACATAAAGAGCTGGAGCTGTATTTCTGGAGAGAAGAATGGGTGAGCCTTCATCAGACCTGGTCCACTGAGAACAGTGTCCTCAGGCCCGTTAAACACTGAAGTTGTCTTTTTGGGACAAGTTGTGACAACTGTTCAGAGGTATTCATGATTGTGAACCAGTTAATCTTCTTTGTGCAAGGACAACAATTTTCACATCCTTGGTCTTTTCACACAACTGATGCTTAAATCTATTTTGCACCCTCTTCAAGGTCTTTCCATTACACTTCATGAAGGATGTGTAGGATTGGTTGCAATACTCCAGCTGGAAGCCAAAATGCAATTTCAAAAATATTTAACTTTTTTATTTTGTACTCTGGACGTCTATAGAGTCATAGAGTCATACAGTGTGGAAACAGGCCTCTTGGTGCACCTTGCCCATACCGACCAACATGTACGTTCTACACTAGTCCCACCTCTCTGCGTTTGACCTATATCCATCCAAACCTACCCTATCCATGTACCTATCTAAATGTTTCTTAAATGTTGCGATAGCACACGCCTCAACCACCTCTTCTAGCAGTTCATTCTATATATCCACCACCCTTCATGCAAAAAATGTTCCCGTTAAATCTATCCCCCCTCACCTTAAACCTGTGTCCTCTGGTTCTCAATTCCCCTACTCTGGGCAAGAGACTCTGGGCATTTACCCGATCTATTCCTCTCATGATTTTGCACACTTCAGTAAGATCACCCCTCATCCTCCTGCGCTCCAAGGACTAAAGCCCTAGCCTACTCAACCTTTCCCTGGAACTCCTGTCAACATCCTGGTTCTCTGAACCCTTTCAAATTTGATATCTTTCCTATAAAATGGTGACTAAACACAAACGCTGAACACAATGCCATAAAAGTGGCTTCACCAATGTCTTATATAACTGTAACAAGATCTCCCAACTTCTATACTCTTGAAGGCCAATGTGCCGAAAGCCTTTTTGACCACCTTATTCACCTGTGACACCACTTTCAAGGAACTATGTACATGCAATCAGAGATCCCTTTGCTCCACAATACTCCCCAGAGCCATACCATCCACTGTGTCGGTCCTGCCATGTCAGACTTCCGAACATGCAACACCTCACATTTCCCTCTATAAAGTCAAGATCTGTGTGCTTTTCTTTGTAAAACACTCCATCAGTTAATTGTCACATTTGAACCATTAACAGGCAACTGCACGAAGATTGATTGTCATGCTTTTTGAGAAGTTCTTCATAGAACTGACAATCCAAATCAAAGACACAAAGTGCTGGAGTAACTCGGCGGGTCAGGTGGCATCTTTGAAGAACCTGGATAGGTGACGTTTCAGGTCGGGACCCTTCTTCAGATTGATTGTCTGCAAATCATCACTGAGGCAGGGTCCCGACCCAAAGAGATAATAACTGACCCGCCGAGTTACTCCAGCACTTTCCGTCTTTTCTTGTAAACCAACACCTGCAGTTTGTTGTTTCTACAACCAACAATCCAAAATGAACAGTACTTCTCCTGGATTACAGGCTGCAAACACTAGCATTCCTTTGTCATGCACGGCATGGATAATTTCTGAATTATTTAATATCTTGCAATCATAATATTATCTTGCGATCCTTACCTTGGAGTCCTGCAGCATAAGCGGGGGACAATGGACTGAGGATCTTCTGGTGTGGTCAGCATTATTGCCTGACCACCTGGGAAGAATCGCACATACCTGGTTATATAAGAGTTTTATACAATGATCAATAATTGTAAATCATGTATTCAAAAGAGGCTTTACACTGTAAATTGAAGTGACAGCATTCCTAAATGGAAATATTTGATTTGAAATTACAATTTGAGAGTTTGATGGCACTGGGCCTGCACTAGCTGGAGTTTAGCAAGATTGGGGGAGGGGGGGACCTCATTGAAGGGCATAGCCTCAGAATAAAAGGACACACCTTTAGAAAGGACATAAGGAGGAATTTCTTTAGTCAGAGGGTAGGTGCATCTGTGGAATTCATTGCCACAGAAGGCTGTGGAGGCCAAGTCAATGGATATTTTTATGTTGGAGTTTGACAGGGGCTTTGGGGAGAAGGCAGGAGAATGGGGCTGAGAGGGAAAGATAGATCAGCCATGAAAAGCACAGTAAACTTGATGGGCGGAATTCCCATCAATGGCTAAATGGTCTAATTCTGCTCCTATAACTTATGAACACGGACAATTTCCATTTTGAATGTTTATTTGGTTGCTAAATATTTTCTTGCTGATTGTGGAATGACTCAAACATTAATTGTGACACGAGGTATCCTTTACGCAAACCTTACTGGGAATCAAACTCAATAAAACAAAACAAGATTCAGCAAAATGCCAACATATTTCTTTGGTTAAGTGTTGAAAGAAATGATCACAAACACACTGAAATATAAACTAAGAATTCATGCATACAAAATGTACTTACTCATAGAATCACACACCAAAAAATGATTGCTGAACTAGAACAAAGCAGGGTTGCAGAGTGACTCAGCAGGTGGTGCCACTATGATAGATTCAGCTACCCAACTTGTCTGTGCTGTCCGTGGGGAGTTTGTACATTCTTCCTGTGACCTTATAGATTGCTCCCGGATGCACAAGTTTCCTCTCACACCCAAAGATGTTCCGATTAGTGGATTAATTGGCTGCTGTAAATTAACCGTGGCATGGCTCTGGGGGAGCTAATGGGCATGATGTGAGTGAGAATAGATTGCATGGAAATAAGTGAAGAAATGAGATTGATTTTTCCACAAGTGTGAGAGCCTCAGAATAAAAGGTGTACCTTTAGAAAGGTGATGAGGAGGAATTTCTTTAGTCAGAGGGTAGGCGAACCTGTGGAATTCATTGCCACTGACGGCTGTGGAGGCCAAGTCATTGAATATTTTTAGGGTGCAGATTGAAAGATTCTTGATCAGTACAGGTGTCTGGGGTTATGGGGAGAAGGCAGGTGAATGGAGTTGAGAGGGAAAGATAGATCAGTCAGGATTGAATGGTGGAGGAGAATTGATGGGCCAAATGGCCTAAGGTCATGTGATAAGAGCAGAATTAGGCCATTCAGCCCATCAAGTCTACTCCGCCATCTATTCATGGCTGATCTATCTCTCCCACTTAACTCCATTGTCATGCCTTCTCCCCATAACCCCTGACACCCGTACTAATTGTGCTCTATAATTTATGAACTGATGAGCTGGCAAAAGCTCAAAGGGCCACGACCTTGAGCTTACATCATGAGAATGTCAGAGTAAAACTGGCTGTGCCTGCTTGAAATCTGTTTGTCTACATTTCTTTCCTTTCTCAAAGCTCCAACCAATTTGCTTAATGTTCAGTTGTAAATTGACAACATTGTGGTCAATCAAAACTGAATCTTACCCAGTATCCATTCAATGTCAAATTGTGGGCTAAAAATGTATTTGAAGTATTTAACAATTCAACTGTTACTAAATCCAATGAAGTGACTTTCAGTGGTTTGATATTGCAATTCTTCAGCTTGCACATTGAAAGGATAAAATAATCAATGGTACATTAGCATCAAAACTGAATTAAACATGGACCCATACATTCTGATTGCCTCAATGATCTTTTCTTATCAGCTCGTTATTAACTGGAGACCAGTGCAGACATCTGATTACCCTTTTTTAAATTTAATTCGGTTAAATTCAATCTATTTAATTGCATTTAAAGATGTCAATGTGATTAAATGTTTTCAATATTTTTAAATAAAATTGCCTCAGCATCAAAGACATTCACTTATCCACCTGCACATAACTCATTACCCTCAATCTAGCCCCTAGATAGAGCTCGAGGGGCTAGTGGAATCAAGGGATATGGGGAGAAGGCAGACACGGGTTATTGATTGTGGATGATCAGCCATGATCACATTGAATGGGCTGGCTCAAAGGGCCAAACGGCCTCCCCCTGCACCTATTTTCGATGTTTCTATGTTTCAATTCCCTGCATATCCACGTTAGTACCCAAAGTCCCTTAAATGCTACTATTGTATCTGCCTCTGCCACCACCACCACCAGTGTGTTGCAGGCCCCCACCACCCTCTGTGTAAAAACCTGTCCTGCACATCTCCTTTACACTTTGCCCCTCTCACCTTAAAGCCATACCACCTAATATTTGATATTTTCATCCTGGGAAAAAGTTCTGACAGCCTACCCTATCTATGCCTCTCATAAGTGGTTGAAAATTACGATGGTTTTTAAATACAGTAAGTCATAGAGTCAGAGTCATACAGCGTGGAAACACCCCTTCGGCTCAACTTGCCCACACTGACCAACAGGTCCCATCTGCACCAGTCTCACCTGTATTTGGCCCATATCCCTCTAAACCTGTCCTATCCATGTACCTGTCTAATTGTTTCTAAAACATTGCAATAGTCCCTGCCTCAACTACCTCCTCTGACAGCTTGTTCCATACACCCACCACCCTTTGTGTGAAAAAATTACCCCTCAGATTGCTATTAAATCTTTTCCCCTTCACCTTAAACCTATGTCCTCTGGTTCTCGATTACCCAACACTGGGCAAGTGACCGTGCGTTTACCCGATCTATTTTACTCATGATTTTATACACCCCTATAAGATCCCCCCTCATCCTCCTGCACTCCAAGGATTAGAGTCCCAGCTCATGCCCTAGTCCTGGCAACATCCTCGTAAATGGTCTTTGCACCCTTTTGAGGTTGACATCTTTCCGACAATATGGTGCCCAGCACTGAACACAATACTCTAAATGTGGCCTTACCAATGTCATAGATAACTGCAACATGACCTTCCAACTCCTATGCCCATTACTCTGACTGATGAAGGCCAATGTGTTGAAAGCCTTTTTGACCACCCTATCTATATGTGATGCCACTTTCAAGGAACTGCGTACCTGCAAGTAAATAACCAAATACTATTCCCAACTGCAGCAAAGTTGATGACATAGTTGAGAAATCACTTTTATTATTTATATTAGGACTGAGGATTTTTTTTCCATGCACAATTATCTTCCGTGCAAAATCTGTTAAAGTGATGAAAGCTAATTCAACAGCAATTTTCAAAAAAGACCTGCATAAATGCCAAAAAAAATGTAGACCCAAGTGAAAAGAGATCTTTTGAAGAGACTGCACAAGCTAGATAGACCAAACAGCATCTTTCTGTACAATGCACATCTATCAACAAGGTTTATAATGGTTAAAAATGAAACAAGAGCCTCTTTTAAAAAAAAGCCAAACAGTACACAGACAATCACATCAGACACACAATCAGGTTAACAAGTAATGCTTTTCCCCCCAAATCGAAGGGAGAAATGGCAGCTGAAGCAGGAGTAAACTCAACGACCTGCATTAGTGTGCACCGAGATAAATGATGCTGCTTATAAAGTCGGTCCAATCCAATGGAGTTTACTGCATTTACACAGTTCTTTTTTGAAATTTGCTGTTGAAGTAGCTTTCATCACCATAACAGATTTGGCATTCGAGATAATTGTGCACGATAGGTTAATTGTTTTGGTATAATTGTAAATTGTCCCTGGTACATATAGGATAGCGTTAGTGTACAGGAATCACTGGCTGGCGCGTACTTGGTGGGCTGATGGGCCTATTTCCGCGTTGTATCTCTAAACTAAACTAGCTGATTCTACTGAGTCATTTGGTGACCGAGTCTTTATCTAGATCAAGTGTAATCTGTTCTAAGAAAATAACTGCAGATGCTGGTATAAATCGAAGGTATTTATTCACAAAATGCTGGAGCTACTCAGCAGGTCAGACAGCATCTCAGGAGACGCTGAGATGCTGACATGTTCTCCTGGTGATCGCGTGGGTTTTCCTCCCACATTCCAATGGTGCCGCCTGACCTGCTGAGTTACTCCAGCATTTTGTGAATAAGTGTAATCTGTTGGTACATAACCTTCATTGGACGGTCTGAGGGGCAGTAGGAATATCATTATTTATTATTTGAAGGATTTAAAAAGAATGCCTGGAATATCTAAAAGCACAAATCTATTTTAGAATTTACCTTAGAGATACAGCATGGAAACAGGCCCTTCGGCCCACTGAGTCCTCCCCGACCAGTGATCACTCTGTACACTAGCAATATCCTTCACACTAGCGACAATTTACAGAAGCCAATTAACCTAAAAATTGAGTGTGGGAGGATACCAGAGCACCTGGAGAAAACCCACGTGGTTCCATTTTCAATGGTAATTTAAGATTGAAATAAAAAAAGATTTAAATTACATCACTGCAGCAAGCAATAAATCCATGGTAAAAAAACACCTGCATATATATTATGTTATGTAAATACTATCCTCTTCAAATGTCCTGTTTTAGAATACAGAAAAGGTGATGTACCTGTAATATTCCACCTGATGCCAAGCCCTGTAAAAGCCATCCAGCGATTCCTCTCCTTGACGTACATAGGTCGTCTTACTTATATATACACCTAAACAAACATCAACACTGTTAGCAGGTACTCCAGAATTACAAAATACCTCTGACTAATATGTCCAAGAACAAGGGGCGGCAGGGTCGCACAGCTGTAGAGTTGCTGCCCCGCAGTGCCAGAGACCCTGGTTTGATCCAGACTACGAATGCTGCCTGTACATGTTCTCCTGGTGATCGTGTGGTTTTTTTTCCCAGGTGCTCTGTTTTCCTCCCACATTCCAAAGATGTGCAGGTTTGTAAGTTCATTGGCTTCAGTAAAAATGGTAAATGGTCCCTAGTGTGTAGGGAAGTGCGAGTGCAGGTGGGTGATGGCTGGTTGGCGCAGACTCGGTGGGCCGAAGGGCCTGTTTCCACGCTGTATCTCTAAAGTCTAAAACAATGTCCAAGAACAGTTAGAACTTGGTGAGGCATGGCAGCACTTGGCTATATGCCTCTCTGTGATCAACTGCCTAAGGACATTCACAATGTCTGTACCCAGCTGGGCAAGGACAGTTTCTGCTAACTCTTCAATCAGTCAAGGGCTTAATACATTCCAGGAAAATAAGCTGAAAAAGAGATATTTAAAACAAAACATAAAAATTCACTTTTGAACAGAATCTTCGGATAGTCGTGTTTCTTACAAATCAGCATTAACATTCCTGATTTTGTTGATGTTAGTAATGTGTCCGTGGATTGTTTGACCTGCATTTTTGTTAAACACTGGAACATTTGCGTTAAGATATGTAAAACCATTGTTGAACAGAAATGTCCGACTTTCACACCTGGAGCTTCCCCTTGTTATACAGGTCACCATCAGGCACTAACATTTCTAAACACTAAAAGGGGAGGCACGGTGGCGCAGCAGTAGAGTTGCTGCTTTACACTGCTTGCAGCGCTGGAGACCCGGGTTCGATCCCGACTACGGGGAGTTTGTACGTTCTCCCCGTGGGTTTTCTCTGAGATCTTCGGTTTCCTCCCACACTCCAAAGAGGTACAGGTTTGGTTAATTGGTTTGGTATAAATGTAAATTGTCCCTAGTGTGTGTAGGATAGTGTTAATGCGCGGGGACCGCTGGTCGGTGCGGACTCGATGGGCCGAAGGGCCTGCTTCTGCACTGCATCTCTAAACTAAACTTGGAAAAGGTTAATGGTATTTCACTTTATATTACAAATTTATTGTTTTGCAACACATTTGTCTTTTCCCCCCTTCATCCATTTTGGTCTTTCTTCACCACACAATAGGTTCTCAAATGTTCCAAGGTTTTGCCAATATCATTAGTTTATGAGGTTATGATAACACTAGATTGTCTCATTCCAAGATTGGAAAAGTGTTTGAGTTTCACTTGGAGAAAGAGGCAGCTTGTGGATTATAACATGCTGACTTATTGTAGATGGATGGAGTATTCTGAACATTTTGTAGTGGCTGTCACAATGAGCCACAATGCTTGTGTGAAAATGTATGTAATGTGGACATACATTAATAAATTATTTATTGCCATGACTGCTCATGCACTATGCGACAGACAGATCATATTTAGTCATGTAAAATCATCCAAATAAATGGGTTTGACAAAGACCTGTCGGATTGGGCAATTTTCCATAGCCCATCAAAGGAAAACAAAAAATAATTTCTAGATTTTTATTATTTCCAATTCTAAAATATGTTGATGCTCCTTAATGCTTGGGTCTTGATGAAAAGTTAAATATTTATTGCAGAAATGGTAATGTTGCCCTGCTGCACAAATACATTGCTACAAAACTTTCCACATGCTATTCCTTTGGAGCACAGGAGGATGAGGGGTGATCCTATAAAGGCATATAGGTTATGAGAGGAATAGATCGGGTAGATGCACAGAGTCTCTTGCCCAGAGTAGGTGAATCGAGGACCAGAGGACATAGGTTTAAGGTGAAGAGAAAAAGATTAAATAGGAATCTGGGGACCTTTTTCCACACAAAGGGTGGTGGGGGAATGGAACAAGCTGCCGGAAGAGGGAGTTGAGGCCGGGACTGTCCCAACATTTAAGAAAGAATTAGACAGGCACATGGATAGGACAGGTTTGGAGGCATATGGACCAAATACAGGCAGGTGGGACTAGTGTGGCTGGGACATTTTGGCTGGTGTAGGCAAGTTGGGGTGAAGGGCCTGTTTCCACACTGTATCACTTTATGACACGATGATAATTCCAGATGACAAGAAATCTAAAAATATATGGTTTCGTAAATTAGCTTTGACACCCTTCGCAGAAAATGTTATGTCACTACCATTAAAAAGTAAATATGCACTAAGGATAAATAATGAATTCTATGCAACTTAATCAATATGCAAAATTACTCTGGTCAAACAAATAATTTTGAGAAGATGTACCTCCAATGAAAGGTCTGTGGAGCTATAGGAATATAATTCTTTAAAAATTGAGGATTTCAGGTATTATTTATAGTTTTTAAAAATGCTTGGAATATCTAAAAGCACAAAGCTATTTTATACTTTACTTTTGAGATACAGCGTGGAAACAGGCCATTCGGCCCACTGAGTCCACGCCGACCAGTGATCACCCGTACATTAGCACTATCCTACACACTGGGAACAACTTACCGAAGTCTATTAACCTACAAACCTGTACCCTTAGAGTGTGGGAGAAAACCGGGTTTACAAATTGCTGAATGGAGTTCAAACTTGTTAAACATTGCAAACTTGGTGGAGAGGAGGATGGGTACCTGCATCAACTGAATCTAAGCCACCATTGCAAGGGAAGAATTTTTCTACCATCTACACGTAGTAATTTCCTATTACCAACTTACCATCGAATCGAACGCGAGGCCTTTCCAGAAACATCTGTCTCCAAGAACTGTACAACACCAAGTTGCTGTATGCTCTGCCCCAGACTTTCAGGCAAGCCAAACGCCATATTTCAGGATCTCTAGAAAAAAGAAGTCAAGAAAAATAAAATTGGGCAGGAACACAAACACTTCCATATTTAAAATAGCAACTGCAAAATACTCAACTACAAATAGGTAAACTGTGAATACCTATTATAAGAAGATAACTGCAGATGCTGGTACAAATCGAAGGTTTTTATTCACAAAATGCTGGAGTAACTCAGCAGGTCAGGCAGCATCTCGGGAGAGAAGGAATGGGTGACGTTTCGGGTCGAGACCCTTCTTCAGACTGATCTCAATAATGAATGTATCTGGAATGAATGTCGCCTAATGACAAACAAGCTTGATGTCATTTGGGACATATCATCCTGATGCCAAACACTCCTTTCACCACTGGCACTGCAGAGTACAACATATTTTCTCCATTCATTCAGGGGATGTGGGGTTTTGCAGGTTGAGCCAGCATTTAATTGTTCTTGAGGAGGAGGTGGTGAGCTGTTTTTGGTAATTGAATAAGGTTATCTACAAAGATCACCATCAACTAAAAAAAAATGCAACCACTTGCCAAAGTTTCAGGTTTAATACTCCTCAAACTGACAACTTCCAGCATCTTGTAGGATAGGGCCACACGAGAGGGAACGTCTTCACCTACACAGATCCCTCCAAATCACATACTGTCCTGATTTGGTAAAATATTGTTGTTCCTTCATTGCTGTTGGACTTAACTCTCAGAACTCCACAGCAACAGCAGTGGGATAACCTTCACTAGACTGAATGCAACAGTTTATGTAAGAGGGTCATCACTTTCTCGAGAGCAATTGAATAAATGGTCATCATTCAGCAACATTTGCACCCCATAAATCACCAAGGACATTCTAGTCAAGTTTATTCTGCTTTAGACCTGAGGTACAGTATGGAAACAGGCCCTTTGGCCCACCGAGTCTGTGCCGACCAGCGATCCCCGTACACTAGCACTATCCTACACTCTAGGAACAATTTACAAATTTACCAAAGCCATTTAACCTACAAACCTGTACATCTTTGGTGTGGGGAGGAAATTGGAACATCCGGAGAAAACTCACGCGGTCGCAGGGTGAATGTAGAAACACTGAACAGACAGCACCCTTAGTCAGGCTCGAACCCGGGTCTCTGGCACGGTAAGGCAGCAACTCTACAGCTGTGCCACTGTGCCACCCCAAGACCCCTTCTGAATCGCAGACAGAATTTGTTGTCCTGGTCTCTCCCATTGGGGAGCTTGCCTGGACTACCTCTTGCACCTTCCCTAGCTGCAGCCGAATCTTTCTTGGCAACTCATCCTCTGCAGACCTCTATGGTCTGCAGTGCCAGCATCTGAGCTGGTGTCCACAAGCGTTAGTTCATCTGACAAGATTGCATTCATTACTCAGCTGCCAGCTAGTCAGCTCGAACTCTGTGATTTCTGAAGAGAGGGGCACTAAGGTACGGTTACAATGAAGGCATGGGGGAGGGCAGTGAGGCGAACGCATTGCATGATTTTCAGCTGACGTGAATGGCAAAGTGGAATCTAAGCAGGAGAATTATGCGATATGCTCATACCTTACTCGGTTGCCAAATACACCAGAATAGCTGTTTCAACAAAGGTCAGGGATAGGCCACGTGAGGCAAGGCTGCATGCATGTCCCACCATTTCACAGCTGTTGATGAAATCTGGAGGGTGGCTAATGCTTTACGAAGGTGGGTGGTTAATAGTGAACTGTTATTTAAGAAGAGCAGCTAAGACAAGTCTGGGAATTGCAGGTCAGTGAATCCCAATGTTAGTGGTGGGTAAGTGGAAGGGGATTCTGAGGGACAGGATCTACTGGCATTTGGATAGGATGGGCATCTGGGGAATGGGCACGGACCGACTGGGGGTGGGAGATGGGCCGACTGGGGGTGGGGATGGGCACAGACCGACTGGGGGGTGGGGATGGGCACGGACCGACGGGGATGGGTTGGGCACGGACCCACTGGGGGTGGGGATGCGCACGGACCGACTGGGGAATGGGATGGGCACAGACCGACTGGGGGTGGGGATGGGCAAGGACCGACGGGGATAGGTTGGGCACGGACCCACTGGGGGTGGAGATGGGCACGGACCAACTGGGGGTGGGCGTAAGGCACAGACCCACTGGGGGATGGGGTGGGCACAGACCGACTGGGGGTGGGGATGGGCAAGGACCGACTGGGGAATGGGATGGGCACAGACCAACTGGGGGTGGGCTCCGAGCCGTTGGGAATAACCACTATAGCATTGCGGTTGGGAAATTGTTTCTCACAAATCTGATAGAATTTTTTGAGGTGGTCACTAAGAGGATTGACAAAGGCGAGGCAGTGAACGTTGTCTGTATGGACTTTAGCAAGGACTTTGACAACGGCCAGCATGGTAGCTTGTCTACAAGGTTATCTATCTATACACTAAAATCTCATTTGTTTGTTTGTTTGTTCCTGAACTACAGCCAAAACGGTACGCGATAGCATGACAATTTTAGGCCATCTTTCTCACCGTCGTCCCTTTGGTGCTAATGGAAGAAGTTCATTGAAATCGGTGCTATATTTTTAAAGTTATTCACATTTTAAAGTTTAAATCTATATCCTAGGGAGGGAGGATAAGGGGGTTGAGGGGGATGGAGTAGGGGGAGGGGAGGGGTGAAGGGGGGTAGGAGAGGGTGGTGCACCAATGCGGAGAGGTTTGGGCCCAACGGGTCCACTTGGTCTAGTAATCTCATAGAATCCAAGTGAGGAAGAAGTCAAAGGCATGGTGGCTCAGCAGTAGTTGCTACCTTCCAGCGTCAGAGATCTCCCTGTGACCGTGTGGATTTCCCCCGGGTGCTCTTCTGGTTTTCTCCCACACTTCAAAGACGTACAGGTTTGTACGTTGTGTACACTGGACTTGATATAATTTCTCCTTGCAGTTTCCTCCCACTTCCTTATGTCTGAATGAGCTTTTTGATTTCTGCGGGTACAGGACCTTTCCCTTTCTCTCCCAACCACCAAGACAAATGGTGCTGAAAGTCAGGGTGGTCGATCTTGTTCATGTTCTGCCATGGACTGAACTAAGTTCCTCACGTCATGAAATAATCTTGACCAACCATTTTAGTCAAAAGAGCCTTCCCTTTAATAAGGTTCAGACTAGCTAAAAGCGCTGCTAGTTAGTTTGAATTAATGCTACCCACTCGCAAAATCTGGGCTCCAAAGCGATATGCTTATGACAATTACCAGCATGCTAGGCACTGGGTGGACTCTTGAAACCAGGAAACGAGGATGCAACATGAATTTAGGGCACATCTTACAGCAGACCAGCAGATGCAGGTTAATCATGCCGCATCTCAACATTCGCTTTTTAGTCCCCAAAACCTTTTCACCGCTTTTCTAACCAAATCGATCAACAACAAACCTTCACATACTAAGAAACAAGGAACTGCAGGCGCTGGTTTACACACAAGGACACCAAGTGCTGGAGTAACTCAGCGGGTCAGGCAGCATCTCTGGAGAACATGGATAGGTGACGTTTCCGGTAGGCACCCTTCTCCAGACGGATTCGGAATGAGTATGAAGGGAACCGACTCGAAACGTCACCTATCCATGTTCTCCAGAGACGCTGCCTGACATGCCGAGTTACTCCAGCACTTTGAAACCTTCATATACATTGCTCATCCATAAACAGTACCTTGCACAAACGTAGAATGCTCTGCAGACCATGGATAATTGCTCCAATGATCGTAGGTCCAAGTCACTCGACACAACCCATCGAAATATATACACAAGGATTTCAAAAGGGATATCTGCAAAACAAAGAAGCATTAAAACTAACAAGTGACAAACTCAATGTGATGACTGGTTACCCTTTTGCTACAGCAGAATTATCTTACAAACTACGGGCGTGCATGCGTGATCCAAATGCTGACTTAAGAAAGGACTGAACAGCTAGATGTCACTCCAGAGCAGAAAGTCTTGACTCAGCCGATAAGGTCACATCTCTGGACATAGATAGGTGGCGATTCAGGGCAAGACCTTTCTTCAGATCCATGGATCAATTATCTCTGGACCTACGTCCTCCAGTGATGCTGCCTGACCCACTGAATTCCTCCAGCACTTTGTGTTCTACACACGATTTCAGCATTCTCAGCATTTCAGCGTTCTCTCTTGTCTCTTTAGACGTTATTCCATATGGTCATCGCAAGATTTGATCTTCATTCCGAGGCTGCTTTACTTTCCCATGACAATTATTTTGTTTTGTAAGAAAGCTTGTTCCTATTTTATCAAGATTTAATTAACAATTTGTTAGGCAAATAAGGCAAATGCTGAATCCTGAGGATTACTGAAATGAATGAGCAGGAGCTGCTCCCAGGTTCCTGGGCCTAGAGTGGGGAACATGTCTTAGGCTTGTACTCCCAATCTAACCATGGAAGCTCACCCTAGGTACTTCAGTTTATTGATAACAATACGTGTACCCAATGTGTCATCTTGGATTTTTTGCCCAAATCTCCCACTTATTTTAGGTGTGGCTACAGATATGTTACCTAACACAACATCTGCCCCAATCTCCTGTGCAACACCAACCATGCAAAATCCTATCTACCCCTCCTGACTTTACAATGGACCCCTGTTCCCCAGCGTGCCTGAACCCAGTTATCTCATCTCTTTCACAAAGTGGGAGTGCAAATTAGAGATCTTGGAGAGGACCATGCCTTCCGTCAAGTCAAGAGTGTTTTATTGTCAATACATGTCCCAAATAGAACAAGGACATTCTTATTTGCACCAGCACAATTTCAGGGTTATTTTGCTGAAAATGATTTTTTTTTTAAAAGCCTGCCAAGCAGAATACATTTAATTGCCATCCAAATGATCGGAGTATCTGTCATAGAGTCATACAGCGTGGAAACACGCTCTTTGACCCAACTTGCCCACACCGACCAACATGCCCCATCTACACCAGTCCCATTTGCCCACATTTGCCCCATATCCCTCTAAAAACTATCCTATCCATGCACCTATCTAAATGCTCCTTAAACGTCGCAATAGTACTTGCCTCAACTACTTCCTCTGGCAGCTCGTTCCATGCACCAACCAAAAAGCTACCCCTCTGGTTTCTATTAAATCTTTATCCATTCACTTTAAATCAATGCCCTCTGGTTTACTGTCCTCTGGTATACCCACACACACACACACATATATATATATATATATATACACCTACACACACACACACATATATACCCACAAACATAAATACCCACACACATATAAACCCTCACACATATAAACCCATACACACACGTGTACACACACATATATAAATATATATATATACACCTACACACACACATATATACCCACAAACATATATACCCACACACATATAAACCCACACATATATACCCATACACACACATATATACCCACAAACATATATACCCACACACATAAACCCCACACACATATAAACCCACACACACACATATAAACCCACACACATATATACCCATACACACACACATGTGTACACACACACAGGCTCACAAGCTACTGAATTCTGCAGCAACACACACTGGTGTACATCGTTCACACTGCCCTGTTCACTGCCCCGTTTATGCACATTTTACAAGTACAGCTTGACTTTGAGGCACGAGTACTTATTTATTTGTAGTCAAATTGCAGACCATAATGATCATGTATATTGCCCATCCAAGAGATATTTCTTGATCTGCTTAAATTTTTGTCGCTGTGTTCTCACGCTGACATAGGTTGGAAATTGCAGGATCATGATCCAGTAACAGTGAAACTTGGTTAGGTCACTATACATGCCATAGAAACAGTGGCATTGCCACAGACTCAGCACAAAGAAACACGTGTTCCCAGTGGAATGATGACCAGCTATGAGTTAGGGCATGAAAAAAATTATTGTGCAGAATTTTAAAATAGCGTGTACTGTATATTAACTATGCATTCTTATGGCTAAACATATGGCGCAGAGGTAGAGTTGCTGCCTTACAGCGCCATGGGCCCAAGCTCAATCTGTCTGTACGGAGTTGTATGATCACATGGGTTTTTTCTGGGTGCTCCAGTTTCATCCCACATTCCAAAGACGTGCAGGTTTGTAGGTTAATTGGCTTCCGTAAAATGATAAATTGTCCCTAGTGTGTAGGATAGTGCTAGTGTACGGGGTGATCGCTGGTTGGCGTGAATCCGGTGGGCCGAAGAGCCTGTTTCCGTGCTGTATCTCTAAACTAAACTAAGAATATCAAGTTGTTAGGAAGGAGGTCCTTTCAGTCAATGAATGTTCATAATACATCATTTAAAAATAATCCAACTATGGTGAAAATTTGAAATCTGGGAAGCATAGATGAGGTAGTTAAAAATGAAACTGGTAGTAGATAGGACTAGGCAGCATTATTTGATGGGTGTAGAGGTCTAGTTTAAGGTATATTTCTGGAGTAGGGTGGGCACAGTGACAGAGTCCAGACTGGAAACTATGCCACTGTTCAATGCACCAACTCCGAGCATTATTGCAAGCTGGGAGACCAGATTGCCCCTGTTCATCCATAAATGCTTCCGTTACAGCAACAACTTTTAAGCATTTCTTGTGGGTACTGATGACCTGAGGACAAGGCAAGACACAAAGACGAGATGTATCTTTTTACTGGAACCGTGAGTCAAATCAAAAACCTGTGATAAAAGGTTCCAAAATAAATTTCCTATGGTTTCAACATGCTCTTGCAAAAGGTAGTAAGGGAACCACACAGCCGTTTCCAGTTAAATACCACTAATGATTGTTTGTTCATAGTGAAGGCTCTCAAAAATGTTATCTAGCCAAAACTATAGCAGAAGATGGCACCAGTTGTTATTCTATATAGCTAGTCACACCACACGCTTGATTGAACCTGTCAAGGTAATCTTGTCAAGGATCTAAATGTCGTCATGATATTCAGGTTAGTCTAGTTTTCTAAATAATTTCAAGTCCAATGTTGATAAAGTAAACAACGATGTTATCACATTAATCTGAGCAGTCGGTACTTCTAAATCTCCTATTACTGAAAATATCAGGTTCCTATCTGTAAAGTTATGTTTGAATTATGGCAAAAACTCTAAACAATAATGTCGCAATGCACTAAGGACAAAGAAGGTTAAGGCCAGTTTAAAAGGTCAATGTGAATTCTACAACAAATGTCAGTCTTTCTTTCTGCATTTTTAATATTTAATATTATTTACTAAAATCATTAATTACTGAGATATGAACAGAAGGAAGCTTTCCTTTGAAGTCATCTTTATTCTTCAACTGAAGTCATCCATCGCTCCTGTTGAAAACAACACAGTTCGCTGGGGAAAATCAAAGCAGAGGTCACCTGACTTCTTTACCTTCTCTTGAAGCTTGGGAGTAAAGAACAGTTTGCTTTTAACTCTTCCAAGATGCATGCAGGTTCACATTAGTTTAAAAGGAGGTAAGATTTAAAGGAAGCAAAGTTTAAAGGCGATGTGCAGTGCAAGTTTTTTCTTTAAACACTAAGGGCGGTGAGGGCCTGGATCTCACTGCCAGGGGTGGTGGATGAGGCAGATAAGATAGTGGCGTTTAAGAGACTTCTGGATAGGCACGTGGATATGCAGAGAATGGAGGGATACATTTAGGTGAGCAAGACAAGACTTGGCCTTTGCATCATGCTCGGCAGGTATACTATCGTGGGCCAAAAGGCTTGCTCTTGTGCTGTAGTTTTCCATGCTCTACAACAGGGATTGACAGGATTAAAATGAAATGCCTACTGACCAGTTGTGCGGTGAATGCAAAGTGGTAGCTCTATGGTGTAGGTATATTTTACTGGAAAAATACATGAAATTGCCTCTTGCCGGGAATCACCCACAGCCAGTAACAAGCACAAAGGATAAGGAAGGAGTGAGATTTGGAAGAGTTGGATTCTGTGCAGGGAAGAAGGAACTTTAGTAACCAAGATGAATCTACTGAAATTCAAAAGAACAGAAATATTTGTAGAAAGTACTGGTGCCTCCAGCACTTTGTGTCTTTTTCTTGTGAACGGGCTGAGTAGATACAGTGGAGAAACAGGCCCTTCGGCCAACTGAGTCCGCACCAACCAGCAGTCACACCATACACTAGCACTATCCTAGAAACTAGGGGCAATTTCCAATTTTACCAAAGCCAATTAACCTACAAACTGTATGTCTTTGAAGTGTGGTAAGAAACCGGAGCACCCGGAGAAAACCCACGTGGTCGCAGGATGAACGTACAAACTCCGTACAGACGGCACCCATAGTCTTAATTTCAAGTGAATCACAACTAATTTCCATCCTGCACTCAAATTCACTTGGACCATCTCCGACATCTCCCTACCGTTTCTAGATCTCACCGTCTCCATCACAGGAGACAGACTACTGACCGACATCTATGACAAACCCACTGACTCCCATAGCTAACTAGACTACATTTCTTCTCACCCTGCTTCCTGTAAAGACTCTATCCCCTACCAATTCCTCCGTCTACGCCACATCTGCACCCAGGATGAGGTTTTTCATACCAGGTTATAGGAGATGTCCTCATTCTTTAGGAAACGGGGGTTCCCTTCTTCAATTATAGATGAGGCTCTCACTAGGGTCTCCTCGATATTCTGCAGATCCGCTCTTGCTCCCCCTCCCCTTATTCATAACAAGGACAGAGCCCTCCCCCCCGTCCTCACCTTCCACCCCATCTGCCGTCGCATACAACATATAACCCTCCAACACTTTTGCCACCTCCAAACGGATCCTACTACTGGCTACATCTTCCCATCTCCACCCCTTTCTGCTTTCCGCAGAGACCATTCCCTCCACAACTCCCTGGTTAACGAATCCCTTCCCACCCAAACCACCACCTCCCCAGGTACTTTCCCCTGCAACCGCAAGAGATGCAACACCTGTCCCTTTACCTCCCCCCTTGACTCCATCCAAGGACCCCGACAGACTTTCCAGGTGAGGCAAAGGTTCACTTGCACCTCCTCCAACCTCATCTACTGTATCCGCTGTTCCAGGTGTCAACTCCTGCACATCAGCGAGACCAAGTGCAGGTTCGGCTATCGTTTCGCTGAACACCTCCGTTCAGTCCACCTTAACTTACCTGGTCTCCCAGTTGCTCAGCACTTTAACTCCCCCTCCCATTCTCAATCTGACCTTTCTGTCCTGGGCCTCCTCCAATGTCAGAGTGAGGCCCAGTGCAAATTGGAGGAACAGAACCTCATTTTGCTTGGGTAAGGTTACACCTCAGCTGTATGAACATTGACTTCTCTAACTTCAAATAGCCCTTACTTTCCCTCTCTCTACATTCCCTACCCATCCCAGTTCTCGTACCAGTCTCACTGTCTCTGACTACATTCTATCTCTGTCCCGCCCACTCCCGACATCAGTCTGAAGAAGGGTCTCGTCCCGAAACGTCATCCATTCCTTCTCTCCAGAGATGTTGCTTGTCCCACTGAGTTACTCCAGCATTTTGTGTCTACCTTAGGTTTGTAGGATAATTGGCTTGGTAAAATTGTAAATAGCCCCTAATGAGGAGGAGATAAGACTTTGCCTTCCATCACAGTGAGGGTGTGCCTAGAGCAATCACTGTGATGGCTGTTTTGTGTAAAAAATTATATCTGTGTGTCTTGTGCTTTTTAATGTCTACTGCCGGACCCTGACGTGAGAGGACGCTGGCGTTGAGTATTCGCCGCTTTTCCGTCAGGATAGTTTGTCTGTTTGTTTCTATGTTAATTGTTTTTGTAAAGCGCTTTGAGCATGTGATAAGGCGCTATATAAAATAAATGGATTATTATTATTATTATTAATGTGTATAGGACAGTGTTAGTGTGTGGGGATCGCTGGTCGGCAGGGTCTCGGTGGGCCGAAGGGCCAGTTTCCCCGCTGTATCTCTAACACTGAAAAAAGGTTGAATTACCTTCTTAGGAAGAGATGGCTGAAGGTAGATTTAATCAGTGTGTAAAATTATGCAGAGTCTTGATATGGTGAATATGTTCATTTAAAAAGAGAAGCAAAAAAGCTAGGGTTATATATTTCTGATAATTTGTGGAACGATTAGAGTTAAGGAATATTTTTTCAGCCAAAGAATGATGGGGATCTGGAACTGACAAGATAAAAAACCCGCACCATATTTTTGGAGAACTACAATGATCATTTGATGTTAGATTATCATCATAAAGAAGAATATTCTCTTTCATGATTACCCCAGAGAGAGGTATGGTTCTCTATCTATGGTGCAGGGACGTCAGAATGAAAAATTACAGTTCGGCCTAAAGTGATAAGGAATTTAAGTGCCACTGGGTACTTCTTTATTGAAATAGTAAACTAGCAAGTAGACATTACGGCATTATTTGTACTTTCTTATTAATTAACTGGTTTGAAGTCTGCATCAATTGACATTTGAACTCAATTTTCTCCATACAGGAGAGCTATCTGCCGAGGTGCATAAAACAAAGCTGATCGTTTGAAAATTTACTGTAAACATTCGTTAAACAATATCAGGTAGCAGTACTTGCATTATCCTGTTGTAACATGTTGAAAAACTACTGAATGGGAGGGCAGGGAAAGGGATGTCAGTGAAACGCAGTTATCAATGAAATGTTACAGTAATACATAGTAATTGAAAATCTGTCTCATCGATTTGAGATGTTTCTAATTATACATTGTAAAATTAAACAATTACTCTTTATGGTTGAATAAATGTCTCTTTACAAATCATAATGCTTCATATGCCCTAACCCTAGAAAAGTTTAGTTTAGTTTTGAGATACAGAGCAAAAACAGGCCCTCTGGCTCACCGAGTCCATGCTATCCAGTGATCCCCATACACTAGCACTATCCTACACACTAGAGACAAATTACAATCTTTACTGAAGCCAATTCACTTACAAACCTGCACGTCTGTGGAGTGTGAGAGGAAATCTTAAGGCAGCAACTCTACCGCTGCGCCACAACCGCTCCAGGAGTATACAGGAGAAATAAGGAACTGCAGATGCTGGTTTACCAAAAAGACACACAGTGCTGGAATAACTCAGCGGGTCAGGCAGCATCTCTGGAAAACATGGACAGGTGATGTTTCGGGTTGGGACCCTTATTCAGACTAAAAAAAAAGGGTCTTGACTCGAATCATCACCTATCTACATTCTTCAGAAAAGTATATCGGACTGTATTGGAATACCAACTCCTACTGGACTGTCCCAATGAGCTGATACATATCACATACTGCTAAGAATAATTTTTCACAAGATCTTTAAAATTAGCAAACAAAAGATTTTCAGTCAACAGATCTGCCTGAATTTATGCACATCTTTCAATGGAATAAAAATCAATCCATTTTGGCGGTTAGAAAAAGCCATTCAATGAATTAATAACTCGTATCCACGTTGAAGTCCTTTAATATGCAACATTCCAACTTTAAATGTATTAGCCAAAAGACAATTTTATTATTTGATTTGTTAATATTCAGCATGTACAAAAGGCAAAAATGACAGTATGTAAACAAGCTACAGTTGACTTTTGCTGGAATTGCATAAAATGTTGGAATGACCCAGTAGAAGCATGTGGAGTGAATATTTCAGATTGATGACCTTTCATCAGAACACATTACAAAATTATTGATCTGAGATATTCACTTCTTTTCTCTCTGCTACATGAAAATGGTGAGTATTTCCAGCATTGTTCAGATCAGCTAAATTGAAAGCAGGTTATAAAATTGTTATGCTCTTTGAATCATATCTAGTGCCTTTTCTAGAGTACTCAAATCATTAGTGATAAAGTAGAACATTCTAGGTATACATTAATTTTAGTTTAGTCTAGAGGTACAGCATGGAAACAGGCCCTTCGGTACACTGAGTCTGTGTCGACCAGCGATCCCCGCACACTAACACTGTCCTACAGACAGGGACAACTTACGATTTTACCAATCCAATTATCCGACAAACCTGTATGTCTTTGGAGTGTGGGAGGAAACCGGAGAAAATCAATGCAGGTCACGGGGAGAATGTGCAAACCCCGTACAGACAAGCATCCACAGTCAGGATCGAACCCAGGTCTCTGGTACTGTAAGGCAACAACCTTACCACTGCGCCACCATCTCATCTATCTGGTGCCTTTTCTAGAGTACTCTTAAATCATTAGTGACAAAGTGGGACATTTTTGATAAAATATACATGAATATACTTCACATGAATGTTTAAATGTTGCTTCTTCCCAACTACTCATGTAGTGCCCCACAAATTAAATGACTTGTATACTCTCCGATTGGAAGTGAATTACGAGTAGTGGGAACTACACTCATCCCCCTGCAGGACCTATACATCAGGAGGTGCAGATCCAGAGCAAGCAAGATCATGAGGGACCCCTGCCACCCCAGTAACGGACTGTTCCAGATGCTACGATCAGGCAAACGCCTCCGCTGTCACGCTGTGAAAACGGAGAGGATGAGACGGAGTTTCTTCCCACAGGCCATCAGGACTGTCAACTTTTATAACTCCAGAGACTAAATTTTTGTCTACACTATAGTAACTTATTAACTTTATTTATATGCTGTAACTAATTCTTTTTTGTGCACAATCCGCAGGCATTGCCACTTTCATTTCACTGCACATCGTGTATGTGTATGTGACAAATAAATTTGACTTGACTTGAAGTATACACCAATTTTTCATAGGCAATTCACTCAAAGGAATCAGCTGCAGAAGGTGGCAAGAAGGTGGTGTACCTGATATGTGTGTCTGGTTCACTCCAAACTCGGGTTGACATCGTTTGTGCAGTGAGTCCTGTAAGCTGAGCTGCTGTTGAAAGTACGGCAATAGATCAGTTACTTCATTGGCCTTCCCCTTATCGTCCTTGCTGTAAAATATATTTTACTTTCAATTAGCATTTTAGCAAGATGTTGCTTTTAATCTGTAAACAATTGCATGAAATCTGTAAACAATTGCATGAAATCTGTAAACAATTGTATGAAAGGCTGGAGTAACTTGACAAATGCTGGATACACAAGTGCTGGAGTAACTTGACGGCTCAGGCAACATCTCTGGAGAAAAGGAAAAGGGATATTCGTACTGCTGGGTTGCAAACTCTTGGACCGAGCACAATGCAGATTCACCGAATGACACAGCGGCAATACTGCATAAATCTGGCATGTACTGCAGAAGAACACAAGTTTGAGGGTTTATTCAATCATGGTATATAAAACGATAAAGTAATCTGATTGGAAAAATGTAAATAAAATAATTCCAGTAGGAAGAGAATCAAAAAGCAGGCATAACCTTGCATAGACCCGTATAGGACACAAGTCAGCCCTCAATGGCTCACATGCCAAATTAAACTAATCTCCTCTTTCTGCTTGTGATCCACGTACCTCCATTCTCTGCATATTCATGTGCCTATCTAAAAGCCTCTAAAATGTCAATATTGTATTTGACTTGTTACCACCACTGCTGGCAGTGCACTCCAGGCTCCCACCACTCTGTGCAAAAAAATAAATTGCCCCACACATCTCCTTAAAATTTCAGCCCGCTCACCTTAAAGCTATGCCCTCTAATCTCTGACATTTTCACCTTGGAAAAAAGGTTCTGATTGCCTACCCTATCTGTGCCTGTCATAATTTTGTACATTTTTAATCACTTCTCCCCTCAGCCTTCGATGCTGCAGAGAAATTAATTCAAGTTTGTCCAACTCTCTTTACAGCTAATACTCTCTAATCCACTTTGGAAAACCCCTTTAGCAAGCTTCCCTTTACAGCCTTCTTATAAAGGGGTGACCAGAAATGCACACAATACTCCAAATTTAGCTAAGCGAAGATCTATGAAGGTGCAAAATAATACTTTAAAAAGTAGAAATGAGGAAAAAAGGGAGTGAAAACATCAGGCAAGGAGGAAGAGAAACAAATTAAATGCTCTGCTGTCACCTTATGGTAGGGTTGTGTACTGCACGTGTGAACATGCATTTCTCAGTTGGATATAGGACATCAACTGGCAATATAATATGGACTGAAGAAGGGGACTGAAGAAGGGTCTCGACCGAAACGTCACCCATTCCTTCTCTCCAGTATGGTTAACAGCACCATCTACTGGTGAGATTGTTTTAGACCATTGACACATTAATGGATACAAGCTAGGTTTACTTAATTTCATATTGTAAACCAGAGTGGCTGCTTCAGACACCATCAATAGACAATAGGTGCAGGAGGAGGCCATTCGGCCCTTCGAGCCAGCACCCCCATTCAATGTGATCATGGATGATCATTCTCAATCAGTACCCCGTTCCTGCCTTCTCCCCATACCCCCTGACTCCGCTATCCTTAAGAGCTCTAGCTAGCTCTCTCTTGAATGCATTCAGAGAATTGGCCTCCACTGCCTTCTGAGGCAGAGAATTCCACAGATTCACAACTCTCTGACTGAAAAAGCTTTTCCTCATCTCAGTTCTAAATGGTCTACCCCTTATTCTTAAACTGTGGCCCCTTGTTCTGGACTCCCCCAACATTGGGAACATGTTTCCTGCCTCTAACGTGTCCAACCCTTTAATAATCTTATACGTTTCGATAAGATCTCCTCTCATCCTTCTAAATTCCAGTGTATACAAGCCTAGTCGCTCCAGTCTTTCAACATATGATAGTCCCGCCATTCCGGGAATTAACCTAGTAAACCTACGCTGCACGCCCTCAATAGCAAGAATATCCTTCCTCAAATTTGGAGACCAAACCTGTACACAGTACTCCAGGTGCGGTCTCACTAGGGCCCTGTACGGTCTCACTAGGGCCCTGTACAACTGCAGAAGGACCTCTTTGCTCCTATACTCAACTCCTCTTGTTATGAAGGCCAACATTCCATTGGCTTTCTTCACTGCCTGCTGTACCTGCATGCTTCCTTTCAGTGACTGACGCACTAGGACACCCAGATCTCATTGTACGTACCCTGTTCCTAACTTGACACCATTCAGATAATACTCTGCCTTCCTAATCTTACCACCAAAGTGGATAACCTCACACTTATCCACATTAAACCGCATCTGCCATGCATCCGCCCACTCACACAACCTGTCCAAGTCACCCTGTAACCTCATAGCATCTTCCTCACAGTTCACACTACCACCCAGCTTTGTATCATCTGCAAACATGATGCCATGAAAGACGAGAAAATGTTATTGGAGATGATCGGAAAATACCACAATCTATTAACATACCCGTTTGTGTGTTAACGGCAGAAAAAGAGAGTTAAGGACAATGGTACGATTGATTATGATCTTTTTAGATGGGACGCAAGCTTGAAGGGCCATATGGCCGACTCTTGTTCCATGATCTTAAACATGCAGCTTTGTAATTTTCCACTCTCATCTAAGCAATGCTCTCTTGTGTGACACGTGAAAGTTCTCAGGAGTAATTGGTCAAAATTGGACCACCCATATTGAAGCAATGACCAAGAAAGCACACCAATTCCTCTACTCCCTCTACTCCCCAACAACTCTCACCAACTTCTACAGATGCGCCGTAGGAAGCATTTTATCGGGATGCATCACAGCATGGTTTGAGAACAGCTCCATCCAAGACCGCAAGAAATTGCAGCGAATTGTGGACGCAGCCAAGACCATCACACAAACCAACCTCCCTTCCATTGACTCCATTCACTCTGCCTCAGCAAGGCCACCAGCATAATCAAGGACGTGCAAAAGGTATAGCAGTGTGAAAATGCACACCTCCAGATTCAGGGACAGTTTCTACCCAGCTGTTATCAGTCAACTGAACCATCCTACCGCAACCACAGAGCAGTCCTGAACTACTATCTATCTCATTGGGGACCCTCAGACTATCTTTGATGGGACTTTAACCTTATATTAAACGTCATTCCCTTATCATGTATCTGTACACTGCGGATGGCTCGATTATAATTATGTATTTTCTTTCCGCTGACTGGTTAGTACGCAACAATAGCTTTTCACTGTACCTCAGTACATGGGACAATAAAGTAAACTACAAATTGCATTGGTCAGAAACTCGTAACATCACATATTCATTTAGTTTACTAGAAGAAATGAAAATCATATTCTCTCTTTCCTCCTGTATCACAACTGGCCATTTCTATTTGTCATTAGGTAGACACAAAATGCTGGAGAAACTCATCAGGTCAGGCAGCATCTCGGGAGAGAAGGAATGGGTGACGTTTTGGGAAGTCTGAAGAAGGGTCTCGATCCAAAACATTACCCATGAGTCTGAAGAAGGGTCTCGACCCAAAACGTCACCCATGAGTCCGAAGAAGGGTCTCAACCCAAAATGTCACCCATGAGTCTGAAGAAAGGTCTCAACCTGAAACGTCACCCATTCCTTCTCTTGCGAGATGCTGCCTGACCCGCTGAGTTACTCCAGCATTTTGTGTCTACCTTCGATTTGAACCAGCATCTGCAGTTTTTTTTTCTTACTCTGTCATTACTTTGGTCTAACTATTCTTATTCTGTTTGTATAGACTAAACTGCTGGGTCTCTCCATGAACCAACACATTATACAGAAACCCAACTTGTCTTCTCTCTTAGACACAAAATGCTGGAGTAACCCAGCTGTAGTAGCCTCAGAATTAAAGGATGCTCCTTTAGGAAGGTGTTGAGGAGGAATGTCTTTAGTCAGAGGGTGGTGAATCTGTGGAATTCTTTGCCACAGAAGGCTGTGGACGCCATCAATGGATATTTTAAAGGCAGAGATAGAGTCTTGATTAGTAAGGGTGTCAGGGGTTATGGGGAGAAGGCAGGAGAATGGGGTTAGGAGGGAGAGATAGATCCGCCATGACTAAATGGCGGAGTAGACTTGATGGGCCGAATGGCCAAATTCTTCTATCACTTATGACCTAACAGGTGACGTTCCGGGTTGAGAAAAAGGGTCTTGACTGAAACGTCACCTATTCCTTTTCTCCAGAGATGCTGCCTGACTGACTGAGTTACTCCAGCTTTTTGTGTCTATCTTCAGTGTAAACCAGCATCTGCACTTCCTTCCTATACACTACGCACTACGAAGAGAGAATGATCACTAAATATATACGTACTAAGCTTTGTAACTTCCATCACTTTCAGGCGAATGGGCATAGTTGATCTTGAATTCAATATCAGGTACCAGCTGCATGGCCCGCCGATAATATTTGATAGCTGAAATAAAATGGATAGAGTATAAGTGTCTAGACCACAAGCAGAGCATCTTGTTCCCACATTGACAGTGTGATTTATGCCATCATGTCATTCTTTACAACAAATATCACAACTGACAGAATGTTACTGAATAACATGTTCTACCTCTTGCCCAATATTGAGAGATACCAATGTGGGGCGTGTGATTATGAAACATCAATGAGTTGGATGTTTGAGCAGCCCAAAATTAAAATCACAGAAAGCTCTGCCACATTTAGGGGTGGCATAGCGGCTGCCTTTCAGCGCCAGAGACCCGGGTTCAATCCATGGGTGCTGTCTGTATGCGAGTTTGTATGTTCTCCCCTTGACCTACGTGGGTTTTCTCCGGGAGCTTTGGTTTCTTCCCACACTCCAAAAACGTTACAGGTTTGGTTTGGTAAAATTGACGCCATTGGCTTGGTAAAATTGTAAATTGTCCCTCGTGTGTGCAGGATAGTATTAATGTGCGGGGATCACTGGTCGGCACGGACTCGGTGGGCTATAGTGACAAACGCCACACAGACAACAACCGAGGTGAGGATCGAGCCTGGGTCTCTGGCGCTGTGAGGCAGTGGTTCTACCAGCTATGCCACTGTGCCAAGAATAATTGTTCAATCGAGCAAATTATGATAAATTGAGTTGCAGAAATGATAAAAGACCCAATTTAAATATCTTGCCGAGTTAATTACCAGGCCAATCATTCAAGGATGAAAGAGGGTAAGGAAACAATCATTTAGGGACCTTCTAATCACCATCTGGATTACCAAGTAATTAAGCTAGTGGTCCAATGTACCTCTGAAGGATTCCTGTTGGAAGGATGCTTGCTCACAGCTATTGAGTTGGATTGCAGCTACTTCAGTGACTGGGAAAAGAAAACTACACTCGACAAAATCCTCAATGTTTATGATGATGTTGCCAGGACTCGAGGGTCCAAGCTATATGGAGAGGTTGAGCAGGTTGGGACTCTATTTCTTGGAGTTCAGGAGGATGAGGGGTGCTCTTAAAGGTGTATAAAATCATGAGAGGAATAGATCGAGTAAACACACACTGTCTCTTGTCCAGATTAGGGGAATCGAGAACCAGAGGATATGGTTTAAGGAGAAAGAGAAAAGATTTAATAGGAAGCTGAGGGAGTAGCTTTTTCACACAAAGGGTGGCGGGTGTATGGACGAGCTGCCGGAGGAGGTAGTTGAGGCAGGTACTATCGCAAGGTTTAGGAAACAATTAGACATGGATATGGATAGGACAGGTTTAGAGGGATATGGGCCAAATGGAGGCAGGTGGAGCTATGTTTATTAAATAGTTGAAAAGAGAGACTGCAAAAAGTAATTTCAAAAATTGAGATAGACGAATTTTGCTCGATATAGGCACTGAGATGGAGAAACTGGTCAAAAGAGAGTGGACATATAATGGATTACAGAATACCGGTTTTGCTATCATCTAACAAAACTATGGAGGTGGGTTGAGTGCCTTTTGGGAAGTATATAAAATTATGAGAGGCATAGATAGGGTAGACAGTCAGAACTTTTTCCCCCAGGGTTGAAATGCCCAACACTAGAGAGCAGAGCTACAAGGTGAGAGGGGAAAGTTTAATGGAGATGTGTGGGGCAAGTTTTTCTCTAAACAGAGGGTGGTGGGGGCCTGGAATGGACTGCCAGGGGTGGTGGTGGAGGAGATACGATAGTGCTGTTTAAGAGGCTTTTGGATAGGCACGTGGAAGTGTAAGGAATAGAGGGAAATGGATCATGTACAGGCAGATGAGATCGGTTCAGCCAGGCATCATGTTCGGCTCAAAACCTGTGCGCCAAAGGATCCATTCCTATGCTGTACTATCAGGTATCCAGTGCTGGCTCCAGGTCCATGTATCGCAAAGTCAACCTTCATTGCCTCTATTTAAATAATACATCATTAATAAATCCCAAGCCATAGTTACATTTGCAATTCACCTACATCAACAACTGTCATTAACTGAGAAATGGCTACTATTAATTACTAATTATTTATTTTACACACATTTCTAAAGGTGGGGGTTTGGAATAAATTACAGAAAGTCGCCAATGTCACTTCAGTATTTAAGAAGGGCAAGCGAGATTAACTGAAAAACCAAAAGCCTATTGGTCTAACATCTGTTGTGGGCAAGAAAGCAGAATCTATTAATAGAAATGGAATGACTGAACACTTGCAAAGAATATGAACTAATCTCAGAGAACCAGAAAGAATTTTAAAAGGATAAGTTGCTTGAATCCTGTTGTTTTTGAAGCAATTAACTTGCAAGGTTTGGGAGTGTTTTTTACGGATTGCAGAAAACGGCATGGGGCGGCACAGTGGCGCAGCGGTAGAGTTGCTGCCTCAGTGCCAAGACCCGGATTCAATCCTGACAACGGGTACTGCCTGTACGGAGTTTGTACGTTCTCCCCATGACCTGAGTGGGTTTTCTCTGGATGCCCTGGTTTCCTCCCACACACCAAAGATGTGGTTAATTGGCTTTGGCAAATTGTAAATTGTCCCGTGTGTAGGATAGTGCTCATTTATGGGGTGATCAATGGTCAGCATGGACTCAGTGGGTTGAAGTGACTGTTTTCGCGTTGTCTCCCTAAAGTCTAAATTTGCAGGATAGACAACAGGTGCAGGAGTAGGCCATTTGGCCCTTCGAGCCAGCACCGCCATTCAATGTGATCATGGCTGATCATTTACAATCTGCCCACGTTCCTGCCTTGTCCTGATACCCCCTGACTCCGCTATCCTTAAGAGCTCCATCTAGCACTCTCTTGAATGCATCCAGAGAATTGGCTTCCACTGCCTTCTGAGGCAGAGAATTCCACAGATTTATAACTCACTGACTGAAAAAGTTTTTCCTCATCTCCGTTCTAAATGGCCTACCCCTTATTCTTAAACTGTGGCCCCTGGTTCTAGACTCCCCCAACATTGGAAACATGTTTCCTGCCTCTAACCTGTCCTCTTCCTGCCTCTTTCCTGTCAAATCCCTTAATAATCTTATATGTTTCAATAAGATCCCCTCTCATCCTTCTAAATTCCAGTGTATACAAGCCTAGTCGCTCCAGTCTTTCAACATACGAATGTCCCGCCATTCCGGGAATTAACCTAGTGAACCTACGCTGCACGCCCTCAATAGCAAGAATGTCCTTCCTCAAATTTGGAGACCAAAACTGCACACAGTACTCCAGGTGTGATCTCCCTAGGGCCCTGTACAACTGCAGAAGGACCTCTTTGCTCCTATACTCAACTCCTCTTATCATAAAGGCCAACATGCCACTAGCTTTCTTCACTGCCTGCTGTACCTGCATGCTAACTTTAAGTGACTGATGCACTAGGACACCCAGATCTCTTTGCACTTCCCTATTTCCTAACTTGACACCATTCAGATAATAATCTGCCTTCCTGTTCTTACCATCAAAGTGGATAACCTCACATTTATCCACATTAAACGGCATCTGCCATGTATCTGCCCACTCACACAACCTGTCCAAGTCACCTGCATCCTCATCGCATCCTCCTCACAGTTCACACTGCCACCCAGCTTTGTGTCATCCGCAAATTTGCTAATGTTACTTTTAATCCCTTCATCTAAGTCATTAATGTATATTGTGAATAGCTGCGGTCCCAGCACCGAGCCTTGCGGTACCCCACAAGTCACTGCCTGCCATTCTGAAAGGGACCCGTCAACACCTATTCTTTGTTTCCTGTCTGCCAACCAATTTTCTATCCATGTCAGCACCCTACCCCCAATACCATGTGCTCTAATCTTGCCCACTAATCTCCTACGTGGGACCTTATCAAGGGCTTTCTGAAAGTCCAGGTATACTACATCCACTGGCTCTCCCTTGTCCATTTTCCGAGTTACATCCTCAAAAACTTCCAGAAAATTAGTCAAGCATGATTTCCCCTTCGTAAATCCATGCTGACTCGGAACCATCGTGTTACTGCTATCCAAATGCTCCACAATTTCTTCTTTTATAATTGATTTCAGTATCTTCCCCACCACCGATGTCAGGCTAACTGGTCTTATAATTTCCTGTTTTCTCTCTCCCTCCTTTCTTAAAAAGTGGGATAACATTAGCAATCCACAGGAACTGATCCTGAATCTATAGAACATTGGAAAATGATCACCAAAGCATCCACGATTTCTAGAGCCACTTCCTTAAGTACGCTGGGATGCAGACCATCAGGCCCTGGGGATTTATTCGCCTTCAGTCCCATCAGTCCATCCAACACCATTTCCTGCCTAATGTGAATTTCCTTCAGTTCCTCTGTCACCCAAGGACCTCTGTCCACTCGTACATATGGGAGATTGTTGGTGTCTTCCTTAGTGAAGACAGATCCAAAGTACCTGTTCAACTCATCTGCCATTTCCTTGTTCCCCACAATATATTCACCTGCTTCTGTCTTCAAGGGACCCACATTTGTCTTCACCATTTTTTTCCTCTTCACGTACCTAAAGAAGCTTTTACTATCCTCCTTTATATTCTTGGCTAGCTTACCTTTGTACCTCATCTTTTCTCCCCGTATTGCCTTTTTAGTTATCTTCTGTTGCTCTTTAAAAGAGTCCCAATCCTCTGGCTTCCCGCTCATCTTTGCTATGTTATACTTCTTCTCCTTAATTTTTATACTGTCCTTGACTTCCCTTGTCAGCCACGGTCGCCTCTTCCTCCCCTTAGAATCTTTCTTCCTCTTTGGAATGAACTACATGTGCTACTTTGATGTGCTACATCAAAGAATCTGTAGAGCAGCCTCAGTTTTTCAACTATAATTATGAACAATATAAACAGACAAATGTTTGTCCGTTTTCTAATCAGCAGTATTGTTCTTCTTATGGAATCCACATCACAAGATTAGATATTGTTTAGCCAGAGCTGAACACACTTCTCGACATCTTCATTGTAGGCAGCGAGATCGGCAGCTGTGCATTGGTTTTCCAGTAGAGGGCATTGCAGCGGGTGTTCCATTGTTTGTGGTTCAATACCACATTCGCACGTGACATCACTGGAGTTATATCCCCACTTGTTTAGAGACACCTTGGCTCTGCCAACACCAGTTCTCAATCGATTGAGGCATTTCCATCTGGCCCAACTTATGTCTGCACCAGGAGGGAGTTGCTCACTGGCCATTAGTCTCATGGTAGTAGAGGGAGGTAGAGTGGATATTCTATCATCCCATATGGAGACTCATGCTTCACTTGTTGTAATGCCTTCCTCAAGTGGAGTCACATAGTTAAGAAAACTTTTCCTCGACTTTGGTCAATATTAAGCAGTATTGTTAATAGAGCAGTTTACGGACAGATACCTTGATAGATTAGGTGAGTCAGTCACAGGTGCTGAAGGTCCTAATGTTAATCAGATATATCTGAGGACACTGTGGGATGCTATATAGGAAATTGCAGGAGCCCTGGCTTGATTGGTTGGCAAGATGGGCTGAGGAATGGTTGATGGGATTTAATACAGAGAATTGCGAGGTGTTGCATTTTGGGAAGTCTAACCAGGGCAGGATCTACACAGTGATTGGCAGGGTTCTGATGAGTGTTGTAGAGCAGAGAGATCTAGGAGTGCAGATACATAGTTCCTTGAAAGTTGCATCACGAGTAGATTGGGTGGTCAAGAACACTTTTGGCACATTGGCCTTCATCAGTCAGAGTAAAGAGTATAGAAGTTGGGAGGTCATGTTACAGTTGTACATGACATTGGTGAAGCCACTTTAGAGTAATGCGTTCAGTTTTGATCACGCTGTTATAGGAAAGATGTTAAGCTGGAAAGGGTGCAGAGAAGATTTACGAGGATGTTGCCAGGATTCGAGAGCCTGAGCTATAGAGAAAGGTTGAGCTGGCTGGGACTTTATTCCTTGGAGTGCAGGGGGTGAGGGATGATCTTAGAGATGTATAAGATCATGAGAGAATTAGATAGGATAAATACATGGAGTCCTTTACCCCGAGTAGGGGCGTCATGAATCAGAGCACATCAACTTAAGATGAGGTAGGAAAGATTTAATAGCAACCCAATGGGTAACATTTTTCACACAAAGGGCGGTGGGTGTGTGAAATGAGCTGCCAGAGAAGATAGTTGAGGCAGGTACTATCACAATGTTTAAAAAACATTTGGACGGGTACATGGATAGGATAGGTTTGGAGGGATATGGGCCAAATGCAGGCAGCTGGGACTAATGTCAATCGGGCAAATTGGTCGGCGTGGGCAAGTTGGGCTGAAGGAACCCGTTTCCATGCTATGAACATATGACCTGGAGGAAATGGAGTTCAATTTAGAAAATGTGAAGTCAGTGTTGAGAAATATTTTCTAAATGCCAAAGAAACTAGAAAATGTGGATAAGCAGAGAGATTTTGTGAACCAAGTATAGAAATGACTAAAAGCCAGTTAGGAAAGTAGAAAGCTGGCCTTTGTTTCAGGGCTGGAACGTGCATTGGAATTACGTTAAGTTCTGGTCGGACTTTTTATGGAGTATTTAGCTTGGCTCTGGGCCCAAGTCTTAGGAGAAAGCAACAGCTTTGGAAGGGGCGCAGTACAGAACCACCAGTGAAAAGTGGTTAAACTATGGCAACAGGTAGTGTCAGACTTTATTTCTCTGAGTTTAGACAAAGATGAATCAATTCAATTTCAAGGCAAGAGTACATTTCCAAGGTGAACAGGTAATGGAATACAAATTATTCATGCTGTAAGACTCTATAAATCTTCCATGAACTAACTGAATATTGGAACTGACTCCCTGGCCTGTTCCAAGTTAAATGTTTCATACTCAGGGAGTGAGACCATCGCTTCGATGTCAGATCAAGGCAAGCTTGTATCATGAGACCATTTCCTTAAGGAAATGAATGGAAATTGCCCGAATATGGAAGAAAAAAAATTGCAACTGAAGATGTTGAGCTCATTAGTTGGGCTCAATTGAAACCTCAATGAAACACTGTTTGCACGAGCATGCTGAAATCGTTGCTTTTTTCTACAGTCCCAATAAAGATTACGATATCTTTTAAAAATAGTTGCAAACTTTCTGACATGAACGCCATTGGTAACTTTAAGACTGGAACCACTTCCTAAAACACTCAGTCACGTACCTTCATAAACTGCTCCATTCTGTTCTTGCTCCACAGCTTTCAGGAACAATTCTTTGGCCTGAAAAAAAAATAGGCAAACTCTTACAAGTACAAAAAACATTAAAGTATAGGCTTTAAGGTAAGAAGTTACAGCAGAATACAAATTATAGCTACTCTATTTGTCTGCGATGTGAGGCCTAATGACAATTGCCATCAAATTTCCACATCCAGCCAAACTGTTATTTCTCAAACGGCAGATGTTGTGAAAAAGTCATTGCAAATAACTCTTTACAGTAATACTGAAAGCTGACTCAATCGGGACAGCGGAAAGAAAACACGCTCTGTAGCATTTAATAAATGATCATTTTTAAGGTGAGAGGGATAATATTTAATGGAGATGTGCAGGGCAAGTATTATCTTTACACAAAGAGTGTTGGGTCTGGAACACATTGCCAAAGGTGGCGGTGGAGGAAGATACAATGGTGGGGTTTTAGATAGGCACGTGGAAGTGCAAAGGATAGAGGGATATGGATCATATACATGCACATGAGATCAGTTAAAACTTGGCATCATGTTGGACACAAACATTGTGGGCCGATGTTCCTGTGCTGTTCTCTGTAAAAGTTCTCTGCCTTTTGGTCTGACCTCCTAAAAACACTAAAAATAATCATTCTTGTGGCTGTGAACGCCATCGGCTTCTCCTGTTCTTGATTATTCATTAACTCCAGAGTTTGGTGGGAACATTTTCTAACCCACCTATTATTTGATCACTCAGACCTCATCACTTGTTTGGAGATTCTTTTCGTCAGAATACTAAGAGTTTGTACACGCTCATCTCCCGAAGTCAACAATACGCATCGCTCTGTAACCTGCTTTGCTTCTGCAAATCTGATTTTATTAATAAGCATCTTTTATTCAGGTACTGGCCTTCTCCATTTTACAATTACCTTTACTATACCCTTCTTAAAAAGCCCAGCCATAATTAAGTATCACCTTCAATTAATCCCTTTTTATTATATCATCATATCTATACAGCCGGAAACAGGCCTTTTCGGCCCTCCAAGTCCGTGCCGCCCAGTGATCCCCGTACATTAACACTATCCTACACCCACTAGGGACAATTTTTTACATTTACCCAGCCAATTAACCTACATACCTATACGTCTTTGGAGTGTGGGAGGAAACCGAAGATCTCGGAGAAAACCCACGCAGGTCACGGGGAGAACGTAGAAACTCCTTACAGTGCAGCACCCGTAGTCAGGATCGAACCTGAGTCTCCGGCGCTGCATTCGCTGTAAAGCAGCAACTCTACCGCTGCGCTACCGTGCTTCCTTTTTAGTTTAGTTTGGTTTCGGCCCACTGACTCCGTGCCAACCAGCAAACCCCACACACTAACACTATTCTACATACCAGGGACAATTTACAATTATACCAAGCCAGTATGTCTTTGGATTGTGCAAGGAAACCAGAGCTCCCGGAGAAAACCCACACAGGTTACGGGGAGAACGTACAAACTCCACACAGACAGCACCCGTAGTCAGGATCGAACCCGGGTCTCTGGTGCTGTAAGGCACTGCTGTGCTACCTTCTCAAAAAGTCCCTGTTTAAGTATCATCTGCAATTGCTCCCTTTTGTATCCCCTTTATTTCCCCCCTGAGTATATTGTGATCCAGGGGGTGCATATCCTCTCTGCACATTTCTTCCAGAGATTAAGGTACATAGATTAATCATTATGCACAACGCTTATCGTTCTTATGATGACAACTAAGCTTTCCAGACTTAAAGCAATTAGCTACAATATATTCCTCAATTCATTGCAAATGTTACCTTTTCTTCACGAGCAAGTTCCTGTTTCCCTTTGGTACCCGAAGATTTGAAAGAAAGCCCCTGGCCGAAGATTTTGCAATGTTCCATTTCCGATCTGTTAGGGCTTCCATTTGGATTCAGCTCAGACATCCATTGTGCTCGAAACACATTAAGTTCCTCCTCAAAAAAAAAGAGCAAATATTTCAAATCAATTCACCAAGATTTAAAATAAATTCTGTTTAATTTAGTTTTAGAGTTAGTTATCTAGCCCCAGCTATGCCTGCCTCTGTAGGGTACGGCGAACATTCCCTGTTCCAGGCGTACACTGGCCCCATCCCCGAACTCTACCTCTGCTACATTTACGACTGCATTGGTGCTACCTCTTGTACCCATGCAGAACTCACTGACCATAAATTTCACCACTAATTTCCATCCTGCTCTTAAATATACTTGGACCATCTCCGACATCTCCCAACCGTTTCTGGATCTCACCATCTCCATCACAGGAGATAGACTAGTGACCAACATCCACTACAAACCCACTGACTCCCACAGCTATCTTGACTACACTTCTTCCACCCTGTTTCCTGTAAAAACTCTATCCCCCTACTCCCAATTCCTCAGTCTATGCCGCATCTGCGCCCAGGATGAGGTGTTACATACTGGGGCATCAGAGATGTCCTCATTCTTTAGGAAACGGGGCTTCTCCTCTTCCATTATAGATGAGGTTCCCACTAGGGTCTCCTTCATATCCCGCAGTTCCGCTCTTGCTCCTCCTCTCCCCATTCGTAACAAGGATAGAGTCTCCCTTGCCCTCACCTTCCACCCCATCAGCCGTCGTATACAACAAATTATCCTCCAACATTTCCACCACCTCCAACAGGATCCCACTACTGGCCACATTTTCCCATCTCCACCCCTTTCCGCAGAGACCGTTCCATCCGTAACTCCCAGGTCCACTCGTCCTTTCCCACCCAAACCACCCACTCCCCAGGTACTTTCCCCAGCAACCCTAGGAGATGCAACACCTGTCCCTTTACCTCCCCCCTCGACTCCATCCAAGGACCCAAACAGTCTTTCCAGGTGAGGCAGAGGTTCACCTGCACCGCCTCCAACCTCATCTATTGTATCCGCTGTTCCAGATGTCAACTTCTCTACATCGGCGAGACCAAGCGCAGGCTCGGCGATCGTTCCGCTCAACACCTATGCTCAGTCTGCCTTAACCAACCTGATGTCCCGGTGGCACAGCACTTCAACTCCCCCTCGTATTCCCAATCTGACCTTTCTGTCATGGGCCTCCTCCATTGTCATAGTGAGGCCCAGCGCATATTGGAGGAACGGCATCTCATATTTCGCTTGGGCAGTTTTACATCCCAGCAGTATGAACATTGACTTCTCTAACTTCAGATAGTTCCGCTGTCCCTCTTTCCCCTCCCCCTTCCCAGTTCTCCCACTAGTCTTCCTGTCTCCCACCACATCCTATCTTTGTCCCGCCCCCTCCCCTGACATCAGTCTGAAGAAGGGTCTCTACCCAAAACGTCACCCATTCCTTCTCTCCCGAGATGCTCCCTGACCCGCTGAGTTACTCCAGCATTTTGTGTCTACCTTCGATTTAAACTAGCATCTGCAGTTTTTTTCCTACACACCCATAGACAGGATCGAACCCGGTTCGCTTGTGCTGTAAGGCAGCAACTGTACTGCTGCACCACCATGCCGCCCTTAATAATTCACTGTAAACAATTAAATAATGCGAATTACATCCTGATAATTGTCTGCTCACTCATCCTATATAACATTGAATCCCCTAACACGGTCTGTATGTTGCCCACGTTTGTAAGTCTGGATTTTGTTCAAAGCTATTACTTGCTTACACTCTTTGTCAAACACCATTATACAGTGCTTACAATGTGCATATTTTAAAGAACCACTTGCAGGACGAGGTCCTGTGAGGAATCAGCACCTTGTACGATGTTTTGTCCTGTATGGAGTTTGTAATATTCTCCCCATGAGTGGGGTTTTTTTCCGGGTTCTCCGGTTTCCTCCTCCACTCCAAAGACATACAGGTTTGTAGGTTTAATTGGCTACAGTAAAATTGTAAATTGTCCCTAGTGTGTAGGATAGTGTTAGTGTGCAGAGAATGCAGGTCAGCGTGGACTTGGTGGGCCAAAGGGCCTGTTTCCACGCTGTATCTCCACGCAGTCAGGATGCGCAGGTGAGACAGAACAAACTCCAGTGAGGAAAGGGCAAAAAGCTTTGACAGCAAAGGCAAAGTGCCTACTTCTTCATTTCTCAAAACTGTAATTTCCTCAAAACTTCCGCTCCCTGGTGTACTTTCATGGTTCAGAACAAAAAATAACCCCAACAAACTTGCAATTATAATATACATTAATTCAATAAAATGCTCCAAAACACTTCAAGGAAACAAACCAAAATTCCATGAAGGCGCATTAGATAAGTTGGGGCTGATGGTTGACAGCAGAGTCAAGCAGATGATGTTATGGATTGTTGCAGAGGAGAGAAGATGAAGGGGTGTGGGGACTCCTCCACACCTTGACTTTCTGAATATTCTGCCAATAACATAAGTGCAATTAACTTAAAAGTGTGTTACCATAAGCAACTTTAATTCCCCCGGCTGATGAGCAGGATTAAATTTCATTTTTTTCGCTGATTAAGAGGACAAAAAACTCAGCATGTGAGCAAGAAACATAATTAAGCAGATGAAAAAGGGAGTAGACTTGCTCACACCATCCCACTGGAGTCTGAAGAAAGGTCCCGACCCAAAATGTCACCTGTCCATGTCCTCCAAGGATGCTGCCTGACTCGCCGAGTTACTTTGTTTTTTTTATCCTCCACATCGATTTTGTTTTCAATGACATTTCTTTGATACTCTGAACACCTACACTATTGATTGATGTGGTAGCAACAATGCATTTTGCTAAACCTTCAGATTGCAAGTATTTGGACATCAGAGCACCTATTCTCAGCCACAATTGGCCCCTCAACGCCAATCTCAACAAGAACCTGGACCCACTACAATTGTCTACTGCCACCAACTGGTCAAAAGAGAATGCAATCTTGCTGGATCTCCACTTTGCACTGGACAACTTGGACAATAAGAACACATGGGTCAGGATGCCGTTCACACACTACAGCTCAGCGTTCAACACCAATATCCCCTCCAAACTGGTTACCAAGCTCATGGAACAGGGTCTCTGCGCATCTCTCTGCAACTGGATCCTCGACTTCCTCATCAACAGAACATAATCAGTACGAATTGGCAGCAACACCTCCTCCTCAATACCTATCAGCACAGGGGAACCTCAAGGCTGCATAGAGTGAGTAGCGTCCTCTGCTGTACTCATGATTGCGTGGCCGGACACAGTTCCAACTCCACCTTCAAATTCGCCGACGACACTACTGTTGTTGGATGAAGTACAGATGACGCCGAGTCACCGAGTATAGGAGGGAGATCAATCATCTGATTGAATGGTGCCAGAACAATAAACTTTAGAAGAGGAAAGCCGCAGAGCCACAAACCTGTCTTCATTGGCGGGACAGTGATGGAGAGAGTCAAAAACTTCCTGGACATGCATCTCTGAAGATTTGTCCTGGATCCAGCACATTGATGCAATCATGAAGAAAACCCATCAATGCCTCTACTTCCTTAGAAGGCCGAGGAGATTTGGTATATCGACAAATAATTTCTTGAACTTTTGCAGGCGTGTAATAGAGAACATATTGACTGTTTGCCTGGTTCGCAACTCGAATGCCCAGGAATGAAGAAGATTGCACACAGTGGTGAACACTGCCCAGTCCATCACGGGTACTGACCTCCTCACCATCGAAGGGATCTACAGGAGTAGTCACCACAAAATGGCAGCCAGCATCATCAGAGAACCACATCATCCTGGCCATGATTTCATTTCACTCCTGCCATCGGGAAGAAGGTACAGGAGCCTGAAAACTGTAACGTCCATGTTCAGGAGCAGCTTCTTCTCAACAACCATGAAGCTATTAAACACTACAAATTCCAACTAAGCTCCAAACTACATAGTTTGGGGGCATTGTTTTTGTCTTTGCCTTATTATTGTTAGTTTTTACTCAGATATATTGAACTTATTTTTTGTTGTTTATTATAGTGTTTACAGGGTACTATGTCTACATATCTGTTGTGCTGTTGCAAGTAAGAATTTCATTGTTTCTTTTTGGGACATATGATAATAAACCACTCTTGATTTTTATCCAACACAATACTGGTACTGTCTCCTTTTACACTTTAATTCTGGCAGAATCCATAGTGAAGACCAATGCAAAGTATTCAGTTGGTACCTTAATGATACTCTCAGTAGTTCCTTAACCACCCTCATACTCCCTACTTGTTTACATCGAACCTTTAGGGTATGCGAGTTGCAAATCCTCTTCAAGTCCCTTTTATCATCTTCACTGCGGGTTTACAGGTTAATTGGCCTCTGTAAATTGCCCCAGTGTGCAGGGAGTGGATGAGACAGAATAACATGGAACTAGCGTGAACGGTGATAGATGGTTGGCTTGGACTTGGTGGGCTAAAGGGTCTGTTTCCATGTTTTGTTCCCTAAACTAAACCAAAGTAGAAAAACAGTATTTTTATTAGGTGCGATCATTGTGAAGTCAGAGGCAACATGAAACACAAGCATCTTTTGTTAACTACTCGTCAATATGCAAAGAATAATTTGTTTTTGAAATATTACGGTATGTCAAAGCAATTAACACCGTGTTTAAGCTAAAATAACAAATTTGGAGTAATTTGATGCAATTATGGCTCAGTGGTATTACTCTTAATTCCTAGTCAGAAGACCACCCTATTCTTTATACTTCAGCACCAAGCCTAGCAATACACCCAGTCAGTTGTGAATGATTGCTACATCCTGCAAATGCAACAGCGCAATTTTAAATGGGAAGCCCGTTTGCTCTTATAGCAATTCCCCAAAAAAAAGCACTTTCCATTTAACTGCTAGTTTCTTTTAGAAACATAGAAAATAGGTGCAGGAGGAGGCCATTTGGCCCTTTGAGCCAGCACCACCATTCATTGTGATCATGGCTGATCATCTAGTCAGTAACCTGTGCTTGCCTTCTCCCCATATCCCTTGATTCCACTAGCCCCTAGAGCTCAGCTCTATCTAACTTTCTTTTAAATGCATCCAGTGAATTGGCCTCCACTGAATTCTATGGCAGAGAATTCCACAAATTCACAACTCTCTGGTTGAAAAAGTTTATTCTCACCTGTTTTAAATGGCCTCCCCATTATTTTTAGACTGTGTCCCCTGGTTCTGGACTCCCCCAACATTGGGAACATTTTTCCTGCATCCAGATTGTCTAGTGCTTTTATAATTCTCTATAAGATCCCCTCTCGTCCTTCTAAACTCCAGTGAACAAGCCCAGTCTTTCTAATCTTTCCTCATATGAGTCCCTCCATCCCAGGGATTAACCTTGTGAACCTACGCTGCACTGCCTCAATAGCAAGGACATCCTTCGTCCAATTAGGAGACCAAAACTGCACACAATACTCCAGATGTGGTCTCACCAGGGCTCTATACAACTGTAGAAGGACCTCTTTGCTCCTATACTCAAATCCTCTCGTTATGAAGGCTAACATGCCATTAGCTTTCTTCATTGCCTACTGTACATGCACTCTTACTTTCAGTGACTGGTGTGCTAATCTGACACCATTGAGATAATTATCTGCCTCCTTGTTTTTGCCGCCAGAATGGATAACCTCACATTTATCTACATTATACTGCATCTGCCATGCATCTGCCCACTCACTCAACCTGTCCAAGTCACCCTGCAACCTCCTCACATCCTCTTCGCAGTTCACACTGCCACCGAGCTTTGTGTCATCCGCAACTTGCTAGTGTTACTTCTAATTCCATCATCCAAATTATTAATACATATTTTAAATAGTTGCGGCCACAACTATTTGTTCCTTTATATCCAAGTAAAGATGAATCCCAATCCTAATAAGTCTTACTTGATCTAAGTTAATCTAAGGTGAAATGTCATTAAAAGATGAGGGCATTACAATGACAATAGCAGACAATTCCATTCTTGGTCAGCATTCTTGTTAGCAGAAAAAAAAGCAACATAAAGTGCTGGGGTAACTCAGCAGGTCAGGCAACATCTCGAAAAGATATGGGTTTCATGTTGGATCCTTCTTCAGACCCGAAATGTCATCTATCTATGTCTTCCAGAGATCCTGCTGAGTTACTCCACCACTTTGCTTTTTTAATTGCAAACCAGCATTTACAGTTTCTGGTGTCAACCCTTCTTAGCCAATTGACCACTTGATGTGATTAATGATGACTATCAATTGCTCCAGTAGCCAAACATATTGAGTGGGATACGATAGAACTTTATTTCTCCCAGGAGGAAATACGTGGGCTTAATTGAAGTGTTTACATTTGTTCAATTGTGAATTAAATACTGCAGGTTTTTTGTGTGTCTCTTTCTGTGGGTTTGCCATTCCAATTAACCTTAAATTCAAAAAATGATTTAACGTTATTCCATAGATTTGCTAAATACTCATGCACTTTATAATTCTGGCAGAAGTCAACAGTCTACAATTACAAATCTGTAAACAAATTAATTTAATTTAAAATCGTTGAAAACATCAGCGATGCATTGGTGCTGGTTTCCGACGGGCACGGTGACAGACGCACCACACATCTCTGTCCTCCATGCATCTGGCAAGCTCCTCTTTTGTCTCTACATATGCGTCTTCCATCAACGTAAACAAATAATAAGATGAAGGTTACTACCTGAAGGTTTGCTTCTTCAGGTCTATCATTTTCATCAACATCAATGACACCAGTGTAATCATCTTTTTCACTGTCTACCTGCTGATTGAAGAAACATTTTTTTAGGTACATGTAGCAAATCAACTAGTCAGTAAAACATATTCAATTCTATGATTTACCAAAGGAATCTTATTTTTCTAATAGTGTTCACAATACATTTGCCAATAAATATTTTTGAACACTTGACATTTAGCAATACCCCAAAGAATATCCCAAAGAATAGTATTATGCAGTATCACCATGAACACATACTAATATTATACACATTAATTATGTACAAGCCACATCGAGTCAGAATAAGCAAGGATTTCTCATATGATAATAAATGCATATTTAGCATGAAAAAGAATGAATTTAACTTGTAAATACCTCAACATAAAAAAATACATTGACATATACTGATCATTTACTCAAAAATAAATACATTATTATTCATAGAGTGTCATAGTCATACAGCGTTGAAACAAGCCCATCGGCCCAACTTGCCCACACGGACAAACATGTCCCACCTGCCTGCGTTTGGACCATGTCCCTCTAAACTTGTCCTATCCATTCCTTATGACCTATTTAATTGAAATGGAAAGACTGACTCAGTAAAATCTTCAAATGTTACTTTCTTGAAATGAGTCCCTTAGCTTATGCGTTGTTTGTTGACAAATAGCGAACTGACATGACAACTGAGTGAACTGTCTAATTCATGAGAGATGAATGTATGGGCATGATACTTGCACTAACTGGCCCTCACATGTTGAGTAACTGTTGAACTATCAGCAAGAAGATGAAACAAATTGTAACCTCAGAAATTATTGGCGAAGTAGGACAAATTCAATAGGTTGACAAAAAGTAAAAAAATAGAACTTCAGTTTATGTCAGCCATTGTGCACAGTGGTGGTATAGATTTTTGTCATAGTCAAATTATAAAGACCCTTCAGCCCAAATTATCAATGCTGACCATGGTGCCTTCCTGAGTTAGCCCCATTTGCCTGCATTTGGCCCATATCCCTCGAAACCTATCCTATGTATATGCCTAAACGTGCTTTATACTTAGTAATTGTACCTGTCTCTACCATTTTCTGTGGCAGCTCGTTCCATTTATCTGTTGCTCACTTGTTCTGTTATTCTACTTCAAATTTGTTTTCCACTCCTTCAGATTGCACTAAAATCAAGCACAATTCTAATGTTTGACCACTCTCATTGTTGTATTTTTCAGTATCGTATGTCTGTTTATTTTGTGAGTTTCATGTGAGCAAGAAATTTCATTGCACCCTGGTGTATATGAAAGTATACCAATCTAAATCTGAAATACCTTAGTTTGCATGCACACTGTTCCATTATACATAAACATGCTTGATACAACATGTAAACCATTAGACTTTTTAATCTGAACTGAATGTTCCGTACTTTGCAAGCATTGCCAGCCTTTCCAAAGATGATTTGAAACTAGTGATGTGAGGCACAGCCAAACAAATAACTTCATACACTTCACCTCCAATTTCCATCCTGCCCTTAAATATACCTGGACTATCTCTGACATCTCCCTCCTGTTTCTGGACCTCACCATCTCCATCACAGGAGACAGACTAGTGACGGACATTTACTACAAGCCCACCGACTCGCACAGCTATCTGGACTACACTTCTTCCCACCCGGTCCCCTGCAAAAAGTCTATCCCCTACTCCCAATTCCTCCGTCTACGCCGCATCTGCGCCTGGGATGAGGTGTTTCAGACTAGGGCTTCCGAGATGTCCTCGTTCTTCAGAAAACGGGGCTTCCCCTCCTCCATCATAGATGAGGCTCTCACTAGGGTCTCTTCTACATCCCGCAGCTCCGCTCTTGCTCCCCTTCTCCCCACTCGCAACAAGGACGGGATCCCCCTCGTTCTCACCTTCCACCCCACCAGCCAGCGGATCCAACATATCATCCACCAACATTTCCTTCACCTACAACGGGACCCCACCACTGGCCATATCTTCCCATCCCCTCCCCTCTCTGCGTTCCGCAGAGACCGTTCCCTCCGTAACTCCCTGGTCCACTCGTCCCTTCCTACCCAAACCACCCCAACCCCGGGCACTTTCCCTTGCAACCGCACGAGATGCAACACCTGTCCCTTTACCTCCCCCCTCAACTCCATCAAAGGACCCAAACAGTCTTTCCAGGTGAGACAGAGGTTCACCTGCACCTCCTCCAACCTCATCTATTGCATCCGCTGCTCTAGATGTCAACTTATTTATATCGGCGAAACCAAGCGCAGGCTCGGCGATCGCTTCGCTGAACACCTGCGCTCGGTCCGCATTAACAAAACTGATCTCCCGGTGGCCCAGCACTTTAACTCCCCTTCCCATTCCCAGTCTGACCTCTCTGTCATGGGCCTCCTCCAGTGCCATAGTGAGGCCCGCCGGAAATTGGAGGAGCAGCACCTCATATTTCGCCTGGGCAGTTTGCAGCCCGGTGGTATGAACGTCGACTTCTCCAACTTCAGATAGCTCCTCTGTCCCTCCCTTCCCCTCCTCCTTCCCAGATCTCCCTCTATCTTCCTGTCTCCACCTATATCCTTCCTTTGTCCCACCCCCGACATCAGTCTGAAGAAGGGTCTCGACCCAAAACGTCACCCACTCCTTCTCTCCCGAGATGCTGCCTGACCTGCTGAGTTACTCCAGCTTTTTGTGAATAAATCGATTTGTACCAGCATCTGCAGTTATTTTCTTAAATAACTTTATATATTATTACACATAGGAAACAAAGTACCAGCCAAAGTAGATTCCACAACTTTAATATGATCTTGCTTCCCTCCTCGAAATGAGAAAAAAAAAAGATAAAATGTTTCCTTGACAAACTTAGGTGGACCTATCATTTAAACTTTGGATAATCTATAAAAATGATGTCCTGTATAATTGCTTTCCAATTCGCTGTTTATATTTATGAATTTTAATTTTGAAATCTGGTCAGGTAATAGTGTGTGTGTTGTGACTTCACCAGCAAGATGGACACGATACTAAGCTATTCCCAGATTTGTAAATTAAATCATTCTCCGCCTCTTTTGGAAGGGTATTGAATTAAAAGAATCATCCCCCCACCATTTCTAAAAATTTGAAACCCCTAATGATTGATCCTCACTTCAAAAATATGAAATAAAGGGTGAGGTATTGTATGAAACTTGCCCGCTTAACTTTAATAAACATCAGTGGCTCTTTGAAAATCACATTGAAAACACAAAATTCCTGCCATAAAAACGACAGATTGATTGAAAGATACAGCATGGAAACAAGCCCATCGGCCTTCCAAGTTCACGGCAACCATTGCTCACCCGTTCACACAGGTGAACTCTATTGCAACCACCAGGGGCAATTTCCAGAGGCAAATCATTGCACATTTGGGTATTAATGAGAGAGAATTCAAAGCACAATGGTAAGGACAAAGAGGGCAGCTAGCTTTTTGAACATTCCATTTTTACTAACTTTGGTAAATAAGCTCTACTGAGAATACTTTATTGACACTCAAATTCTGCCTCATTTGTTCTGGAAAAAAGTTTGAGCTATATCATTACAATTGCAATTTGGGTGAGAGTAAGATGTAAAGTTAATAAAGGGGCAGCCATTTTGTGCCGTTAAAAGTACAACAGGTAAAGAAAAGCTGGCATTTATCAAAAGACTAGCTACCTCTGAATGTGATCAAGTGCTTTAAAATCATTGAAGTTAAGTAAAACAGTTGATTGTAAAATGGAAAGCATATAAGCAGTTTCTTTTGATTTAAGCACCATTTAAAAACACACATCCATAACAGTTCGGGCATAAAACCACTAATTCCCTCGAAGAGAGACACAAAATGCTGGAGTAGCTCAGTGGGTCAGGAAGCATCTCTGGAGAGAAGAAATGGGTGATGTTTCAGGTCGAGACCCTTCCTCAGACCTTAATTTCCTCCCTCCTCTTTCTCCTTGCTAACATTTCCTTATTGATTTTATAAACAATATAGACAATACTCTTTGGAAAAACCTACAAGCCTTTTCAGAAGGTGTATTCCGGATGACAATAACTAGGCGCATTAAAAACCTTCTCATCTTTCAAGTTTCCTTTCTTTCTGGCTATGACCCACTTATAAAGGATAAAGTTTCTCAAGCTTTTCAAACGAACGAGTCGAGGAGCCCTGGAGTGACAGTGATGGCATGGAATTCAGGGAGGTTTTCCCCCCGAAATAAACTCTATTCAGAATTAAAAAAACAAGAACAGTGCAAAACTCTTCCTACATTCTCAGCATCTATACATCAATTAGTGTTATTTCAGTAGTGTTCACAAACTATCCTTATACCAAGTGCCTTGCCACTCATGTAGTTCCCTGGGGTGATATCCCTTGCCATGTTTTGGGGGTGTCTCCACCAGACCCTGCCTCCCAATGTCCTGTCTGTGGAAGGAACGTAGACTGTGATCCTCCCCCACACAGCCTTGGCTGCACCCAGCTTCAGCAAGTCCTTCAGCTCGTACTCCTGCAGTCTGGAATGGGCCAGTCGACAACACTCCCTGATACTGGAAAACCACGAGAAGGGTAGGGGATTGAAGTGAAAGGGTTTGGGAGAGGGAGGGCGAATGGTTCAATTATAAAACAAACCAATTTGATTCAATGTTACTTTAATGCTAATTATTCGAGTGGTGAATGTAGGTGTGGTCTCTAGAGAAAATAATTATTTCTGAAGTAAAGCGTAACAAAAAAGTGTGGCATTGCTGCTTTGTAATTGAGCCATTCCCCCTCCTCCTCCCAAACCATTTGCCTTCATTCCCCCACTCTTCTCGTGCCTTTCTCACACCCTGCCATCACTGCCACACCAGTCCTTCATTTGAAAGGCTTGACAAACTTTATACTGCCAATAAAACCCATTAAACCTGCACTTACCTTTCTCTACACTAAAGAAAGAAATTCTAGCTTCCCTGACCACGCAACTGAAATCCCTTATTCCTGGTATTGCTCCAGTAATTTGCCTCTGCTTTCTCTCCAGGGCTTTGGCACCCTTCATACCCTTGTGAAGGGCTAACCTCTGAAGTGAGGCTTAACAGAGGTAGAGAAAATTAAAAACCCTGCAGTTCTCAACAGCTTTACAAGTGTGTGCAAACAGAACCTCAAATCACTTTAATCTTACATCCCTTCTAAAATTAATTGCAATATTTAAGAAACATTTGGACAGGTACATTGATAGAATAGGTTTAGAGGGATATGGGCCAAACGCAGTCAGGTGGGACCAAGTTGGGCGGAAGAGCTTGTTTCCACACCAAATTACACTAATTCATTCATATATTTTACATTCATAGATTATATTGCCTCTCCTCAAAAGAGAAAATACATTAGTTCACTCATATTAAATCTCACTAAGTTTATAACGACACAGAAAATGGCCATTATGCTCATCAATTCCATGTCACCTCAGGGAAGCAATTCCACTAATCCCCATTCCCTTCTCCTTATTTCCTCTAATCTTGCTATTCCTTGCACATGCCTCACTTATCCAAACCTCTTCCAATTCTGCCTGCACTAAACCTACACCATGGTGTAGTTTTACGGTAGACAATAAACCTACCTGCACAACTCTCGGATGTGGAAGAAATGGGAGCATGCAACAGAAACCCACACATTCACATGCAAACTCCCCATTAACAGACACAAAGTGCTGAACTAAAGCAGCAGGTCAGGCTGCATCTCTGGAGATGCTGCTCGACCCACTGTTACTTAAGCACTTGTGTGTCTTTTTTTTGTAAACACAGTTCCTTGTGTTTCTATATCAACAGAACCCGAAGTCAGGACCAGACCTAGTTGGTTGAAGTTACAAGGCAGCTGTGTAACTATTGTTATGCACCACAGTGCTATGACTGACGACTGTATCAACCATCTACTAAATCAGTCTAAAGAAGGGTCTCGACCCAAAACGTCACCCATTCCTTCTCTCCCGAGATGCTGCCTGACCCGATGAGTTACTTCAGCATTTTGTGTCTACCTTCGATTTAAACCAGCATCTGCAGTTTTTTTCCTACACATCTACTAAATGCACTGAAGTAATGTGCCTAGGCTAATCCAACAGCACCTCCTAAACCCACATGTTTGCCACTAAGGAAGGCAAGCACTTCACGGGCATGGACTCACCATGACCTACAAGCCTTCCTTAAAGTTGCACACCATCCTGACCTGGAAATATATCACCACTATCAGTGTCTAAATAAGGCACAAGACACTGTAGTTACTGGGAGTGTAAAAGCACTATTTTTCTTCACCATCTAAACGTTGGAACTCTATGCCAAACAGCATTATAAGGAAGTTGCCACCACAAAAATAGCACTCACTGTTTGTATCACACTGCCTGACCCTTGTGGTTAGCATTTGCATGGAAACTGATAATTTACTGTGATATTCAAATATTCTGTGTGCATAGATTGCTTCGATAAATTTCACACTGACTTTAACAGTCAGACTGCAAATTCTATTGATATTCAGTTCTCAGGATGACCGAATGGAGGTAACGGCTGTAACGGGCCTTTGTGGCCAGCTATATCTGGGGCTGACAGAATTACTATGCTCTGGCTAAACAGAAATCACTTGAGATACAAAGTTCACCTCATGAAAAAGGATGATCATCATAAAAATTAGGATCATGGTGGAAGTGGGACTGAAGAAATCATTGGAGATAAAGACTAACAAGTCTCGAGGTCCTGATGGACTTCCTTCTAGGAATCTGAAAAAAAAGCAGCTACTGAGATGGTTTTATCTCCCCAAATTCCTTCCATTCTGGAAACATTTCATTAGATCGGTAAAGAGCAAATGTGACCACAAAAGTAGGAGACAGATTGCAGGGAACAACAGGCCAGTTGGCTTCACATCTGTCATAGAAAGTGTTAGAAGTTGGTATTAAGTCGTCACAGCTGGGCACCTAATAAAATTCAAAGTCGTTGGGAGAGTTTTTAATAATAAGAAATTTTGACTGACCAGTTTATTGCAGTGTTTAAAGTACTCTGTGAATAAAGGGAGCTGATGGATGTACTATACAGTAAAATTTGGTTAATTTGACATTTGAGATTTGGCAGATACCAGATTACTAGATGCTAATCAAGATGTCCAGATGTAATTAACATTAGATATTAATTTCAGCACAATCCCAATGTACATTTAAGACATTAACCAGCAGTATCATAAACCTACCAGGGAACCCAATGCATGGTAGAAAATGCTCCAGTGAATTCCAAGGGAACACTGCAAACAACAAACATCAGACACCGAGCTACATGCTGAACCATCGGGATAACAAAATAATAGAATAATGGATTATTGGAAATAGACAAAATGCTGGAGTAACTCAGCGGGACAGGCAGCATCCCTGGAGAAAAGGAATGAGTGATATTTCGGGTCAAGACTCTTCATACTGAGAGTCAAGGGAAACTAGAGATATGGAAGGGTAAGGTGTGAAAACAACAGATCAAAGCAGACAATGTTCAAAGAATGGCTCGTTGCTGGCTATGGGGAAGGTGACCACGAGGCATTCAAACAGTTAAATTAATCAGGAGGACAGTGAAACTAGTTGGAGAACTACGGTGGGGGAGGGACGGAGAGAGAGGGAAAGCAAGGGTTACTTGAAGTTGGAGAAATCAATATTCATACCACTGGGTTGTAAGCTGCAAGCGAAATATGAGGTGCTGTTCCTCCAATTTGCGTTTGACCTCATTCTGACAGTGGAGGAAGCCCAGGACAGAAAGGTCAGTGTGAGAATGGGAAGAGGAGTTAAAGTGTTTCACATCTGGGAGATCACTTGGGCCTAGGCGGAACGAGCAAAGGTCTTCTGCGAAATGATGGGTTTCACTGCACTTAGATTTCTATGAAGTATCAATGGTCCAAATAGACAAGAAAGGTCCAACTTCCACAGGGAAACAGTATATTAAATTAATTGATCAGCCGTGGTACATGAATGCAATTTTATTTAATTGATGTGCTTGGCAATCAAGCTAGTAAGACACATTGCAGATAAAGTGTTGCAAGTTTGTGCAGTTTCACTGAAATCACAGCGATTGATTTCATGGACCTTGGATTCATGGAGTCATGGAAACTGCTCCTTCTGCCGGACTTGTCCATGCCAACCAAGATGCCCATCTAAGTTGGTCACATTTTCTCACGTTTGACCCATATATGTTTCTAAATCTTTGCTATCCATGTACCTGTCCAAATGTATTATAAATTTTGCTATTGAATTTATTATTGACTGCCTTTAGCATTTTAAAAAAACATGTTGGTTTGCTTTGCATGTCTATCCTAACTTATGGTGGATCTTGTCACAAGGATCAAGATCTTTCCAGACCCACACTGGTGCATACGTCCCATGACATGGAACCCCCCTCATTTTCACTTAATTTCTGCTGCTCACCTTCACTTCCCTAAACAGCTTATCCTTACACCAGAGTCATAGTGATACAGTGTGGAAACTGGCCCTCCAGCCCAACTCGCCAACGATGTCCCAGCTACACTAGTGCCACTTGCCTGCGCTTGGTCCCTATCCCTCCAAACCTGTCCTATCCATGTACCTGTTTCTGAAACAATGGCATAGTCCCAGCCTCAACTACCTTCTCTGGCAGCTTGTTCCATACACCCACCACCCTTTGTGTGAAAAAGTCACCCCTCGGATTCCTATTAAATCTTTTCCTCTTCACCTTGAACCTATGTCCTCTGGTCCTCGATTCCCCTACTCTGGGCAAAAGACATCTATCCGATCTATTCCTCTCATGATTTTGTATACCTCTATAAGATCTCCCTCATCCTCCTGCGCTCCATGGAATAGAGACCTTACTCAACCTCTCCCTATAGCTCAAGCTTGACAATGTCTTTCCTACAATATGGTGCCCAGAACTGAACACAATATTCTAAATGCGGTCTCACCAACGTCTTATACAACTGCAACATGACCTCCCAACTTCTATAAGCAATACTCTGACTAGTGCCAAAAGCCTTTTTGACCACCTTAACTACCTGCAACTCGACCTTCAAGGAACATGCACCTGTACTCCTAGATCCCTCTGCTCTACAACACTACCCAGAGGCCTACCATTTACTGTGTAGGTCCTGCCCTTGTTCGACGTCCCAAAATGCAACACCTCACACTTCTCTGTATTAAATTCCATCAACCATTCCTCCGCCAATTTACACTTTGCTCAGATATTAATCTTTTAAACTAGAATCCTTTCCAACTCTCATACTTTTCAAAGTTTCTGGGGTACACAACAGATAGTAAATCACATTGCAAATTGTTTTTAATTGTTTTGCAAATCATTTTGAATTTTTAGACTTTCATGAGGTAAGGAATCAGCAATTCTGTTGTGGTAAATACAATTATCACAGACACACGCAGAATTGCAGCAAGCAAGCTAGTATGTTTCGCAATGATCAGCACGCAGGTTAATCATAAACAGCACCCATAAAGGAGGCATGTTATTGACACGTCACCTACACACATATTTCACAACGCCACCAAACATCAACTGAAGTGGGCATAAATCCAACTTCCAAAACTCAAGTCTGACTGATGCTATGCTGCATGTAATTTGAGACAACGCAGATTAAGTGAACATATAAACACACATACATAAACGCCACACACAGCCACACCCCCACACACATACCTACAGACAACCATACCAAACATTGGTTGAAGTGGATTAGAAACACTGTTTCCAAAACTCAGGTCACGACTGCCGTTCTCCTACATGCTTTTGCAACTTGACAAGATACATGGATCGTGTAGATGTGTACACACTCACAATACAAGTAAATACATTTTCCACAGATGAACACACAGTCAGGCTACCACTTTCCCAAAAGCTTTTGTAACTTTGCATAGCGTACGGATCGTGTAGACATACAAATAACCCACCGCCACACACCAACCACAGCAACAAACACATGCACGCAATGCCTGATCAGCCGAGTTACTTCAGCATTTTGTGTCTCGCAAACAGTAGCTAAAGTGGGACAAAAAACAGTTTCTAAAACTCATGTCAAGACTGCCAGGCTCCTAGATTTTCATATCTTGAAAAAAGTAGATGGATCGTATAGAAATACAAACACACACATCCAAATGCATGTACACATAACCACACCTTACACACAAAAAAATTCACACACAGGTCAACACTGCCGCCCTCTTAGGGAATCTCCTCACGGTATGGCTTTGCTCCACTGCCACATGTTTTTTTGTAACTTAGCAAAGTGCATGGATCGTGTAAATATGTCAACATACATACCCTCGTGTATAAACCCATGCACACCACATATAAACATATGCGCACCTCCACATATAAACACACACGCACCAATAAACACACAGTATATAAACACACCATACAGTGCCCTCCATAATGTTTGGGACAAAGACCCATTGTTTATTTATTTGCCTCTGTACTCCACAATTCGAGATTTGTAATAGAAAAAAAATCACATGTGGTTAAAGTGCACATTGTCAGATTTTAATAAAGGCCATTTTTATACATTTTGGTTTCACCACGTAGAAATGACAGCTGTATTTATACATAGTCCTCCCATTTCAGAGCACTAGAATGTTTGGGACACATAGCTTCATAGGTGTTTGTAATTGCTTAGGTGCATTTAAATGCCTCCTTAATGCAGGTATAAGAGCGCTCTCAGCACTTTAACCACATGTGATTTTTTCCATTACAAATCTCAAATTGTGGAGTCAAGAGGCAATTAAATGATGCGTCTTTGTCCCAAACATTAAGGAGGGCACTGTATATACTCATACACACCATATATACATATGCACACCATATATAAGCAACATGTCTAAACACACACACACCATGTATACACACCTTGTACACACATGTACCCCATATACACTCGGGTATATACACACACACCATGTATATACACACACACCATGTATATACACACACACCATGTATGCACATTGTACCACATATATACACATACTAGGTATAACCACGCACACACCATGCAAACACACCATATATACACACACTATATATACACACACACACACATGTACATGTACCCCATGTGTACACACATGACACCATACATTCCATATACACACCAGATATACACACATATACACCAGATATAAACATACATCCCATATAAACACATAGACCATAGGTAAACACACATATTTCTAAATACATAGACACCCATATATAAACACACCGTACACAAACGCCTGCATCAATATATAAATACACGCACACCATATATAAATACATACACGCTGATATGTAAATACGCAAACACCTATATGTATATCTATCTATCTAAGCACAACCAGTTGCAGTGGGCCAGTAACCTTGCCTCCCAACGCTGCTGAAATGTCAACCCTGTGTCAATGCACCTTGCCGTTTAAAGGCAGCACCGGCCGAGCGGACAGTGACATTTAGAGGGGCCGAGGCCGTGGCCTTACCATGCCGCCTAGCAGCGCGGAGTCGCCAGGCCAGGCCGGGCCACACGATACCGGATTACTGCAGTTCTCGGTCGGAGAAGCGAACGACGCAATCCAGAAAGTTGCGGGCTCTCCACACGGCCGCCATTGTCGATCGCTGAGGGAGAGAGGAGAAGGCACGAGACGGGGCCGGAGCACTGAGTCAGCGCTCGGCGCTTCCACCTCCACCTCCACCACCAGCCGCCGCCCCCACCCCACTGCGCACGCGCCGCCTCCACCCTCCCCCTGGTCCGGCACGGCCCCCATCCCACTGCTCACGCGCCGCCTCCACCCTCCCCCTGGTCCGGCACGGCCCCCATCCCACTGCGCACGCGCCGCCTCCACCCTCCCCCTGGTCCGGCACGGCCCCCACTGCGCACGCGCCGCCTCCACCCCCTGGTCCGGCACGGCCCCCACTGCGCACGCGCCACCTTCATCCTCCCCCTGGTCCGGCACGGCCCCCACCCCACTGCGCACGCGCTTGCCGACCCCCTCCACAGCCGGCAGCGTGGCCATCAAGGGCCATCAAGGGCTCAACGCAAAAAAGGGCTCCCAGATAATCGACGTGTGGGAAGGAACTGCAGATGCTGGTTTACACCGTGGACAGAAACAACATTCTGGAGTGACACAACGGGACAGGCAGCATCTCTGGAGAGAAAGGATGGGTGACGTTCCGGGTCGAGACCCTTCAGACTCCTAGAGAGGAGGAGAGCTTCTTTAAAGTAGGCACAAAATGCTGGAGTAAATCAGCGGGACAGGCAGCATCTCTGCCGGATAGAATGAATGATGGGCATCTCTGGATCTTCTATCCAGAGATGCTGCCTGTTCCGCTGAGTTACGCCCAGACAGTCAAGTTGAGTTTAGGCACAAAATGCTGGAGTAAACATATAAAATTCTTAAGGGGTTGGAGAGGCTAGATGCGGGAAGATTGTTCCCGATGTTGGGGGAGTCCAGAACCAGGGGTCACAGCTTAAGGATAAGGGGGAAGTCTTTTAGGACCGAGATGAGAAAACATTTCTTCACACAGAGAGTGGTGAGTCTGTGGAATTCTCTGCCACAGAAGGTAGTTGAGGCCAGTTCATTGGCTATATTTAAGAGGGAGTTAGATGTGGCCCTTTTTGCTAAAGGGATCAGGGGGTATGGAGAGAAGGCAGGTACAGGCTACTGAGCTGGATGATCAGCCATGATCATATTGAATGGCGGTGCAGGCTCGAAGGGCCGAATGGCCTACTCCTGCACCTATTTTCTATGTTTCTACGTTTCTATGTAACTCAGTGGGACAGGCAGCATCTCTGGAGAAAAGCACGTTTTGGCATGAATCAAAACTAAGAATGTGTGAAGAATTTTTGCATAGCTTTTGTTTTAAATATAGTGTTTGTTCTGAATAAAGTTTATTTTGGGGGGAAAAAACAACTGATGGGCTGGTGTGGGGAGGAGACGATTCCCCACCTCTTCACCGAATGTGGATTTGCGAAGAGGATTTAGAGAAGGATGCAAGAGTCCTTGGCATATTTAATCCCCAAAACCTCCATACATAGAACTATCTGTTAAAGAGTGAGAGAGAGAACTCTGATTTACAGACTGTTCCTAGGGCACGGACAACAGATGGATTGACTTCAGGAAGTGTAGCAGTACACCTGCCCCAGTTTGCATTGACGATGCTGAAGTAGAGATGATTGAAAACTTCAAATTCTTATGAGTCAATATCACCAACAACTTCTCCTGGACCACCCATATTGAAGCAATGACCAAGAAAGTACACCAACACCTCTACCTCCTTAGAAGGCTTAGGAGGTTTGGCATGTCCCCTACAACGCTCACCAACTTTTACAGGTGCACCATAGATAGCATTTTATCACAATGTATCACAGCTTAGTTTGGGAACAGTTCCATCCAAGACCGCAAGAAATTGCAGCGAGTTGTGCACGCAGCCCATCCTCCCTTCTATAGACTCCAATAATACCTCCCACTGCCTCGGTAAAGCCAGCAGCATAATCAAGGACTAGTCGTACCCTGGCCACTCCCTGTTCTCTCCTCTCCCATCAGACAAAAGGTATAGAAGCGTGAAAATGCACACCTCGAGATTCTTGGACTGTTTCTTCCCAGCTGTTATCAGGCAACTGAAACATCCTACCACAACCAGGGAGCAGTGCTGAACTATTAACTATCTCTTTGATGACCATCGGACTATCCTTGACCAGACTTTGCCGACTGTACTTTGCACTAAACATTATTCCTTTATCATATATCTTGTATACTGTGGTTGGCTCGATTGTAACCATGTATTGTAATTCTTTCTGCTGACTGGTTAGCATGCAGCAAAAGCTTTTCACTGTACCTCGGAGCATGTGAGAATAAATTGAACAGAACAGTTCCTGAACTGTTGGAATTACACAGTGGCTGAGTGACAAGGGGCGGCACGATCACGTGACTATCGGGCCGAGTGGGCGGGACAGGCGGGAGGGGGGCGGGACTACCAGACCGAGGGACGTGATGGGCGGGGCTACTGGCCCACGTGATCAGAGGGTCGGGGCGGGGCTGTTGTTTGAGTGACAGGCGGGGGCGGGGCTCCGAGCTCCTCCCCGCGGTGAGGACAACATTGCCGCCGCCGCTCACTGCTGCCGCCGTCGCCGCCATGTTGGCTTGCAGCGAGGTGAGGTGAGGGCAGAGGGCACCGGCCCGTCACTCCGCTCCTATTACCGCCCTCGGAAAGGAGATTTATTTCAAAGAAAGAGAGAGAGAGAGAGAGAGAGAAAAAAACCCATTTCTTCTGCGTCTTCCCCATCTCCTGGGAGCCGGTGGTGCGACCGACGACGGAGCGAGGGGATTCCAGACAGTGGTGAGCAGAGCGGGTGGAGAAAGCCGGTGGTCCGGGCCTGCGGGAGGAGGAGGAGGAGGAGGTTTCTCTCTGGTGGCGGTGGGGTACGGAGAGGAGGGGTGAAGGGAGAGGAAAGGAGGGAGCTAGTGCCGGGTGAAGTTTTGGGAACAAACTAACTTCAGGGCGTCCCCGAGTGTTTACAGCAGAAGTGTGGGAGGTTTGGCAGCCACCGTCCCGCGGGGAGAGTCGGTGAAATGATTCATTCCTGGAGGTTTATTAAGAGTTGAATGTTCACCCTTTGTGAATTAGCCAGCTGTTCGTCTCCTTCCTCTTCGTTTTTTTCATTCACCTGATCTACATTTGTTTACAGTGAGTGCTGCGTTTACAAACCTGTTCTGTATATTGCCTGCCTCTGCAAATTCACTTATGACAAACACTCTTGATTAGAAGATGGGTGGGTGGGTCAACACATCCACTCAAGCCAACACATCCATCAAACACAAATGCTGGAGTAACTCAACGGGTCAGGCATTATCTCTGGATCTGGCAGTTTCTTCCAATACATCCATCAAACAGTTCTGTTGAAGGGTCTCGACCCGAAATGTCACCTATTCCTGTTCTGGTTCTGGTAGATTACTGCACAAACAACTCATAAGTGGTTATCTCGCGCAGGTCGGAGTGAGTAGAGTAGTGATTCAATTTTGAAGTGGGCCTTTTTGACCAAGTTGAGATCTAGTTGCTCAATCTCCTTTTTAAATCACTGAACATCGTGTGTTGGGTGGTAACATAATCCATTCCCTTATCGTCCTTGGGTAAAGGGAATATTGGTAGTAAAGTTTGTTGAAATTTAGCGAGTTGATGATGTAGGGACTGGTATTTTGTCTTGTTTCATTGCGGTTGGTGCTCTGGGATGATGGAAGATTTGAAGGCGTGATTTTGTGAATCTCCTTGTAAATTGCAATAAGTCTTAGCCTGATTCTGCGGAGCTCTAGGGTATCCCATCCGAGAGAAGTCAGCATATTATTCATGCTTGATTTGCGCTTGTAGTCATTACATAAAGCGAGCTGCTCGGTGTTGTACTTTCTTCAGGGTGATGTTGTTGTTGTTGAAAGGATCCCATACAGCTCCACAATACTCCAATTTGGGCCTGACCAAGGACTTGTAGGCGTTCTCTTAGACGGATGTACTACATGCCTGAAAATTTCTTTTAAGAAGGCCGAGAGTTCTATTTGCTTTGTTAGACACTTTACTAATATGCATTGCCCAACTTAAATCTTTGCTTTAATTCGACTCCTAGATATGGGTGATGGTCGACAGCAAGCAATGTATGGCTACCCATGTTGTATACCCAGAGATGCCCGTCCCGCTGATTTACTCCAGCATTTTGTGTCTTAAATTATGTTTAAACCAGCATCTGCAGTTCCTTCCTGCACAAGCAGTTCTTTTTGTGTTCTCTTCTGCGCTGTCTTGCATACTTGCCATCTTGTTCCAGCGCTTGTATTCAGAATTAACGTTAAGCCTCTTTGCTCGCCTCGACCTATTTTCCTCTTGTTATTTCCTCCAGAGATCGTTCATTCTCAGGCTCTCTGTTGATTTACTTTGTTATCAATCACCCACCGTCTTCCTGCCTTTCAAACTACACACCTGCCGATGTCAATGTACTTTATTCCTCTGTTGTGACAAATAAAGTATTTGTCTTATCATAATGTAGTTTTGAATAGTTGGATCCTTTGAGTCTTGTTTATTTGAGTCTTAATTTTATTTGCCCACGACTTGAGTAAATTTTGTGATGGAAATGTTGAGGGAAAACGTTCCCACATATTTAAATTTTGTATCTAATACATTTTTCATTAGTTGAGCAGCATGAAAACAGCCCTTCGGCCTGACTCATCTATGCTGACCAAGATGCGCTGTTAACCTAATCTTATTTGCCCGCATTTGGTTTGGATCCCTCCAAACTTTTTTTAACAATGTACCTGTCTGTCTAAATGTCTTAAATGCCATTATAGTACCTGCCTCAACTACCTCCTCTGGCAGTTAGTTTCATTTGCCATGGTGAAAAATGTTGCCCCTGGCTTCCCATTAAATGTTGCCCATCTCACTTTGTGTAGATACATACATTTTTAAAATTATATTTTAAAGCAATTATCACCTAACATAGAAAAATAGGTGCAGGAGTGGGCCACTCAGCCCTTCAAGCCAGCGGCGCCATTCAATATGATCATGGCTGATCATCCAAAATCAGTGCCCCGTTCCCGCTTTCTCCCCATATCCCTTGAAACATGTACAGTCCATTTGAGCCAGATATCATAGTTCAAATTTAATTCATTTTTGTTACCAGACACATAGAAAAATTAATTATACTTCCTAATAAATGCAGTTGTTTAGTTATGACAACTTAAAGGCAAGACTAATCTATTTTGCTTGCTTGCCATCTGGCCCATTTGGTATCTGTAAATGCTATCGCAGTTTTATGTAAAAGTAAACATCAATATTTCCAACAAACTGGTTACCTAGCAGCCAGTTGTTTGACCTTTCTTTCACTTTGGCACTATTTTTCCATTACCAAACCTGTAAAACATTTTACCATGAAAACTAGCACTTAATTTGTTCAAATAAACCACTTGTTAAAACAATTTTGATGTCTGCAGTGAAATGTGAAATGTATTAATTTTAGAGTCATAGATATTTTATATAATCCGGTACATATTTTGGAAAACAATGGTTTAAGTAAAATTTTACTTATGTTCTACTTAAACAGAACCTGATTTTGCATGTTTTATGTGTTGGTATCTCATACAAAGTTGTGTAAGCTAATGTACTTCATTATTGCATCATATCCTTGTGTGATGCTGAGACCGACACCAATGACAACTGCACTGGAATTGGACAAGTCAATGCTCTTAGATTCTTTCAAGCTCGGGAGAGCTTCATATACATATGCAAAGTACCATTTAGATGGATGCTAAAATCTTTGTGCCAACTACAGTGTATTATTGGTTTCCCTGCATTTAATTACTCTTGCACTGGAATCACATTCAATCTCATTTTGTTTACTAATGGTAGGTTTTGGCAAGTAGGGTAAGTATTTTTATGTATAAGTCCTGGCATCGGGGATCATTGCTTTGCCAAGGCCAGTGGGTGACGGTGTTTGGGGAAAGATCCATCTCTAACTGCAAATAATGTTATTGGGGTTTCTTCCGAGGCATGTCTAAGAGACACTTATTACCTGTCAGGCTTCTTCCTGCTTCCAGCTTCCGCCCCCCACCCACCCATCTCTGTCGCTGTTGCAACCCCCCCTCCCCCAATGTCACCTGTCCATGTTCCCCTGAGATGCTGCTTGACCCGCTGAGTTATTCCAGCACCTTTGTGTCTGTCATTTGTAAACCAGCATCAGCAGTTCCTTGTTTCTACTTAAATATTCTAGTTCGGAAGAGAAACCAGAAAAACATTAACATGAGTTGAATAGATAAGTTTAGAGAAGTTTACTTCTCTAAACTTTAAAGAAGTAAATTTAAAAATACTTCTAAAATTAAAGATAAGTTTAGAAGTACAGACACTAAATACATCAGCAAGGAATTATCTTCATTTTAATCATAAAGTAGCAGGAAGCCTGAGAATTGGCAATTGTGATAAAATAGTGGCTAAACATAAAACATTCAATTTGCCCTAGTTATTGCCTTCAAGACAAGTACTAATGACGTCCAATGCAAGCAGTGATTAATTATCCAAGTAGTATTAATGGCCGTGACATGAAGATCCTAAACATGCTTAAAGGTTTCAAGTCTCGAGTAATAGATGCATGTAGCTTAGTGAACAATGGATGTATTTGTGTTGGAGAACGCAGATTGTAGGAGACATTTCATTTTCTGCGCTGAATGTGAAAATAAGCTACAGTTCTCGGGATCAGTGGAATCTTGGATGTATGCTGAGAAAGGTGTGCAATTATTTCGGCAAGGTAACTGATGTTTTGAAGTAAGGCTGAGAGCCGTTGTTTGTTCTTGTATTGTTATTTTGCAGTCAAATCCAGGAGTTTGACAAAGGTTCCAATGGAGCCTTGTAAATCATAGAATATCTTGGAGTATTTGCTGTGCGAAATCAGGGACATGGAATAAAAAAATAAAGCAGCAAATCATGAAAAGATCAGATTTACAAGGAACAGGCTCAATATCAAACAAGACTTTGAAAACTTGTAACTTAAATTATGGTACCATTTGGAAAAATACTAATTAGTATTATACACTTCAACATTAACTGTTTTATAAGGGATAGAAACAAAGAACTGCAGGTGCTGGTTAATGCATGAGGAGACTGGATGCTGAAATAACTCAGTGGTTCAGGCAGCATCTCTGGAGAACATGGATCGGTGATGTTTCTGGTTGACACCCTTCTTCAGACTTGGTTGGGGAAGAGAGGAGGGGAAGGACAAAGCCCAGCAGGTATCAGACCCGAAATGTCACTGATCCATGTACTCCAGAGATACTGCCTGACCTGCTGAGTAATTCCAGCAATTTGTGTCCTATGTATTTGAAAGGGTAGTACACTCTCGCGAGTGGTGAACATTGACGCTGAGGTCAACAACAGGATTGCCAAGGCCAGCACTGCCTTTGGGCGACTCCGTGAGAATGTTTGGGAGCGGAGAGGACTCAGCCTTACCACCAAGCTGAAGGTCTACCGTGCAGTGGTACTCACCACTCTTCTCTATGCCAGTGAGACCTGGACTGTCTACAGCAGACATGCCAAACAGCTCAACCACTTTCACTTGAGCTGCCTACGCAGACTCCTTCACATCAGGTGGCAGGACAAAATTCCCGACAGAGGTCTTGGAACGGGCCGGAATCCCCAGCGTCCACACTCTGCTACGGAAAGCCCAAGCCAAATGGGCAGGCCATGTTGTCAGAATGCCCGAGAGTCGACTGCCAAAACAGCTTCTGTATGGAGAACTGTGTCAGGGCAAGCGCTCAGTAGGAGGACAGAAGAAACGGTTTAAGGACTGCCTCAAAGTGTCCCTCAAAGACTTGAACATCAACCTCAGCACTTGGGAGTCTCTTGCTCTGGACCGTCCAACCTGACGTAGCAAGCTCACCATAGGAGCCCGTGCAGCAGAGAACAGAAGCACTGCAGAGGCCCAGAGGAAACGCACCGCGCGCAAGGCCCGGGCTACCTCCACTTCCACTGCAGCACCCATCCACTTGTGTCCTACGTGTAGGCGTGCCTTCCGGGCCCGGATTGGCCTCATCAGTCACTTCCGGACCCACAGTCACCAATCCTCCAACTGAAAGTGAAGTCATGGTCATCTTCGAACCCGAAGGACAAACAAGAACAACAACATTTGAAAGGGGTTAAGCTTGATTAATTAACAATTATAAACAGCTGCTCACATGATTTTTAATAGGAAAGGTCCTGTCTGATAAACTTTTCATTTTATTTGAGTAATTGATATCCAAAGTAGAACATTGAACGATTGACACATTGGTTCAAAGTGGCGTTGCATGCAGCCCAATAAACAAGTAGTTCAGATTCTCTTTTAATATTGACGGCAGAATATTGAGGTGATAATAAAGGGTGGCATGTTGGCACAGCGGTAGAGTTGCTGCCTTGCATGCCAGAGATTTGGGTTCGGGTTCCATCCTGACGACAGGTGCTGTCTGTATGGAGTTTGTACGTTCTCCCTGTGACCTGCGTAGGTTTTCTCCGTGTGCTCCGGTTTAGCTCCCACACTCCAAAGACATACACGTTTGTAGACCAATTGGCTTAGATAAAATTGTAAATTGTCCCTAGTGTGTGTAGGATAGTGTTAGTGTGACTCGGATAGTCGCTGGTCAGCATGGACTTGGTGGGCCGAAGGGCCTGTTTCCGCACTGCATTTCCAAACTAAACTTGACAATATTTTGTCCTTTAATGGTGCATTGCCATCTCGCGTCCCAGATCTGAGGGAAGAAGGCAAGCAATAATACTTTACCTTAATCAGATTAAAGGATTGTAATCTAATCATTAAAGACTGAATAAATAAAATGAAAAACTATTCATTTGTTGCCAAATCAATTGCAGAAAGATCAGCGAAGGGTTGGATAGGAAAAAAGAGACCAAGTTTATAGAAGTCGTTATTAAATCCCTAACAATTAATTTCTGAAAGAGTACATCTTCAGATTTGTGGTACAGTTGATAATTTTTTATGGTAGTTGTTAGCTGCCAGTAATTAAGACCTATTTGAAACTATTTGAGAACTATGGTAAACCTACTGTGAAAGTGAAGAAACTTAATGAATTCACAAGAGTGCTGATGCTGGGAGTAAACTGGTCGAGGAACTCAGTAGGTCTATCTGCTTCTGGAAGGAATGGACAGACACCATTTCTGATCAGGAATCTTCTTCAGACAGGCTTAATGCTGTCACTTAACGCCAGCATTTGAAAAGGGAGTTGCCCTTTCTGTGAATGTAATGGAGTGTTGCATCTCCAGATGTTACTTTGTCATTAGTGCATTTGAGTTCCAATGCTGTATGCCTCAGAAGGCAGTGGAGGCCAATTCTCTGAATGCATTCAAGAGAGAGCTAGATAGAGCTCTTAAGGATAGTGGAGTCAGGGGGTATGGGGAGAAGGCAGGAAGGGCCGAGTGGCCTACTCCTGCACCTATTGTCTATTGCCAAGTTATTTCCAACAGCAGTTTTGAGGAATTGAATGGAGACACGGGACTGCGGATGCTGGAATCTGGATCAAAAGCAAACTGCTGGGAGATTTCAGCAGGCCCTGAAGCATTTGAGGAGTACGGTATTGTTGACATTTGAGTCGAAACCCTGCATTAGGACTTGGAGACAGATGCTGCTCCACCCGGCTGAGTTCCTCCAGCAATTAGTTTCGTGCTTGAAATTAAATATTTGTTGGCATTCGGTTTAAAAGTTATAGAACGATACAGCTGGCGACTAAAGTTTGGCTTGTGAACATGATGTTGGAAAATGTAAATAATAAAATCTGATGCCGAGGTGGGGAAATTTTTGGAGAGAAAATGAGTTAAAGTTTAGGCTGTCAATCAAGGAATTATTGAGCAACGTCTTCAAATGGTGCAACAGATGAAGCATATAAGTACAGGGAATGCTGTGATTGAGCATAAGAATCTGCTCAGGTGAAGCAGATGATGCTAAGGCAGGCAAGGCTATGTTTATACAATTTAAAAAAATAGACCCACAAGGTCAGTCCCATCATGGGTGCCAAATACCTAAAAGATACCTCATGTTTTTTGACTGATCTTGTGAAGAAACTTAATGGATTCATTAAGTGCTGATGCTGGAAGTAAACTGCTCGTGGAACTCAGTATGTCTGTCTGTGGAGGGAATGGACAGACCATTTCTGATCGGGATTCTTCTTCAGACAGAATGCTGTCACTTAACACTAGCATTTGAAAAGGGAGTTGTCCTTTCTGTGAATGTAATGGAGTGTTGCGTCTCCAGATGTTACTTTGTCATTAGTGCATTTGAGTTCCAATACATGCGCTTGACCAGACTTGGCACTCAAATCTCATGTAATTAATCTTTAGTTGGTGCTGTCTCGATGTAATCAAGGAGAAAACCTACGAAGTTCTTATAGTTGGAGCGATGATCATGGTTTTGGGAAATTACAGCACTTCCTAAGAATTTGGAAGGGGATGTTGAATTTTGGACAGTAGTTCACTGCAGCCTGGAAATTAAAAATGCACTTTTGAGACAGCATTGATGACTCTTTCAAATGGACTGGGACAGAACGTAAATCCATTTGTAATGATGTTTAACATAGTGGCTTTGAAGTGAAACTGGTGGTCTCTCATTTTGTGATAGTTAAAATGGTAATGTGGCGCGTCGGTAGAGGCCCGAAATAAAGGCAAGGAGCCAGGTATTTTGGGGGCGTTATGGTTTTAATACTCGGTTATCAGACGGGTCGAGTCTGCCGGAATGGCTTCGCGCCCAAAACATTGTCCTTATATCTGTAGTACCGGACCGCCCCCCTGGACTGGTCCATTCCAGTGCCGAGGGGTCGGTAGTGGTATGGCCCGACCCTTGGGAGCCGCCACAGGACCCCCCCCCCCCAGAACCGGAGGCACAAAGCGCACCGGTGGTCGCACAACCCGACCGGACCGCGTACGGTAATCGGTCGACAGAGGGGCCGGCGGAGGCACAGGTGGTGGGTCCCGGAAGGGTGGGCGACCTCGTGGCCGAGGCTGGGCAACCCGCACCGGTTGGTCAATGTCTAAGTGGGCCGGCTTCAGGCGGTCAATTGACACGGCCTCCGGCCGGCCCCCCATGTCCAAGATCAAGGTTGTCTGTCCGTGCTCCAGCACCCGGTACGGGCCCTCATACGGCCTCTGGAGTGGCGTCCGGTGGGCGTCACGGCGCAGGAACACTGTGCCCACCTCCGGCAGCTCTTTCAGCAGCTCAGCGAGCACGGGTTGGCTATAAACCTCGCCAAGTGCCGCTTTGGCGTGGCCACAATCGACTTTCTCAGCCATCGTGTGTCCTCGCAAGGCGCGGTTCCCCTGTCGGACAAAGTAGACGCCATCCGCCGGTTTAGAATTTCTTCATTTTTTTTTCACTTTACAGACAAAGGCAGCACTTGCATGGAATTTTACTTAAGAGAATCAACATACCATTTCCTACCCCTTTGAGTCCATTGTTGCTAAGTTTTGAATTTTTGATTGGAATTGTCGAGACTAATAAGCTGGTCAAAGTGTATTAAAGGGTAGGCAGAAATGTGAGGTGGTGAAGTTGTTACGGGAGTTTTACAACAGAACCAGAGTTAGTATTCTCACCTTCCTGGTCACTCTGTATAATTTTCTTTTGTTATGTTTCAAAAGTTGTCGTAATCACATGCTCTTTTTGTAAGTAATGTATTTTTTTCATTATTAATGAGGCTAATGGTTAACGAATCTGCTTTCATATATGATTCAATGGCCTATTATTGTTATTCCTTTTAATGCACAAGGTCCGACCTCTTTACCAATTGAGTGGATGTGATTTTAAAGCTAAATGTACTGTTATATTTCATCAACAATGCAGCCTCTTTATTAAGAGCAAGTAATTTAAACTGCGGTGATTTAATCATACTTGAAGAAATCTTCGTGGCAAGTTAATGAAACTTGAATTATTATTCCCTATTTTTTGTTTTAGTTCTTAAACCATGATCAGATGAGGGTCCTTTAAAATAATTCTTAGATTTAAAGAGAAAATCAAACTCTTTCCCGTGGGAAAATCTAGAATAAGACGGGGAGTAGTGTGTGTAATACTTTTTAAAACGAGCGAAGTCATGTAGGAATTAAATTGGTGAGATCCTTTCTATAAAGATTATGAGCGATTTAGAGCCTATGTTCCTCATTTTCTTACCACGGAACATTATTAATTCTTGGTGTACAACATGTCTAAAGAAGGGTCTTGACCTGAAACGTCACCCATTCCTTCTCTGCGGATAGAGTGGGCATTGACAAATTTCAGTATGGGAGCTGCTGTGTGGATTAAAAACGTATCTGATTTCTCAAAGAATAAAGCAGAACTGCAACAATCATTGAAAAATTAAAAGTGAATTTGAAGTGCTCAAGCCATTGTATTTTGGAAGCAGGCAATGATTGTTTTGCAATTTGAATCCATAATTAGCACTATTCAACCAGGATCGCCATCATTTAATGTGTATGAAGGAACTGCAGATGCTGATTTTTACCGAGGGTAGACACAAATTGCTGGAGTATCTCAGTGGGTCAGGCAGCATCTCCGGAGAAAAAGGATGGGTGACTTTTCGGGTTGGAACCCTTCTCAGACTGCAGATTGTTGTAATTGAAATTGAATCGAGCTTCCGATATGGTTTTTTATTTATTCGTGTCATCACAAAACTGTTTGCCAATAGCGAGCAAATTTTAGTGCCATGTCGTTGGCCTCTGCAAGATCCTTTACAGTGCATGTGTCATGCAGCATGTCACAGCCCAGGAGATGTTCCATAATCTGGAGGCCACGTCTGCACTTGCAGTCGGCCGCATCTTCAGTATATCCCCACTTCAGCATGTTTGATTTGTTCCTCCCCATGCCTGTCCGCAGTCTGTTGAGACTGCGCCAGGTTATCCACGGTTGGTCGGAACCTGGTGAGAGTTTCTCAGAGGGATCGATTGCCATGTGAGTGTCTTCCAATATGGTGTTTGGTACCATTTGATGTTAGTTTGTGTAATATTTTCTCTTGCCAGAGGAAAGATGTGATCGTGCTGGAGAGGTTGTAAAGTTGATTCACTCAGATGAGTATAGAAGTTGGGGGGTCATGTTACAGTTGTATAGACGTTGATGAAGCCACATTTAGAGTATTGTGTTCAGTTCTGAGCACCATGTTATAGGAAAGATAATAAGTTGGAAACGGTGCAGAGAAGATTTACAAGGATGTTGCCATGACTCACAGGTCTGAGCTATAGGGAGAGGTTGAGCAGGCTGGGATGCTATTAACTGGAGTACAGGAGGATGAGGAGTGATTTTGTAGAGATGTACAAAATCATGAGGGGAATAGATCGGGTAGACACAGTCTCTTGCCTAGACTAGGGGAATCGAGAACTAGAGGGCATAGGTTTAAGGTGAAGGGGGAAAGATTTTATAGAAATCCAAGGGGTAACTTTTTCATGCAAAGGGTGGTGGGTGTATGGAACGAGCTGCCGGAGGATGTAGTTTAGACAGGGATTATTGCAACGTTTAAGATACATTTAGACAGGTACATGGATAGGACATGTTTAGAGGGATATGGGCCAAATGTAGCCAAGTGGGACGAGTGTAAATGGGACATGTTGGACTGTATGGGCAAGTTGGGGGCCTATTTTCTCACTGTGTGGCTCTATCACTGTTGCCCAAGATGAAGTGTTTCAATTATGAAGAGTCTGGAGAGGCAAGGTCCATTTTCCCTGGAGTGGAAGAGGTCGCAGGCAGACATGATTGAGATTTCATGTTATGAAGGGTATCAATTTTGTTGGACTGTTGGATTTTTTTGCTCTTATCATCGATGAATAAAAGTAAACAACATAGGTTTAGAATAGGGGGCAGGAGGTTGGTGGGATCTGAGGCGGGGGAGGGGCCTTCGACAGCGGCGAATACCTACAGTACACTGCTGGGAAGAGTGGTTGGAGCAAAGTCACTGACAGCATTGAAGAGATGTCTAGACAAGCACTTGAGGCACCTCTGCATTGAAGGCAACAGGCCAAGAGCTGGAAGATGGGATTAATACTGACAGATACCCACTTGTAAACATGGACTAAGTTGCCTGTGTCCATGCTGAATTATTCTGTGACTCTTATAATATCATAGAATTTTGTATAGTGAATAAAGTTTTGCATATATTCATTCTCACTGTCAAATATCAGACACTTAATGTGTAATTGCTGAAATGAAATTGTATGTAGTGGCTGTTTTGGCCACTGAAGGTTGCAACAAATGCCAGTGAGGGAAGTGACTGGTTCAATGTGATGTTGACCAGAGCTTTTGACTTTCTAAATATAGTGGCAAAGACACAAAGAATGCTTGAATATGCAAGCAGTTAATGTTGCATCTGAAGAACATGGGCAGCATGGTGGTGCAGCGTAGAGTTGCCGTCTTGCAGCTCCAGAAACCGGACTCGATCCTGACTATGGGTGCTGTGTGTGCAATGTATGCATGTTTTCCCTGAGACGGCGTGGCTTTTCTCTGTGATCTCTGGTTTCTTCCCACGCTCAAGGCATGTAGGTTTGTAGGTTAATTGGCCTGTAAATTGTAAATTATCCCCAGCGTGTAGGATAGTGCTAGTGTATGGGATGATCGTTGGTCAGCGTGGACTCGGTAGGGCTGAAGGGACTGTTTCCACGCTGTATCTCTAAAGTTGAAACATTGCATCTGAAGAAGCACTATCTTTCATCTTTATTTTTCATCTTCAAACAACTACATCACTTTTATCTGTTTTTTTCCAAATAACGTCATTGGATGTAACTTAATAACCTGTCTTTCTACAGAGGAATTTTCTGAATGCCAATGGAATTTCTTTGTTTAAATCTCTACTTTTCATTTGTTTTTTAAAATCCATGTGCAGGTGATACTATCTCCAAAATATGCCTGTCGTAACTGGTCTAGACCTCGATGCGAATGGCTACATCAATTGTTGCTGCAGTAACAGAAGATTCTGGGTGAACAGTTGCTTGCCTCTGCGGAAGGAACCTTGGGTATATTTCAGTGTCAGCTGCAAGTATTTAGTTTGCGCATTGGCATGAATCGTTACACTACTATGAAACAACTTGGCGATGGAACATATGGCTCTGTTCTCATGGGAAGATGTGTTGATTCGGGAGAACTGGTGGCCATTAAAAAGTAAGTGATGAATCTATGCCCTTACTGTTTTCAAACTTCAATTTTCCTTCAATACTGATATGTTCTAATAAAGATGTGCATTCCATGCAAAGTGGTTCACATTTTGAGTGTAAAGCTGAATATGATTCCAGAGCAGAATGAGACCCTTACTTCAAAGTTAGGTTGTAACTTTATTTGCACTATCAATACTATAGTTTTCATCAAAACTGCTTTGGACCTCTGCTCATAAGTTCATAAGTCATGGGAGCTGAATTAGGCCATTTGGACCATTGAGTCTATTCCACCATTCAATCATCTCTTTCTTTTCCCCCTCAGCTCCATTCTGCTGCCTTCTCCCCATAACCCATGGCACCCATACTAATCAAAAATCTATCAGCCTTAAAAATACCTAATGACTTGGCCTTCATAGCCATCCGTGGCAGTGGAATCACCCAGGATCACTGTAACATTGCTTTCCTTTAAGCCGGTTATATCTCCTGATGTAATTTGTATCCTGGCTACTGTACCGAGGCCTGTAAATAACTCCCATCAGGGTCTTTTTACCCTTGCAGTTTCTTAACGCTACCCGCAAGGATTCTACATCTTCTGATCCTATGACACCTCTTGCTAAGAACTGAATTTCATTCCTTACTGGCAGAGCTACCCCACCCCCTCTGCCCATCTGTCTGTCTTTTTGATAGGATTTGTAACCTTGGATACTCAGCTCCCAGATCTGATCCTCTAGCCCTTATCTTGTGACACATCACTTTACCAGCCTCTGATGCCCACAAAGTTGTACCTACCAATTTCTAACTGCACTACAAATTCATCCACTTGTGTATACTGAGTGCATTCAAATATAACTCCTTTAGTTTGGTATTCACCACCCCTCTACTCACTGGTTCCAATTTTGCCTGACCTTAGACTATTATACCTTTCTTAAGCTTTCTGTCCAATAACTTCTGCATTCTCCCTCCCTTTAACTTCACCCATACATTTTCAATTTGTTAACTATTATTTTGTTAATTGTTATTATCTGTTAAACTAAACCCACTATTTAGTTTAAAACCCTGCAACAAAGATTATAGGGAACATTATTCCTTTTCCTTTCCATTGGGTGTCACCTTTGCCTCACGACCACAACGAATTTAAAAAAAACTAGTGAAAAGGGCAATGGCTTGTGAATAGCAGTTGGGTGTAGAACATGGAGCTGAACATTTTCTATCTCTCCATAAATACGAGCGGCACGGTGACAGCAGCGGTAGAGTTGCTGCCATACAGCGCCAGAGACCCGAGCTCGATCCTTACCACGGGTGCTGTCTGTACAGAATTTGTACACCCCTTGACCGCGTGGGTTTTCTCCGGGAGCCCTGGTCTGTGGATCAATAGTCGGTCAAGGAGAATGTGCAAACTCCGCACAGACACCACCAAAGTCGGGACCGAACTTGGGTCTCTGGCGCTGTAAGGCTTATTCTTGCATCCAACCCAAAGTATTGGTGGAAGCATTTCTTGTATTCTACCAAAGTGGCTTACTTAATTCTGATCGTGATACGACAAATGAACGTTGCAACTTTTGGTACACAACTTGCGTTTTAAAAAAAACACGTGGGTGTATTTAGTTTAGAAATCACCATATGCCACATGCCCTAATCTTTCGTGGAAATGAAAAATAATGTATTGCAGCATTTGGTATATGCTAGCCATACAGTTTCTCGGGAATCTGCCACACCCATTCTTGTGTTAAAGGTTTTATCATGCAAATAAGTTTTGTGATCATAATATTTAAATGCCTTAATACCTTTTAGGGGTGGCATGGTGGCGCAGTGGTAGGGTTGCTGCCTTACAAAGCCACAGACCCAGGTTCGATCCTGACCTTGGATGCTGTCTGTACGGAGTTTGTACATTCTCCTCGTGACCTGCATGGGTTTTCTCCGGGTGCTCCGTTTTCCTCCCACACTCCAAAGGCGTAGAGGTTTTTGTAGGATAATTGGCTTCGGTAAAATTGTAAATTGTCTCCAGTGTATATCGCATAGTGTTGGTGTGCAGGGTTTGCTGGTTGGCGCGGACTCGGTGGGCCGGAGGGCCTGTTTCTACCCTGTATCTCTAAACTAAACTAACCCTACAGTGAAGAAAGCCAATGGAATGTTGGCCTTCGTAACAAGAGGAGTTGAGTATAGGAGCAAAGAGGTCCTTCTACAGTTGTACCGGGCCCTGGTGAGACCGCACCTGGAGTACTGTGTGCAGTTTTGGTCTCCAAATTTGAGGAAGGATATTCTTGCTATGGAGGGCGTGCAGCGTAGGTTCACTAGATTAATTCCCGGAATGGCGGGACTGTCGTATGTTGAAAGGCTGGAGCGATTGGGCTTGTATACACTGGAATTTAGAAGGATGAGGGGGGATCTTATTGAAACATATAAGATAATTAGGGGATTGGACACATTAGAGGCAGATAACATGTTCCCTATGTTGGGGGAGTCCAGAACAAGGGGCCACAGTTTGAGAATAAGGGGTAGGCCATTTAGAACGGAGATGAGGAAGAACTTTTTCAGTCAGAGGGTGGTGAAGGTGTGGAATTCTCTGCCTCAGAAGGCAGTGGAGGCCAGTTCGTTGGATGCTTTCAAGAGAGAGCTGGATAGAGCTCTTAAGGATAGCGGAGTGAGGGGGTATGGGGAGAAGGCAGGAACGGGGTACTGATTGATAGTGATCAGCCATGATCGCATTGAATGGTGGTGCTGGCTCGAAGGGCTGAATGGCCTACTCCTGCACCTATTGTCTATTGTCTATTGTTTTAAGTGGTGATTAATTACTGTGCATTCAAGTCCTTGTTATTTTTTGTCCTGATGTTACCTGCAGTATAGGAAAAGTTGTTATCTTTATTTGTTTGTATATTACGCAAGTTTATGATATATAATGCATTATTTTTGTCAAACTTTGTCTCTGTTAACATTGAACGTGCTTCTGTTGACTCAAGGGTCACAAGTCCCACCTCTGTAGGCGTGATGTGAATTGTACTACTTGTCCAGACTTGTGGGTTGTATTCACACCACGACAGTTTCCCCAAGAGTGTGCATGTGTTATGTGTAACAAGTTAAACCTAGTTGTTATCATCTTTTTTAAAATGTTCTATGCTTATATTTAACGTGTCCCTTTTGGATTGGTGGGAGGAAACTATTTTATTGTCTATAATAAACCAAGACCATACTTGTAGGTAATTTGAAGTAAACAGATGTGTTTCCTTTTTCCTAAATAAAACAATACAACACCTTTTTGACTTCCGTTCAATTTGTGCTTTTCTTCAATAGAATGAAGAGGAAGTTCTATTCTTGGGATGAGTGTATGAATCTCAGAGAAGTCAAGGTGGGTTTTAATTTTGTGCCATGCTTTTATTATTTTGGAATAAATTGTTCTTTATCATGGAACTCAAAAGGCTTTCATAAAGATGCCTTGCACTGAGATGGGAAAATAATCATTTTATATTTCAGTGCGTTATCCTACTATGAACATTAAGATGAGAGTTTTGTGACCCCTGTGTCGTCATAGTGGCGCAGCTGATAGAGATACTGCCTCACCGCACCAGCGACCCGGGTTCACTCCTGACTGCGGGTGCTGTTTGTGCGGAGTTTGCAAATTCTCCCTGTGACCGTGTGGGTTTCTCTGGGTGCTCCGGGTTCCTTCTACATTTCAAATGCGTGTGTGTAGGTCAATTGGCTTCTGTGAATTGTCCTTGGTGTGTTGGATCCGAAAGTGGGATAATATGGTGGGTGATTGATGGTCCGTATTGGCCGGAGACCCTGTTTCCTCGCTATAACTCTAACTAAAACTAAAAAAACTTTATCCTTTGAAGATTTGTCTATTCCCTCCCCTTCGATAGGTTTTAAATAACAAAATACATTTGGGGGATACCAGGAGTTTAATTTTGGGTAGATTGTAGATCAGCTGCAACCTCGTTGAATGGTGGAACGTGGGTGATCCATTAAGTTCTGTTATATTCAGTTGTTCCTGTTTTGCAATTCTTTGTTCATTCTAATTTTCATGCTGTCATATATTCATCCTGTCAATTCTCTTAGGAGTGATTGAATGCAATTACATGTTCTGAAAATGGATTCCTGATACAACGAGAATACATACTCCCCACTATGTTTCAATGTCACAGTCATGACACTTCAAACAAAATAAGTTTGGCTCAGATTGGAGATCAATTAAAATTGGGTCTCCAAATTATATGTCATTAATACCCACGAGTCAATCATCAAGTGGAGTCTGCAAGATTATTTTAATAGGGCTTTACCATTTAACTTGGTAGAGCTTCATTCCTAGCCATGCCAGATTGTTAATCTACTATTTGTTTCCCTTTACTGCCATACCATTTCCTCAGTAAGATGCTTTATTAAGTTATATAGAAATTGAACTTTTCTGTAATACAAATCTTATTGCTTCATTCCAGTCACTGAAGAAATTAAACCATGCAAATGTAATCAAGCTGAAAGAAGTTGTAAGAGAAAATGATCACCTCTATTTCGTGTTTGAATATATGAAGGAAAATCTTTATCAACTGATGAGGGACAGGTAATACAGGGCTTAATCTTCTTATGTTTAGTCACGTGCATCTGAAATGAGCTTGTAAATCTGCTAACGGGCTGTATGTAATTGAACATGCTGGGTGTAGTGAATGATAATATTTTCACTGAAGAACGGTACTGAAAAAGCTGAATGGTAATTCCAATAATATTTTAACTGGTCAAATAGATTTTGCAGTGCATTCCTTGCTTCCATTATAATATGTGTATCAAGGTGTAGAAGTCAAATTTACTTCTATTTTTAAATGAAGTACAGTTTCATTCTTGATTCTTCTTTAACTCCATTAGTAAGCATTTTTAGGAAAAATAAATCCTCAATCTGGACTTAAGCATTTAGTTTATTTATACATGTCAAGCGTTATATTTATTTGTACATGTCATTCAGCGTTATAAAAGCTCAGAATTATTCGCTCAAGGTCTTTCAGCATATTGACCTTCATCAGTCAGAGTATGGAGTGTAGAAGTTGGGAAGTCATGTTACAGTTGTACAAGATATTGGTGAGGCCACATTTAGAGCATTGCGTTCAGGTTTGGTCACCATGTTATAGGAAGGATGTTGTCAAGCTTGAAATTGTTCAGAGAAGATTTACTTGTATGTTGCCAGGACTCTACGGACTGAGCTGTAGGAAGAAGATGAACAGGCTCAGGCTTTATTCTTTAGTGCACTGGAGGGTGATCTTATCAAGGTATACAAAATCATGAGGGGAATAAATCGGGTAAACTCAATCTTTTGCCCAAAGCACTGGAACTGAGAACCAGAGGACATAGGTTTAGTGGGAGGGGGGAAATTTAATGGGAACCTAAGAGGTACTTTTTTTTGCACAAATGGTGGTGGGTGTATGGAACGAGCTGCCGAAGGAATTGTTGAGGCAGTGTACTATTGGTTTAGAGGGATATGATCTAAAAGCGGGGACGAGTGTAGATGGGGCATGTTGGTTGGTGTGGGCAAGTTGAGCTCAAGGCCTGTTTCCATGCTATGTGACTATTCTATTGACTTCTGTCGGTGTTAATTGTGATTAACAACCAAGAATGTTTATCTGTAGTTCCTTCTGTCTTGCTGGACAAAACAGCCCAAGTTTAAAATTTGATGTGATTAGCAAATTTAAGCTATAGTTGTATGCATTTGCAGATAGTTTAGTTGCATACTCAATTAACCTTTCATCAGGTTTATCAAAACATAACTGACCCAGATAACTGTTTGGATAAACTTGGAATTCCACCGCTTCGTGTGGGGCTGTTTGCAATTCATTTTTGGCACTTGTACTTGTGTAGCACATGGGTTTTGTCCATTGATTGTCCTCCTCCTGAATAAAGTTAGGAGGGGGGTGGGGTGGTGGATGGAAAGTTTGCAACCTTGGCCACCTTGTTCACATCAGTGAGGACAGAGGTTAATAACTGGAGCTCATAGATTTAAGTTAACGGTTGGGAGTGTTGGAGCATAGTTAGAGAAAAAAATCTTGCCTGAGGTATAGTGGGGATCTGGAACTCTGCCTGGGAGGCTGATGGAAGCAGAATCAAACATCATATTTTAAAGGTACCTACAGTATCTGTAACTTTGAGTGTGCCAAAGGCGACAATCCCAAGTGCTCTGAAACCATGTATGAACCAAGAACTCCACGCTCTGAAGTCTAAATGTGTGATGATCAAGTCAGGTGATTCTAACCTGACCAAAGCTATATATGACCTTTGCAAAACCAATAAGAATGCCGTGAAAAGTCCAGACCCAGCTGGTCCCAGAATAACCACCGAGACACGGCAACGGCATGGCAATGTGATGTCGGGCAGTATTGATAGCGACAATGCATCCCTCCCCTAACTAGCTTAGAGCATTCCATGCTCTCTTTGAACAGAAGGTTAGTGGAATGAAGACACCTACCCCAACAGTCATTGGAGCATCAGTACCCGTGGTCGAAGTTGCAGCCATTGGATCAGTCCTCATTGGACTGAACCTGTGGCAAGCAACTGGCCCGGCCCTTAACCTCTCCTTTGTCCATTCTGAGGTTTCCACACATTTGACAGCCATAATCATCCCAGTGCTTAAACAAAATGTCAGACTACCATCCAGTGGCTCTAAGTTGAGCATCATGATGTGCTTTGAGAAGCTAGTCATGGCACAAGCAGCCCTGATCCACTGCGATTTGCCAAATGCTGCAACAGGCCCACAGCAGATGTAATTTCCCTGGCCCGATACTCATCCCTGAAACATCTGGATAACAAGGTTCGCTACATCAGTCTCTTATTTATTGACTATGGGTCTGCATTCAGCACCAAATTCCAACCATAGTCATGGCCAATTTTCTGGACCGCAGATTCAGCATCCCTCTCTGCAACTGGATTCTCAACTTCCTGATCCATAGACTATCATAAAGGATAGGTGTTATAACATCCTCCATGATAACTCTGAACACTGATAAAAGGAGCATAGTGTATAAATTCCACTCTTACTCCATTTACAAGTTTGCAGATGATACCAGCTCCGTGGGCTGGAACTCTAGCAATGGCAAAACAAAGTATAGGAAGGAGACAGAGAGAACGTAGTGACATGGTGTTAAGATAACCTTTCCCTCAATGTGGGTAGAGTTGCCACCTTACAGTGGCAGAGACCCAGGTTTGATCCTGACTATGGGTGATGCCTGTACGGAGTTTGCACGTTCTCCCTGTGACCTGTGTGATTTTCCCTGGGAGCTCCGGTTTCCTCCCACACTTCAAAGACGTACAGGTTTGTGGGCTAATTTGACTTTGGTAAAAATTCTAAATTGTTCCCAATGTGTAGGATAGTGTTAGTGTGCTGGGATCGCTGGTCGGCTCTAACTCAGTGGGCTGATGGGCCTGTGTCTGCACTGTATCTCTAAGCTACAACTGAGCAATGTCAGCAAAGGAGCGAGTAGGGGATTGATATATGCTTTATGCTGACTTTTTATTTTGTTTCTCTGTCGGGGCTTTTACAATTTGTCTTCATATCTGATTTTTAACTGTCACTTCCTCATCAATTTCTAGACCGACCTGTTCCAATGTATAAAATGTTACTAATGTGATAATCTCAACGCTGAATCACGCTGTCTGTCATCGACCACAGTTCAACTATTTTTCCCCATGGGGCTTCCATCCTACAATTCCGAATATTCCATTTTCATTTGGCAATTATGAATAGTATCTAAACACTTATAAATCTACTGGCATACACAATTATTTGCAAATAGTTTTATCATTATTTGAATTACAACATATTCAGACAATTCTCAGCTGACTAATCTTTACATTTTTACCTTTACTAATTCATTGTTTCAATCTACCTAAAACGATGAGGTCTACACACATAGTTTGCTTTGTTAGCTTTTAATACCAATTTTGAATTTGGCAAAAGTACTCGAATATTTTTTATCAATTGCTCGTGTATCTCCTGAAGCTCTTTTACAATATGGTTAATAATTAATAACCTGTTCTGATGTGATGTAAAGATTACAGAACAATGCAGTATTAATTACTAATCTCGTTTTTTTTTAAATGGCAAAATGACACTGAACTTTCTAGTTATGATCCATTCTTTGGTTTACAATGTAACTTGGATCTTAATATTCCTAAATTGCTATTCCTAAATCATGCTATTTCAGCAGAAAGCTTGGTGGCTAGGCTTTTGAAACAATTTCTACAGTCCATTTAAAAAAAATCTTTATTTCAGTTCCTTTAATGCATGATTACAAGCAAATCACTATAAAATGCCATGATGTACATCGAGCTGAGTGTGTTCTGAATGCTATGATCACTGGAAAGAGTATTTGCAAGTAATTGCATGTATAACAAGGAAAGTTTTATAAACAATACCACTTAATTATTATAATTTGTGCAGTGACATTGATCATTATGTTAAATATGTTTAAAATTGCTTTGCTGTAAACAAACTGATTTTTTGCATGCCACCGTAATTATTTGGTAATATGGGTCACAAAATACAAGGTTGTTATTTCACCCATTGCCTGTGTTCATGCTCTAATAAAATAGTCAAATTAATATCACACTATAATTTTTCTTTTTTTGCCAAAAATACTTTTTCAAGTATTTATCTCATTCAGTTATGAGTATCACTGAATCTGTTTTGAAGACTTTTTAAAACCAGATTGTAGCAACGTCGCGTGTAACATTTTCTTATTGTCAGTTTCTTTGCCAATTGCCATTATTCTAACATTTCTAGTTATTGTTTGGAGAAACCATTTTTACTACCAGCAAAATCCTATGTTTTCAATGAACATATTTAATCATTGAAATTTCTCCTTAAAAGGAGAACTTTTTAATCTATGTATATAACTGAAATAATAAGTTCTGGGAGAAGAATTTGGCCTATCAAGTCTATCTTTCCCTCAACCTCATTCTCTTGCCTTCTCCCCATAATCCCTGACACCTGTACTAATCAAGAATCTTAACAATCTCCACCTTAAAAATATCCTTTCTCATCCTCGCAACTTTATAACTGTAACCGTCTTCCCTAAGTGTGAATTGGGAACTCTTATTTTTAAAACAATGCCTTAAAAAGTCAAGACCTTGCATCACTTAAAAAGTGAAGGATCTCAAATGCTGTTTTATCAGCCTTTTTGTCTTTTTCTACCACCTTCCAAGGGTTTCTGGGGCAGTCAGATCACCTGTCCATATTCTTAACTCCAGCATACACCCCACTCAGGAAGAAAACTCCAGTCACCATAAAGACTGTTAAGACATGGCCTGAAGGAGCTTCCTCGCAGCTGCAGGATTGCTTCGAAAGGACCAACTGGGATATTTTTGAGGATCAGGACTTGGAGGAGTATACATCAACTGTACTCTGCTACATCCAAAACTGTGTTGACAATGTCACCGTCGACAAACGTATCCGGTTGTATCCCAATCAGAAGCCCTGGATGACAAAGGATGTCAGGTCACTCCTCAAGGACCGTAACACCGCCTTCAGGTCTAGTGATAGAGCTCTATACAGTGCTGCTAGAACCAACCTGAAGAGAGGCATCAAAAATGCCAAAGCGTCCTACAAGAGGAAAATTGAGGACCACTTTGCCAACAATGACCCACGGCGGGTATGGCAAGGCATCCAGCACATCACCAACTACAAGACCAGCAACTGCCGACAGCGACGCCTCGCTGGCAGAGGAACTTAACTGTTTCTTTGCTCGTTTCGAGGTGAAAGCTGCAGTGGCAGACTTAACACCCTCTCCAGCACCTGACAGCAACACCTTCACTGTGCAGGAGTATGATGTTAAGCGCGTGCTCAGAGCAGTGAATCCCAGGAAAGCTGCAGGCCCCGATGGTGTGACGGGCAGAGTGCTGAGGGAATGTGCAGACCAATTATCTGAGGTCTTCACAAAAATCTTCAACCTGTCCCTTTTAAAATCCACCATCCCTCCCTGCCTGAAGTCCGCCACAATCATCCCACTGCCGAAAAAGTCTGTCATCAGCGGCCTTAACGACTACCATCCGGTAGCACTCACACCGGTCATCACAAAGTGCTTCGAGAGACTGGTCCTGCAGCACATGAAGCCAGCCTCCCACCCACCTTCGACCCATACCAGTTTGCCTACAGAGCAAATAGGTCTACAGGGGATGCCATCGACACTGCTCTTCACACTGCACTGACCCACCTTGAACACCAGGGGAGCTATGTGAGGATGCTCTTCCTCGACTTCAGCTCTGCCTTTAACACGGTCATCCCGAGCAGACTGGTCACCAAACTTTCTGACCTTGGATTTTCCCAAACCATCTGCCAATGGATCAAGGACTTCCTGACCAACCGCCCCCAGACCGTCAAAATAGGCCCTCACCTCTCCTCCACCATTACACTGAGCACCGGCTCACCACAGGGCTGTGTGTTGAGCCCCATCCTTTACTCCCTCTACACTCACGACTGCGCCCCCACCCATCCCACCAGCACCATCATCAAGTTCGCGGATGACACGACTGGTTGGACTCATCTCAGGAGGAGATGAGACAGCCTACAGGGATGAAATCCAAAGGCTGGCAGCATGGTGTTCAGTGAACAATCTTGTCCTGAACTCCTCCAAAACAAAGGAACTTATAATAGACTTCAGGAAAACCAGTGCAGAATACGACCCACTCTACATCAATGGGGTCTGTGTGGAAAGGGTACCCGCTTTCAGGTTCCTGGGTACGCACATCGCAGAGGATCTTACCTGGTGTACCAACACCATCACCACAGTGAAGAAGGCACAGCAGAGACTCCACTTCCTGAGGATCCTCAGGAAGACCAACCTGCAGGAGAAGCTCATGATGTCCTTCTATCGCTGCTCCATCGAGAGTGTGCTGGCATACTGTATAACCACATGGTATGCCAGCTGCTCAGAAAAGGACAGGAAGGCCCTTCAGAGGGTCATCACGACGGCCCAGAAGATCATCGGCTGCTCACTGCCCTCCCTGGAGCACCTGTTCAGCCTACGCTGCCTCAGTAGAGCAGGCAAAATAATAAAAGATCCATCCCACCCCGGCCACCTTCTGTTTGTTCATCTGCCCTCTGGTCGACGTTTCAGGTCGATCAAATCCCGAACAAACAGACTTAAGAACAGTTTTTACCCCAGGGCCATACGAGAACTGAACACTACCTTCTGCACTAGGCAACACTGTTAAAACTTTTGTACTTAATATAATTGTATTTATTTGTTTTTGCATTTATTGCATATATGTTTTTACGCACCCAGGATTGGCTATTTTTAAATTTCGTTGTACTCGTTGCAATGACAATAAATGAATATTATTATTATTATTATTATTATTATTTCTATACAATTAGCTCAGGTTCTTAAGCGTGTGATTTAAAAGTGCATCATTTAGTGCTCGTCTGTAATTTTTTTTTCCTGGATCTTGTTGCTGTCTTGAATTCTTCAACAGTTTAGTTTTGCCATTAACAAACCTGTGCCTTGTCAAGGTTATTTGGATAACACAATTGTTCAATATTAGTAGGCATGGTTAATGTTTATAGGACAACACTTAAGTGCAACAGAATAATATCATCTTTTATTTGTTGAAGCTTACACTAGATTCTTAATTTCAGAAACCGCCTGTTTCCCGAATCATCCATAAGAAACATCATGTATCAGATACTTCAAGGTTTGGCTTTTATCCACAAACACGGTAGGTATTCAAAATTACCTGAGGAAAATAATGATCAAGAAATGTAAGAATACTTTTCAAACTTCGACCCATACCAGTTTGCCTACAGAGCAAATAGGTCTACAGGGGATGCCATCGACACTGCTCTTCACACTGCACTGACCCACCTTGAACACCAGGGGAGCTATGTGAGGATGCTCTTCCTCGACTTCAGCTCTGCCTTTAACACGGTCATCCCGAGCAGACTGGTCACCAAACTTTCTGACCTTGGATTTTCCCAAACCATCTGAAAACTAAAATGAATATTTTAATGAGTAAAAAAAAATGGGACCATTTTGTCCTTTGCTGAAATCCAATTTGTGTGATCTGGTTGTCAGTATGGCGAAGCGGAAAGAGCTTGCATATTGATTTTTGTTATTTGGTTATGTGTTTGATTTTTGGATCTGTTTATTAATATAATTCCTTCAATCCACACTTGGAGGTTTCAATATAAGTTGTTATTTATGCAGAAACAAGGTATTGCAGATTTTTAAAAAAAAGTACAGTGTTGGAGTAACTCAGCAGATCAGGCAACATCCCAGAGAGCATGGGTAGGTGACCCTTCGGGTTGGGACTCTTTTTAAGTCTGACCTATCCATGTTCTCCGGGGATGCTGCCTACACTTATTGGAGGGTTTGTTCCCACTCACAGGGAAGTATGTTTAAATTTACAAAATATTGCCCTTGTATTTGTAGCTTCATGTTTGTCGTTCAAAAATATTAAATAGAAATTTATACAAAACACAGAATAAATTTTTATGTGGTTAATTTAGATTTAGATTCATTTAATCTAATATGGTTAATTAAATTTGAATAACTTGCCGAAATTAAAATTCTATTCACTTTTTGTCTTGCTGAAAACGATTATCAGATCATGCATCATGTTCCCATGCGCTGTTGAATGTTAAGCAGATAGTTGCAACTGTATGAAAAGTAGAGTGATTGTGACATTGATTATTATGATAAAGGAAGAAGCTGTATTGTTGCAGGATATTATTTTATTTATTGCTTTTTTGATTTGCACATTTCTCATCCAGGATTCTTTCATCGTGACATGAAACCAGAGAACCTCCTTTGTATGGGGCCCGAACTTATAAAAATAGCTGATTTTGGCCTGGCTCGTGAAATTCGATCTCGCCCCCCATACACTGATTATGTATCTACAAGATGGTAAGAATGATTTGTTATTTGCTCAGTTAATACAAGAACGCCTTTCGTTTCAGCTTGTTGTTTACAGCATGAGGGTGGCTTTAAATAGCCCGATAGCACGCCAAAGACGGCTGTGAATTATGCACCATGTGGACAATAAATATTAGAATTTTACATCTGGACGTGACATCCTGTCATCTGGCACACTACTTGTAATTGTACTATTTTTAAACTGAGGGAGTTAGTGTCTGACATGTGAGTTGATTCTTGCCGGAACGAGTAAAAGCTTAATTCTCAGGGTTGCATTTACTTCATCTATTTGATTTATTCGAAAATATTGTATCATATTAAAACGTAAAAGCTTATAAAAACGCTAAACATGAAAACTTGTACAGTCAAAAATGGAGGGGAATAGTCTAACAAATACTGGAATATTGCTTTTGGAAACCTAGTTTATGAAAAGTAGATAGAATAATTCTAATCACACTTTGATACCTCCCCTTCCCAGCTCCCTGGCCTATTACTCCCTGTGAACAGATCATATTGTTCTGAAGATATTATTTTGGGGTCACAAGGAACTGCAGATGCTTGAATCTTGAGCAAAACACAAATGCTGGAACTCGGCAGGTCAAGCAGCATCTGTGGAGGGAATGGATAGGTGACAGTTCGGGTCAAACTCTCCTTCAGACTCCTTTGTTATATTCTCTCATCATTTGTTTTACTTTACTTCTCCAGAGTCTGAAGAAGGGTCCCGACCCAAAACATCACCTATCCATTCCTTCCATTGATGCTGCCAGACCTTGTTGAGTTATTCCAGCACTTTCCATTTTGTATTTTAGCGGGTTCAAGGAGCATAAGAAAATAAATAGGAGCAAGCCATTTTGTCTCTTAAGTCACCTCTATCTTTCAATAAATCATAGTTGTTCTGATTTTTGACCGTTGCTACTCCCTAACCCTCAACTCTTGGGTGTCACATTAGCACAGCGGTAGATTTCCAGCCCTACTGCGCCAGAGACCTGGTGTGATCTTGACTACGGGTGCTGTCTGTATGGAATTTGTACGTTCTCCTCATGACCTCCATGGGTTTTCTCCTGAATCTCTGGTCTCCCCCACTGCAAAGACGTACAGGATTGTAGGTTAATTGGTTTTGGTAAAAATTGTAAAATTGTCCCTAGTGTGTGTAGGTTAGCTCTATGTATGGGGTTGGCTGCTCGGCGCTGACTCGGTGGGCCGAAGGGCCTGTTTTGCGCTGTATCTCTAAACTAATGCCTCTACATCAGACCAGAAATCTCTCTGTCCTCCATAAATTTAATAATTTGGCCTCCACAGCCAATAATGAAAAGATTCATGGCCCTTGTGGAAAAGAAATACCACCTTGTTTTCCCTTTAAGGTTGAAGATCCTCGCGGGTAAATCCAAGTTAGAAGGATTAACTATTTTCCCCCAAAAATCCATAATTTAAAGAACTCAGTGGGTTAGGCAGCATCTCTGGAGAATGTGGATAGGTTATGTTTTGGGTCAGTCTGAAGAAGGGTGGCATGGTGGCAAAGCAGTAGAGTTGCTGCCTTAAGTGCCAGAGACCCTGTTTCGATCCTGACCACGGGTTCTGTCTGTGGGGAGTTTGTACGTTCTCCCTGTGACCTGCCTGGGTTTTCTCTGGGATCTCCGGTTTCCTCCCACATTCCAAAGACATTTAGGGTTGTAAGTTAATTGGCTTGGTAAAATTGTAAATTGTCCCTGGTCCGAAGGATTGTATTGTAAATTGTCCCAAGGATGGTGTTAGTGTGGGAATCACTGGTCGGTGCGATCTTGGTGGGCCAAAGGGCCTGTTTCCATGCTGTATTTCTAAACTAAACTAAAAGGATCCCAACCCGAAATCTCACCTATCCCAAGTTCTCCAGAGGTGCTGCCTGGCCTGCTGAGCTGCTGCAGCACTTTGTGTTCTTTTCTTCACACGTTGTGTTGCCTGATATGTAAATAAACAGATCATGAATAATTATCAGTCTGAAGAAGGGTCTCGACCCGAAACGTCACCCATTCCTTCTCTCCAGAGATGCTGCCTGTCCCGCTGAGTTACACCAGCATTTTGTGTCTAACCTCATGGATAATTAACTTGGTTAACCAGTAGATGGAGCTCCTCCACTGCATTCGGGACGAAGCCAGACAGTTAGTTAGTTTGGCTTTCTTTTAAGAAGCAACTTTTGTTATTTATTCCAATATATTTCATCTTTCACAAAGCTCTACTGTTTGTTACAGGTATAGAGCCCCTGAAGTTCTCCTTCGATCAACAATTTATAGTTCTCCTATTGACATGTGGGCTGTTGGTTGTATAATGTCAGAGCTCTACACATTAAGACCCCTTTTCCCTGGGTCAAGCGAAATAGATGAGATTTTCAAAATTTGCCAAGTTTTAGGAACACCCAAAAAGGTATGGAAAATCAAAATGATGGGAGGTATTTATTTTTGCGAGACTAACGGTGCATTGATACACAGCATTGCTATTGATATGGAGATAAAGATATAAGAATATCATTGGATTTCCGAAGCCTCAATTAATTGGGAGTTTGGGTAACAAGGGAAGAGTTGTAACTTTGTACAGTGGCATAATTTATATGTAAAAGCCCCTTAAAGTTCTGTAAATAAGATGTGCATCTTTTTGACCCTTTGTAAAGTAGCATATTTTTTAATTAAAAGGGCAAGTACAGTGGCACAGTGAAAGAGTTGCTGTCTCAGTGTCAGAGACTCTGGTTCAATCCTGACTACGGGTGCTGTTCTTGCAGAGTTTGTACATTCTCCCTGGGTCTATTTGCGTTTTCTCCGGGTATTCCGGTCTCCTCCCATGTTCCACTGACGTGCGGGTTTGTAGGTTAATTGACTTCAGTAAATTGTCTCTAGTGTGTTGAATAATGTTAGTACACAGGGTGGTCGCTGTTCGGTGTGGACTCGATGGGTTGAAGGGCCTGTTTCTGTATGTCTAAAGTCTAAACTTTATACTTGACATTTTAGAACAATTGGTCCGAAGGCTATCAGCTTGCAGCAGCCATGAACTTCCGCTGGCCACAGTGTGTACCAAATAACCTCAAGACTCTGATTCCCAATGCAAGTGGTGAAGCTATTCAACTCATGAGAGACATGCTGCAGTGGGATCCCAAGAAACGTCCAACCCCAATCCAAGTACGTTTTATAACTAACTAGAATGGATTGTACCGTTTGTTGCTATAAAAGTGGCAGAATACACAATTAAGTGGAATTAGAGCCACCTACAATGGTCAGCTTATGATCTTTGAAAGGGTTATCTAATTTATTTAATCTGCAATTTAAGAGGGAGAAGGTCATGTCGGTATTGCAGCTGGGCAAAGCGGACTACAGAGGCACGAGGGAGGCCAAATGGTCACATTCTACTCCTTTTCCTTATGACCTAATCTAGTTTAATAAAATTAGAAATTTTTGTTATGCTTCTTGGGTATGAATGTCATACGTGAGTGGGAGAGTCTCGGACCAGAGGGGTTTGATAGGCAGATGGTTGGACAAAGGCCGGAGATGAAAAGACAAAAGGTGTAAGATAAGGGTAGAAGGGGTGCGAATTATGAAACCGGAGCAAGGAATATAGATGGTAGGGGTGTAATGGGTAGAAGTCCAGATGGGGCCAAGAGAAGGGGGAGGGGAAAAGGAAAGAAGGAAGGATTATTTGCAGGTCAGTTACCTATAATTGGGGAATTCGATGTTCATACCATGAGATTGTAAGCCAACCTCCTCGTTAATCCTCTGTACTCTTTCATAGATACATAGAGAAAAAGTGCAGCAGTAGGCCATTTGGCCCTTTGAGCTAGAACCGCCATTCATTGTGATCATGGCTGGTCATCCACAATCAGTACCCAGTTCCTGCCCATACCCCTTAATTCCGCTAACCATAAAAGCTCCATCTAAAGCTCTTTTGAATGCATCCAGTAAATTGGCCTCCACTGCCTTCTGTGGCAGAGAATTCCACAAATTCACAACTCTGTGTGAAAAGGTTTTTCCTCATCTCAGTTCTAAATGGCCTACCCCTTATTCTTAAACTGTGGCCCCTGGTTCTGGACTCCCCCAACATCGGGAACATGTTTCTGCATCTAGCGTGTCCAATCCCTTAATAATTTTATATGTTTCTATAAGATTCCCTCTTATAAGGGGAGGGAATACAGGAGTTACTTGAGATTGGAGAAATCAGTATTAATACCGCTTATTATTTCCGTCACCTACAACGGGACCCCACCACTGGCCATATCTTCCCATCCCCTCCCCTCTCTGCGTTCCGCAGAGACTGTTCCCTCCGTAACTCCCTGGTCCACTCGTCCCTTCCTACCCAAACCACCCCAACCCCGGGCACTTTCCCCTGCAACCGCATGAGATGCAACACCTGTCCCTTTACCTCCCCCCTCAACTCCATCCAAGGACCCAAACAGTCTTTCCAGGTGAGACAAAGGTTCACCTGCACCTCCTCCAACCTCATCTATTGCATCCGCTGCTCTAGATGTCAACTTATTTACATCGGCGAAACCAAGCGCAGACTCGGCGATCGCTTCGCTGAACACCTGCGCTCGGTCCGCATTAACCAAACTGATCTCCCGGTGGCCGAGCACTTCAACTCCCCCTCCCATTCCCAGTCTGACCTTTCTGTCATGGGCCTCCTCCAGTGCCATAGTGAGGCCCACCGGAAATTGGAGGAACAGCACCTCATATTTCGCCTGGGCAGTTTGCAGCCCAGTGGTATGAACATCGACTTCTCCAACTTTAGATAGTTCCTCTGTCCCTCCCTTCCCCTCCTCCTTCCCAGATCTCCCTCTATCTTCCTGTCTCCACCTATATCCTTCTTTTGTCCCGCCCCCCTGACATCAGTCTGAAGAATGGTCTCGACCCGAAACGTCACCCATTCCTTCTCCCGAGATGCTACCTGACCTGCTGAGTTACTCCAGCATTTTGTGAATAAATCGATTTGTACTGGCATCTGCAGTTATTTTCTTAATACCGCTGGGTTGTAAGGTGCCCAAGCAAAATATGTGGTTTCACCAGAGGTGCTGTCTGACCCGCTGAGTTACTCAAGCATTTTGTGTCTATCTCCATATCAGAATGACCTGTTTCTCATTTTGTATAGGCACTACGATATCCTTATTTTCATGTTGGTCAAGCTTTGGGAACTCCTCAGCAAGTGCAAGAGCAAGGAAACCAGCAAAGAGAAATGCAGTGTAAACATCCAGTTAATCAGTTAAAGCCTGTACCTCCACCTCAACCCCAATCCACGCTTGAGCCTCATCTATCCTCAAGGCCACTACAACAAATTACACCCTCTCAGAATCAAACCGATTCGGCAACAGGCTCACATGAAAGAGGAAGCAGCAGTGAACAAGAAAAACAACATCAAAATATCCTGCCTTCAATAAATGTCAAAGTGTGTAAAGTAAGAGTTCTTGCATTTAATATTGAGTATTGACAGTGACAGTTTTGGTTAGTGTCATACATTTATCTGTGTTGCTACAAGGTGCTAAATGTAGAGTTGGGTTGAATTTGTCTTAACATCGTGGCTGTGTCAATGCATAAAGTTTAATATATTTTGCAGTATTCTCATTAAGTAGCACTCTCTGAGTCATGGGATTGTGAAATTGCCCCTTGCCTTATTATTGCCTTTTAGTTTGATATATTCTGTGATGGGCCTTTATAAAATAAATGCTCATGATATATCATGGATGGTTAATAAGGAATTGGCTGGGTGAACTTTGAGCACATTTTCTAGTTTAATTTGTAATTAAATTTTTTAGTTTAATTTGTAATTAAACTAGAAATTAAACAAATGTAATTACAAATGAATAGAATCAATAATGTTTACCTTTTTGTTTGGGGCACAATTTTCTGGAAACGGTTTAACATTTCAAATAGCTCTGATTGCTGCTTGTGTTGCAGAACTAGGATGCTGGATTTGCGTTGTCCAGTTTATAACTTCCTTTTAACAACTGAACAATATTTTGACCTATTGCTCTGCTGTTAAGTCCAGGGTTATTTGCCAAGTTGTTGAACGGTGAAGGGGCTAGATACACTTCTTATCTGTAGAAACGAGGAACTGCAGATGCTGGTTTACAAACAAGGACACCGTGCTGGAGTAACTTAGTGGGTCAGGCACCATCTCTGGACAACATGGATAGATGATGTTTCGGGTTGGAATCCTCCTTTAGATACTGAAGAAGGCTTTCAACCTGAAATGTCATCTTTCTATGTTCTCCAGAAATGCTGCCTGAACCACTGATTTATTCCAACATTTTGTGTTTACACTTCATGGTTGCTTTTTGCACCATCTGGTATATATAGTGTGACTCTCTTCATGTGAGTGGTGCTTCTGACCTTCATTTTCAATGTTTATGGTTTTTATTTTTTCCAACATTTTCATTAAATTATTGGAATTTATGTGCTTTTAAATTTACAAGTTCATAATTTTAATTTAAAACTTGCATTGAATATTCCCAAATGCTTCTGGTCACAGACATTAAGCAGGCGTGGTGTCAGGAGATTATGTTCTCCCTGTGTGTAGGGTTTTAATTCTCGCCACCCTTGACCTACACATCACTTATTGGACCATACCGTACCATTTTATTGTAGCAAATTCAACATTCAATTTATGCATGGCAGGTCACACTTTATAGTAATCATATGCAGATTTAATAAATCCGATTTAGAAATTTTGAATATAGATGAAGTTGGATCTACAGTTGTTGAAACATAGTCCAGTTAATACTAATATCTGCTTGGACCATGTGATTTTTATAGTTAATATAATACTAGAATGTTTGGCTATAGTTCCAGGCGTAATGGCTTTATTTTGTGTACATCTTCATCAATGCAACATTCAATCAGAACTGCAATGTAACTTTGGCCTAGATTTTTGTACTTTTGTCTCCTGGATGGTGCCAAGGTCCAAAACCATCAGCCGTTGTACAACCTGTCTAGTTTAGTTTAGTTTGGAGATACAGCGTGGAAACAGGCTCTTAGACCCACCAAGTCCGCGCCGACCAGCGATCCCCGCACACGAACACCGTCTTACACACACTGGGGACAATTTACAATTTTACCAAGCCAATTAGTCTACAAACTGTACGTCTTTGGAGTGTGGGTGGAAACCGGAGCACCTGGAGAAAACCCACGCATGTCACTGGGAGAACATGCAAACTCTGTACAGACAGCACCTGTAGTCGGGATCGAACCCGGGTCTCTGGCGTTGTAAGATAGCAACTTACTGCTGCGCCACTGTGCCATCAGTTACATATTGTGGTAGTATTTACTTAAAAGAATACCAATGAAACACTCCAAATATTCAGTTGTGCTTTTGAATTTGTTTCAATGCTCTTTTAATGCATCTTGACGTGTTAATGTTATATTTTGTGTTTGTAATCATAGAAAGCAATCAAGATGGAGGATAATATTTGTAATAGCATCAAGCCAAAAGGCAGTGCTCGACGATGGAGCCATACTATTTTGAAAGACTTTAACAACTGGAATGATTCTGGAGATTTGACATTTGGTCCTTCAACTAAAAATGCAAATTTAAATGATAAAAAAAGACAAAGTCAAGAATCACAGTTTAAGTAAGTAGACTGCCATTCTGTGCCATTCAGTGCATTTTTTCTCTTTGAAGTTATAAATTATTTGATGAGCCTTATTCTTTGCAGAATGGAAAGTCTTTTAGACTTGACTTCTTCAAATAGTAAATCGAGCAGTAAAAATAAGCCAACAGATAATATGACTACAGATACTACGTCCAGAGCTTCTTCAGCCAAATATCACTACCTGAAACAATCAAGATATCTGCCAGGTTTGTAATAAATGAAATCTATTTAAAAAAAATTACATTAGGGGGAAATGGTTAATTAACTAGAGAGCGTATATAATGTATCTTTGAAATTGAACTAATTTGCTTAGATTTAATGAACAGCTGTTACTTTAGTTATATGAGCTAAAAGAGAAAGTATATTTGTCTTTCTTGTGCTATCTCCAGTTGCTCTGGTTAAATTTAATATAACTACCCTAATCAAAATGTAACTACCCTTAAATACGTGCCCTACATTGTTTAAGCTTAAGGCCCAAGCTTGATATTATCTTGTCATTTTTTTCTTTTTAATCTCCTATTAAGCTGTTCCACGTCACAAGTCTTAGTTACTAATGTTAAGAAAAGATTAGATTGTCATGTTTGATACACATGAATTAGAAAAAAATCCAGACTTGTTACTGGGGGTTGGAATTAATTGAGAAGATAATTCACTATAACGATGTTAAGCATCATCCAATGCACACAGCATGAACAGCTTTTTTAATGTACCATACAGAGAGGTTAATAGTTTTTTGGTTTCAGGGATGTGTAGAGAGTAGATGAAATGGTTATTGACTATAATCTGTTATGTGACAGATGGACTGTGTATGCATTGAGCGCTGTAATTATTGCATATCCTCTATATATATAGTTCATTAACAGAGATCAAGATGCATGTTTTTTCAGGGTCATTAAAGCAAATATTGAAACTGACAGGTAATTGAAAGTAGATTACTTTTTCATTTTGCAGGAATTAATGCCAAGAAAACCCCATTAGCCAATCTAGGAAAAGATTTCAATGTTCACAATCTCTGGGCCAACTCTAACCTTTCCAGTAAACCGTTGGGAGTAGTTGGAGGAGCTCTCCCCCTCAACTGTACCAATGCGGGTGAGATGACACATGTCTTATTGTCTTCTTGTTTCGTAGGTATCTTTATTTCTGTTTCCCGATTTTACTTCTGCTGAGGCTCTTCAATCTTCGCAAGACTGTAGGAGATAGGATCAGAATTGGGCCATTTGGCCCATCAAATCTGCTCTGCCATTCGATTATGGCTGATTTATTATTCCCACTCAACCTTATTCTCCTGCCTACTCTCTGTAACCTTTGACACCCTTAGTTCTCAGGAGCATGCATTGGAATGAGATTGTCTCCCATGTTTTATTATCCAAATAACAATACCATCTATGGAAACCATGAATGTATAAACTGTCAAGAGTATTGTGAGCAGTTTTGGGCCCCATATCTGAGGAAGAATGTGCTGGCATTGCACAGGGTCCAGAGGAGGTTTATGAGAACGATCCCAGGAGTGATTGGGTTAACATATGATAAGCATTTGAAAGGCAGGGCCTGTACTTGCTGGAGTTTAGAAGGATGATGGGGGACATCATTGAAACTTACCAAATAGTGAAAGGCCTGGATAGAGTGGATGGTGAGAGGATGTTTCCACTAGTGGGAGAGTCAAGGACCAGTGGCCATAACCTCAGGCTAAAAGGACATACCTTTGCGAAGGAGATGAGAAAGAATTCCTTTAGTCACAGGATAGTGAATCTGGAATTCATTGACACAGGCGGCTGTGGAGTTCAAGTCAATGGATATTTTTAAGGCGCAGTTTGACAGATTCTTGAGTAAGGGTGTCGGGGGTTATGGGGAGGAGAATGGAGTTGAGAGGAAAAGATGGATCAGCCACGATTGAATAGTGGAGTAGACGATGGGCTGAATGGCCTTATTCTGTTCCTAGAACTTATGAACATCACAAGGGACTCGAGTGTTAGTAATTCATGTAACAAAGTGTCCAAATGATTATAAGCAAATATACTAAATCATCTGTGTCGTGTACTTTCTGGTTCTTTGGATTGGTAAAGACCCCAAGAAAATGAGCAGGCCAAATTCAGCGGTGTCCTACTATGATGCAAGTCAGTCGTACAGCATGGAAACAGGCCCCATGGCCAAAACCTGCCCACACTGACCAACATGTCCCATCTACACTAGACCCACCTTCCTGTATATGGCCCATATCCCTCTAAACCTGTCCTATCCATCTACCTGTTTAATTGTTTCTTAAACGTTGTGATAGTCCCTGCCTTAACAACCTCCTCTGGCAGCTCCTTCCATGCACCCACCACCCTTTGTGCGAACAAAATTCTGCAGTCATTCTTGGAAATGAATGTATGCTGAGTGTTTGGGGCAGTGGGAAATGGTCTTGAGAGTTTCCAGAGACTTCCTGAGAGAGAGGATGAAGCTTGACATATCAAAAATGTGCAGGGGACTTGTTGATAACTTGGGAGTCCATGGAATTAAAATAGCCCTTGTTTGTCAATGAGCCAATTGGGCATTTATAACAGCAGTGGATGAACATGTTTACGACTTGGTCTTATTGGAGTCTATTTTGTATTTGTTTCTCTTTTTATCCTTACGAAGATAACTACACATAAAGGTATTCTTATAAACTTGGCAAATACTGCACTACTTGGCAAAGTAATATACAGTGAGGGAAGTTGCTGGCTTTAGTATGGTGAAATGGACAAGCATAATAGTGCAAATAAGTGTGATATACCTCTAAACCTGTCCTATCCATGTACCTGATGTATTTTGATGCGACTAAAATGGAAAAGCACTACATCACAAAAGAGAGATGACCTTGGTGTCCATGTACATAAATCTTCATCTGAAGCTATTCCTGCTGAGCGCAGGGCAAGATGATAAAGTGTGCTTTTCTTTTTTTTTTAAACATAGATTACATATTTTTAACTGAAGGGAAAGGACATAAAATAAAAGTCATGCTGGGTCTTTGTAAATTTCTAGTTTGGCTTCAGCTTTTGTCAGGGAAGAGATAAAGCCCACAAAAGAGAACTTGCCTGAAAATGGGGGACTTCAATTAGGAGGAGAGGTTGGGAAGAATATGGATTGACCCGCTGAGTTACTCCAGCACTTAGTCCATGCAAGAATATGGATTGTTCTACTTGGAACGGAATAGGGTAAATGGTGAACCAAGAGGATTTTAAGATGGTGGTTTTGATAAAATTAAGCCTCCTTGGAGAAAAAAACGTTTTACTGCTGATAACCAGATTGCGCAGCTTTTAAAATTACAACGTGGGGAAATTAGAGCAATTTTTGTTTCTCGCTGAGTTGTCTGTAAAGGTCATGGCATTTGTAATTTTGTAAGGGAATTTAATTTTTATTTTTTGATGAGCAGCACCGCTTATTTTCTTTTTCAGTTTATGCCACTGGCACTGATGCCCCTGGAGGATACTCATCGACATTTCGTAAGAAAGAAGTTGGATCTGCTGGCCAAAGAGTGCAGCTGGCACCAGTTGTGGAAACAGATTCCAGTAAATATCAAAGACATGCTAAATTAGAACATGTATTCTTTCGGTTAATCGTGGGATATTTGTAATCCATTTTCCTTTCCCTTGTTTCTTTTAAGAAGTGATATCATAGATGTGAACACTTCCCAGTAGTTCATATGACTGTTCACATTCCTTTAAACACTTTTTAGACATGAGAGATACAGCGTGGAGACAGGCCCTTCGGCACAACGAGTCCGTGCTGACCAGCGATCACCACTATCCTACACACTAGGGACAATTTACTTTTTTTTTACCAAAGCCAATTAACCTACAAATCGGAACCTTTGGAGTGTGGGAGAAAACCTACACCTGTAGGCAGCAACTCTACCGCTGCACTGCTGTGCTCTCCAGCTTGACTCTAATACATCAGGATCAAACCCAATTCCTCTTTTTTAAAGAAACAATAAAAGGCAAGTTCTAGTGATACTTAAAATAGACACCAAGTGCTGAAGTAACTCGGCAAGTCAAGCAGTATCTCTAGAGATAAAGGAAGGGTGGTGACGTTTTGGGTCGAACCCTTCTTCAGACTGAATGTAGAGGGTGGGGGGACTGGATGCAGGAAAAGGCCAGAACAAATCAGGGCCGGCAACAGATGGTCAAGATACTTATCAGGTCGGATGCCACTTTTAGAAGGATTGACATTTCAGATCAGTGACTCTTTATCCAAACTCATAGTAAAAATAAACGCTTTAAGTGGCGAGGAGGAGAGAGGTTGGGAGAACAAGGAAATGACTACCATAGGATAGAGGTGAAGGTTGTACAAGTGATGCAGTGCTGTTGGACCCAGAGTCATACAGTGGAAACGGGCCATTCAGCCCAACTTCCCACACTGACCATGCCTCATCTAACACTAGTCCCGCCTGCCTGCGTTTGGCCGATGTACAGTACCTGTAAACCTGTCCTATCCATGTACCTGTCTAAATATTTCTTAAATATTGTGATAGTACCTGCCTTAACAACTTCCTCGGGCAGCTTGTTCCATACACCCACCACCCTTTGTGTGAAAAACCTACTCGTCAGGTTCCTGTTAAATCATACCCCACTTACCTTAAACCTACATCCCCTGGTTCTCGATTCTCCTATTCTGGGTAAGAGACTCTGCGTCTACCTGATCTATTCCTCTCATGATTTTGTATACTGTTTAATAATAGATGAATGATGGCTATTAGAAAATAAGTCAAATCAAGTTTGTTATATACAACAGTCTTGGTGTTGAACCCCAAGTTGCAGTAGAATTATTCAAGCTTTGCAAGAGTATGGAAGCCTCTGTTGTTGGGATGTTTTCTTGTACTTTCCCCTCGTTCAAATGTTTTACCAACTCAGGGGCATTGCAGTTGTTTACACTTTGACTGGCAGGGAGTAGTGTTTTGCCACAAAAGGCTGTGGAGGCTAAGTCAATGGATATTTTTAAGGCAGAGATAGGTTGCTTCTTGTCAGGGATTATGGGGAGAAGCCAGGAGAATGGGGTGAGGAGGGAGCGATAGATCAGCCATGATTGAATGGCAGAGTATACTTGATGGGCCGAATGGCCTAATTCTGCTCCTATCATTTATGTCCTTAATAACCTAACTTGCAATAGAGAGATTTGTTTCATGTCCAAAATCTTAACGAGGGATATGACTCTATTGCTTAATTTCCTTAACAACATAGCAATGAAATATTAATTTCCAACAAATGTAAAGTGTTGTTTGAGCTAACTCTGACCCTACCAATAAGTTATAATTTTTTTGTTATTGCATAAATTTACTTTGAGAATTTTGGGCACTTAAAGTGACATTGCAGCAAAGGCAATTGATTTGCTTAAAAGGTGATGACTGGTACAAGGGGCATCTTTTGTAAGAAGGTTAACACCAAAGTAACAACAACCCATTCTTTTTGCAGATTATGCAGCTTGGAAATCTAGCCGATCACAGTTGGGATGTCAGCCATATAATTCTTCAAGCAAAACCATCAGTGGGATAATGCCACATCCACATCCAATTCACGGGCGCATTGACTGGTCTTCCAAATATGGAGGACATTGATAAAAAAAATAGATATATATAACAGACATATGCAAGTCAGTGATATTAGTTTTTACATAATATCTACTGAACATCAATTTTCTCAGTGAAAGAAATTGCCACATTTAAGGATGAATTTCAAACAATTATATTTGGGGATAGTTTGGTTTGTTTCCATTGTAGTTTGTTTTCCCCCACACCTAGAAAAATATTTTTGCAAGAGCTTTTTTTTGGAATATTTGCAGGTTAATAATTTAATGCTTTTTACTCTTTTCTACTTCTGTATATATTGTGTAATGTGTATATATAACAAGTTTCAGGGTTTGTTTATTAAAGTGTATTAAGTATTTTGTTAAAGGACAGGGTAATAGACACATGCAGGTATCTTTGCATATAAAAGTAGTATTTATAGGATACTCTTGACAACTCTAATAAGGAGGTGCACAAAAAGTGTGAGTCATTGAAATTTGCCTGTGGCAATTAAGGAGGCATTTTTAAGGGAAATTTTATTCTAAAGTTTGAAAAATCTTTTGAGTAGCAAACTTATTGAATAGGCTTCATTTTTAAAACATGGGGATTAAAAATATTTGCATTATTTTCCGTCTTTTAGCACACATCATTCTCTATCTTGGGAATATACAGTTCTGCCCTGGATGCCTCCTGATGTTAATGGCTAAAATAAATTGCACTGTGGTCTGCATATTTTCCTTTTTTTACCAGGGAGGATCCATTCCTTGAGCAACTAACTCTGCCACTTGGAAAATTCTAACCACAAACCTTTTCTATCCTGCCATTAAATGACACCAGCTCATTTGCACTCGTGCCCTCTGCCTTTGCTCTTCTCTGCCCCTTCTTCCCATGCCTGGCCCTTTCCTCAATTTTCAGTTGGCATTGGAAGTAACTTGTCAAGAATGGTTTTCATTAAAGTATTGGTTTTATGTCCTTGCAGCAGTAACGTTGCGCTGAGCACTTGGTCTACATTTCTATAGTTTATGCATCTGAAGAATCAAGCCACAGAAACTGCATCAATGCTCTTGTATTTGCTGTAAGGCATGAAATTTAGGAATTGGCTGCTCTTAAATTATCTAGTGCATTTTATTGCCATTTTCTTAAAACCTTCCAGAATGCGTTCTTGGTTGACTGACATCTCTGACTATCTTCACAACGGTATTGCTGCAAACCACATAATCATTTTTTATTCTCTCCCTATGTAATGTCCATCTCATGTCTGTCCATTGCTCAATTTATTGATCATTCCATAGTTCTGAAAAATATTCAGATATAAAGATGTGTCACTGTTCTTCCTCAACAATAAGCATTGAATGGTCTCCACATTATATACATGGAATGTTTTGAGACATTTTTTGCAGCTTTATGCCAGTAACTTCACTAAACCTTTCTGTGGTGTTTTGGGGTGGGATTGCACATTTTCGTTTGTCATTTTCATTCTACTACTTGGATGATAAAACAGCAAGATATTCTTATATTTGCACTGGTCTGTTCATACCCATTATAACTTGTAGCATCTCGTTAGCTATGCCTTAGTAATCAAATCAAAATGCATTGTAGCAATGCAGGAAATTGCATATATGTTAAATGAGCTTAGTATTCTCCATTTTATAGAGTTGTGGTTTAAGATTACTGATAAAAAAAATCTATAAATATACAATGCCGTTAATTTGAAAGATTCACTGTTGCAACTAATGTTTTTTTAGATCATCCCGAATGACACCATTAAAATTATTTGTTTAAAATATTATTCTTAATTCATAAGACCTCAGAATTAGCAGTGCATTAATGTCAAACGCTGGACGTTCATTCTTTGTATTCACCACTGCTGGTTAAGTTTCAGATAATGATGGGTGAACTCGGTATGAAAGTGGAAAACTCTGAATAGTCTACTGACACCTTGGTTCAATGGTGCTTTTATTGTCACATGTGCAAAGTGCAAACACACAGTGAAATTCTTTTCTTACAAACAATCCAGTAGAATATTGGCATACCTAAACACATCCACGATTAGCAAATTGTATGGAAATATTCTACTGATCATGCTGGAATGGGCGCAGAGCAGAGAAGATTCAAGCTGGAAAGAATGCCAAGAAGATTTACGAGGAGGTTGCCTGGTCTCGAGGGCCTTGACCAGGTCTTGAGCAGGCTAGGACTCTATTCCTTGGAGCGCAGGAGGATGAGGGGTGATCTCACAGCAGTGTACAAAATTGTGAGAGGAATAAATCTGGCAGACGTACAGTCTAAACCCCAGAGTAGGGGAATTGAGAACCAGAAGACATGTGTTTAATTTGGGGGGGTGGAAAGATTTAGTGGGAATGATTAAATTCGTAAGTGCCGGACCTTTGCAATGCAGTTTTCATCTATGGTGTGATCAATTTTCTGTGCATCCGTTTAGGTGAAATACCCTGGCAATAAGCGGGCATCTTGTTGATTAGTTAATAATCACGTTCACAAGTTAAAGGAGTAGAATTAGGCCATTTAGCCCATCATGTTCACTCCGTCATTCAATCATGGCTGATCTCTGCCTCTTAATCCCATTTTCCTGCATTCTCCCCATAACCCTCGAATTTGCCTATCTCTGCCTTAAAAATATCCACTGATTTGGCCTCCACGGCCCTTTGTGGTAAATAGTTCCACAGATTAACTACCCTCTGACTAAAGAAATTCCTCCTCACCTTTCTAAAAGAGCGCCCTTTAATTCTATGACTGGTCCAAGACTCTCCCACCAGTGGAAACATCCTTTCTTATTCTCCAAGTTTCAATGAGGTAAAGTCTATAATTTCCTCCTTGAAAATTGACATGGTAGGTTGAAGCCACTCCAGAGAACCTTGTATGGTTCTTATGACTCTTCATTGCAGTGTTGGGGTAAAGTTGCATTACAATGCTGCCTGGAGCCAAAGCCGAGGCTCACCTTTGGATGCAAGCTGGTCAAATAGATAAGCAGAGGCAATTGGAATCCACGGTTGGCTCAGTGGCATGACATAAGTGGGGTGCAGTGGTAGAGTTACTGCCTTCGACCACCGGAGGTCCAGGTTGGTACCGACTAGGGTGCTGTCTGTATGAAGTTTGTACGCTCTCCCTGTGGGTTTTCTCCCAGGCTCCAAAGACGCACAGGTTTGTAGGTTAATTGGCTTCAATAAATTGTAGATTGTCCCATGTGTAGGATAGTGCAACTGTGTATGGGGCGATTGCTGGTGTCTGTTTCCACACTGTCTCTAAAGTAATGGTTGGCTGGATGCTTACTCCCTTGGTTTTAGGCAGTAAATGATTTGAGGGCATGATAAAAGATGTTTGTGGATGATACAAAAATCAAAAGTGGTTGACAGGTGGAAAGCTTCAGATCCATCTTCCTATAAGGAAGGTTACGCAGGTTCAGTAGTAAAGTGGCATATAATGCATTTGGGGGAAAAGTAGAGCCAGATAAGAGAAAGCATGCCTGGGTTCGATTCTGACCACAGGTGCTGTCTATACGGAGTTTGCATGTTCTCCCTGTCACCGTGTGGATTTTCTCCAGGCTGCTACAGTTTCCTCCCACACTCCAAAGATGTACAGGTTTGTAGGTTAATTGGCTATTGTAAATTGCCCCTAGTGTGTAGGATAGTGCCAGTGTACTGGGTGATCGCTGGTCGGCACGGACATGGTGGGTAGAAGAGAATGTTTCCACGCTGTATCTCTGAAGTAGGTACTCTAAACATGTCAGGGATATTGGAGGAAACCAGAGCACCCAAAGGAAACCCAAGCAGTCACAGGGACAACCTGTAAACTGCATAAACCGTACCAGAGGTCTGGGTTGAACCCTGAATCCTGGTGTCACGAGGCAGCCTCTCTACCCATATTCAATCTTGCTGAAAGTTTGATTCCTTTTCTCATTCTGTTCTTTAGTAGGACAGATTTCCTAGTCCTAACTAGAATCAGGTTTAACTTCATTTAATGGCTTTGGTGGGATGAATTGTATTCAAATGGCTGCTAATACACCTGTGCACTATATTAAAACTCAGATCTTATTCTAGTCACCTTAATGGTGGGGATGGGTCGTGCAGGAGCAACCATCCTCTTTCCTGTTGATCAAAGCATTGAAAGATTGGAATGCATCATAGAAAGCATTTTATCGGGATTCATCACAGCATGGTTTGTGAAAAGTTCCATCCAAGATCACAAGGAATTGCAGAAAATTGGGGATGCAGCCCGTACTATCACACAGACCAACCTTACTTCCATTGACTCCATTCACACGGCTGCCTCGGCAAGGCCACCAGCATAATCAAGCACCAGGCTCTTCCTGACTGACCCCTCCTTCTTCTCCCCTCTCCAACCAGGCAAGAGGTACAGAAAGGAGAAAACGCATATTTGGGGACACTTTCTTCCCAGCTGTTATCAGACAACTGAACCATCCCATCAACAATTTGAGAGCAGTCCTGAACAATAAATCAGCAGCATGATGTGGCACAGGAGACGCAACGGTAGAGTTGTTGCCTCACAGCGCCAAAGACCTGGGTTTGATTCTGACCGTGCGGGTTGTCTGTACGGAGTTTGCGCGTTCTCCGGGATCTCTGGTTTCCTTCCACACCAAAGATGTGCAGGTTTGGAGGCTAGTTGGCTTGGTAAAATTGTAATTTGGCCCTTGTGTGTGTAGGTTAGTGTTAGTTTACGGGATTCGCTGGTAGGTGTGGACTCGGGCTGAAGGGTGTGTTTCCATACTAAACTGAACTAAACTCAGCTGCAGATGAAACCAATTTGTCCATCAAGTTGTCTAAAACGGCCCTAAGCAAACAAAAAACTCCGTTCTTAAACATCCCGCAGCATAGTGCAATTATCTTTGGCAACCCTGATTACCTTCCGGACCTCTTGTTACTGAATTCTGATTGCATATCTCTTTCAGTGGATGAGAAGCAGTGAACGATTTGCTTGTTGCCATTTGTTTCCACCTTGCAGTTTATCCTTGGCCAATTACTGATGCACCGAGTTTATATGTTCTAGGAACAGAATTAGGCCATTCGGTCCATCAAGTCCACTCTGCCATTCAATCATGCCTGATTTATCTTTCCCTCTCATCCCCATTCTCCTGCCTGGAATCCCTGACACCCATACTAATCACAAACCTGCCAATCTCCGCATTAAAAATATCCATTGGCTTGGCCTCATAGTCGTGTGGCAACGAATTCCACAGATTCACCACCCTCTGACTAAAGAAATTCCACCATCAGGAGAGTTTTTATTCTAAGGCTGTGCCCTCTGGTCCTTGCCTCTCCCACTAGTGGAGCCATCACATCCACTCTATCCAGGCCTTTCACTATTCGGTAAGTTTAATGTGATTTTCCCCTCATCCTTCGAAACTCCAGCAAGTACAGGTCCGGAGTCATCAAAAACTCATCATGCATTAATCCAATCATCCCCGGGATCAACTCAGTGGGGCAGGCAGCATCTCTTAAGGTAAGGAAGGGGTGACGTTTTAGGTCAAGAGCCTTCTTTAGACTGAGAGTCGGTGGACAGGCAAACTAGAGATATGGAAGGGTACAAAGAGAATGTGAAAAGGACAGGTCAAGGAAGACTATGATCAAGGAAATGTAGAATGGTTCATTGTTGGCTGAGGGGAAGGTAACGGAGATGTACAAACTGAAATTCAATCAGAAGGACAATAAAACTAGTCGGAGAACTAGGGTGGGGGAGACACAGAAAGAGGGAAAGCAAGGGTTACTTGAAGTTAGAGAAATCAATATTCAAACCGCTGGGTTGTAAACTGCCCCAACGATGCTGCCTGACCCAGCGATGCTGCCTGACCCGTTGAATTTCTCCAGCATTTTGTGTCTACGGTGTAAACCAGCAGCTGTGGTTTCTTCTTCCACAGCCCGGGATCATTGAATTTTGACCCCATCCACATCTATGGTTTTGTACTACATTTTGTATTAAGGGTAGCTGTGTCACTGATGGGACTCCTAATTAGCCCAACCATAAGCACCAGTCACAGGGTTTCAGGGAGTCCATGTCTTTACCATATTGCTGCACTTCTGGCAAGTCAGGAACCTCTTGGTCCTGAAACCTTAGAAGTGACTGATGATAAGTTGAAGTTGTCAATGAGTCAGAAAACAGGCCCTTCAGACCACCAAGTTTGGGCTGAACATCGCACACCCTTTTATAACTCTAGGAGCAAAATGGGAAGGCCACGTGGAGTTGGTGATCGAAGTAACGGGCGATTTATTAAAAGTGGTGCGCACTAGGAGACTTGTCAAAATTGACCTGCCAAGTGTGACATTGGTATGGTTTTTATTTTCTCCGATGACAAGATTACTCAAAACATAACAGTAAAATTAGGTCTTAATTACAGAAACCAGACTAACAATAAAATGAGGTCTTGCACAGAAACTTGACAAACAGTAAAATGAGGTCTTGCACAGAATGGAACTTAGAAAGACTTAATTAGGTGACAAACAGAATGAGATGATTTTTCCATAAGTCTAACTTTGTTGGCAGTAGATCCAGTTTTCTGTTACAACGATTGTTGCATGCTATAACATCAAAGAAGTTCCAGAAACCTGGGCGCCGACACTCCTGCATTGCCTTGCCTCTACTTTTAGGCTTTGTCCATGGTTCCCTTTCACCAAAGTAACACAATCCACATCCCTATTCACTCATTATTAACCCTCACTATGCCTTACCCTACAACAATTCCAATTAACTCCCTTCAATAAGTGAGTTTGGTATTATAACTGTGCATGCCCAGGTCATGGGTCATTCGGGATAACCATTTTCGCCAGCTGAGCTACTGCGTGTAGACGGACCTGCATATTCATTTCAATGAGATTTATAAATAAATTTACCCGTCAAAATATGTCAGCAGTAAGCCACAGCATACTGCAGGCTACACAAATCCACAATTGTATCTATTTAAATTATTGACTCAATACAACACCAGCCTTGAAAACGCAAGAATACCTGGAACAAACCTATCAATTATCAAATCCCTGGCATTAGCCTGAGTCACAGCCATTCAAATTTGATATTGATTTACACGAATTGCAAGTTGTGTGGTCAACCAATTTGAGACAGTCCTTCCATTCCTATCTAAACAACCTTCCTGGATTGAAGGAAACGAGGAGAATGTGCTGTGTTGGAAAGGTTGGAAAGTTCAGATTGGATTCGAACAGGCTGGTTAAACCTTTGAGGTGGGTTGGCTTAAATAAAGATGCTGTCGCTTTAACCTCTGCGGTTGGTTCCAGTCTGTCAGGGCACACAGTTGGGAGCCGGGTCCGGGTAACCGTGCGGTGATAATGATGAGAATTTGCAGCCATTTGAACCGCAGCCAAACTAGAGGCTTCACTCGGGAGTGGGTCGCAGCTCCCCAGCTGATGGGGCCTGTTCTCGCTCTCTTTGAAGGAGACGCCGCCCGCCCCAGCGGGTGTCAGTCAGACTTTGTCGACAGTTGGGGTGGGGGATCTGGGAGAGAGAGAGCTGGCGATGCCGCACAGACGGAACAGTTTAATAACCACCCATTCAAATCTGCCCTAACCGGCAACCTGGACTGGTCTGGTCGGACAGCCCTCTCGCTAGCTCTCTGCGTGCCCGATCCTAATGCAGATCCTCCACAAAACCTTTGGGCTCTGGGTAACGCCTGCACAAAGAGCCTCTGCTAACAAGGGCTGGTGAACTGTGCCGGTCAATGTGCACTGGGCGAGAGATGGGTGGGGGAAACGCACCGCAACCACCGCAAACTTGGAACAGCACAGACCCTCCACTCAATTTATCCAATACTAAAGGGCTGGCATTTCGCTGTTAAATGTCTTATATCGGATTTGCCAACCCTGTAGTCAGTTTTCGTCAGAGATGAATCTTTGCCTTAATGGTACATTCACACTGCCTGTAGGTAAAGCAACAGCCCACATCACACTGATACAGACGCTGCCTGCCTCAGATTAAATATATTCTTACGCATAAATGATGAATAAACATAAAATGTTTCAAACACGTAATTTTTTCTTATTCCAGTAGCAAACACATTAACGATTAAATGAAAATAATAAATTCTTTTAACTTTTTGAATATCTCATAATTGCAGATTAATGAACTGAACTAGAACTGGGACTGTGTAAGTAGTGTGTGAACAGCAGAACAAGAAAGGAAGCTATTGAGTTGATAGAATTCTAGATTAATTCCTTGGTAGAATAGTTAACAATTTATACACAGTTTATACAGCGCTGCGTTTGCTTTTTTTAAAATCCCGAATGACCTTTGACAAATCCCATGATTCCCTGCATTTATCGAGATACTGAACTCGATATTTCTAGCACTCACCTACAGTTGGGATAATTTACAGTGGCCAAAATTTACCTACCAATGCATGTATCTTTGAGAAGTGAGAAGAAATCCATTAGATGACAGGGAGAACTTGCCAACTCTCGGTTGTGTTAACTCTCGGGACTATATTCGCTGGAGCGCAGGAGGGTAAGGGGTGATCTTATTATAGAGGTGCATAAATTTATTGAGAGGAATAGATTGGGGAAAACAGGGCCTGTTTCCATGCTGTATGACTCTATGACTCCTAAGAGACAACACTGGGTCAGCCAAAACTGAAACCATTTGTTCCTGAAGAAGGGCCTCGACCCGAAACGTCACCCATTTCTTCTCTCCAGAGATGCTGCCTGTCTCGCTGAGTTACTCCAGCCTTTTGTGTCTACCTACCATTTGCTCCTGTTGATTCAATGTATTATCTATTTGTACATGAGTGTTAGTTCACTGTTTCCAGTAAAGTTTGGGGAGAGTTCCAATAAAGCTCCCCTAACTGCTCTCCTGAGCAGTCAAAATATTCTTCAACTTCCTCAAGTTAATGTATTTTTTCCAATGCAAGAAACCTTATCACAAGTTTGGTCATAAATTTGCATGCACTGTTGTATGTAAATATTGACTGATACTGCTTTGATAATTACAAAGCAGGTGAAATAAAAAGGTATTAAGAAGCCCGTGGTAATATAAACCTATTGTTGGATGTTAAAATTATTTGTATGCCCACAGTTTGACTTACGATATGTTTAATACTTAGGAAATTACCTCCACTTCAGGTGAACAAGTATAATAGGCTTTAAAATCCTTATAAGAAAATTTGCTCATAAATTTGCAAGTGTTGTTTACTGGGAGCAAGTTGTTTATAATATTGACTGATGCACTTTTGACAATTATAAAACAACTAAAATAAACCATAGGGCATGATATTGGAAAAAAAAGATACAGATAAATCACAGATACGAGCAAAAATATGGCCTTTTCTGGGGTAAAATAGGGTTAACAGATGCTGAGCGTTTGATGGCACTGGGCCTGTTCTCACTGGAGTTTAGAAGGATGAGGGGGGACCTCATTGAAACATAACCTAGTTAGAGTGGATGTGGAGAGGATGTTTCCACTAGTGGGAGTAACTAGAAACAGAGGCCATATCCTCAGAATAAAAGGACGTGCGTTTAGGAAGGAGATGAGGAGGAATTTCTTCAGCCAGAGGGTGGTGAATCTGTGGAATTCATTGCCACAGACTGCTGTGGAGGCCAAGTCATTGGGTATTTTTCAGGCAGAGATTGACAGATTCTAGACCAGTAGGGGTGTCAGGGGTTATGGGGAGAAGGCAGGAGCATGGGGTTGAGAGGGAAAGATAGATCAGCCATGATTGAATGGTGGTGTAGACTTAATGGGCCAAATGGTCAAATTCTGCACCTATCAGTTATGAACATAAAAATGAATGAAAGCTAAGGAGATGGGTGGGGGTGAAGGGGGGTGGGGGAGAGAAACATTCCCTTTGATAATAACGATCATTTTAGATTGAATTTCTATTCGTAGTTTTGTCCGTAATGCATCGGATTGTTCATTCAAATCCTAAAATCGTGTTTCAGGGATAATTAGAGCATCGTTAAAAATATAAATTTGCAATTCAGATGCCAAAACAACTTAAATTGCTAAATAAATAAATGTAAGGAGAAACACTCCTAGAAGCTTTAGTTTAGTTTAGATTAGTTTAGTTCAGATACAGCATGGAAACAGGCCCTTCGGCCCACCAAATCTGTGCCAAAGAGCAATCCCCGCACACTAACACTATCCTGCACACACTTGGGACAATTTACAATTTTTTGCAATGAACCTACAAACCTACGTTTTTGGAGTGTGGGAGGAAACCGGAGCACCTGGAGAAAACCCAGCAGGTCACAGGGGAAACGTTCAAACTCGAGTCGCGGGGCTTGGGTCGGCCCGCCGCAGACCTTTCACCGTCTGGCGCGGCCTGGAACATGGCAACTACAACAGCCTGGCCGCGGGAGAAGACGGCAGGGGAAGAGAAATGACATTCTGGCCTTCCATCACAGTGGGGGGGGACTGGAGGATACTCACTGTGATGGATGTTTCGTTTCTTTTTTCTTTTGTTTTGTGTTGGTTGTGGTTGTGTAATTGCTTATTTTATTGCTCTTATTGTTGGACTGTGGGTGACGAAATCTCGTACAAAAGACTTGTTTTTTGGATGACAAATAAAGGTAATCCTGAATTCTGATTCTGGTATAGACAGCACCCGTAGTCAGGATCGAACCCGAGGTCTGGCGCTATAAGGGAGTATCTCTACAACTGAGCCACCCTGCCGCCCATGCGCAGTACGGGGAATATAGGCTAATAATCCTAAGACTAAATCCTACTGTGAGCAGTATGTTGATAATGATCATTCTTGTCAGATCCAAAATGCTGCCACTTCACATAAACATGTTGTGTCACATTATGTACAGTGAGCCTTGACGGCATCAACCAAATGCAGGCTACAGGATGGGACTGTTTATTTGATGAAAAGCAAGCTTCTGTGTGACCTTGACTGCACATCGCGGGTGGCCAACAATTGAATTGGCTAAAGCCCTCATTAAATGATTTACTTTAATACATAAGCTATAATTGACATATGCTTCAAGAATATGGCAAGTTGTCAAAAAAAATGAAGAAGGAAAATAGTGTTTGGAGCTATAGTACACATCGTCAACACATCTTTTATTGTTTAGTTTAGTTTATAGGCACAGCGTGGAAACAGGCCCATCGGCCCACCGAGTCTGTGCCGACCAGCGATCTTACTATCCTTTAACACTATCCTACACACTAGAGACAATTTTACAGACGACAGTTAACCTACAAACCTGCATGTCTTTGGGATGTGTGAGGCAACCGGAGCACCCGGAGAAAAACCCACGCAAATGTAGGTCCCTTGCAGTCGGAAACAGGTGAATTGATCATAGGGAACAAGGAGATGGCAGACCAATTGAACAAATACTTTGGTTCTGTCTTCACTAAGGAAGACATAAACCGTCTGCCGGAAATAGCGGGGGACCGGGGGTCTAAAGAGATGGAGGAACTGAGGGAAATCCAGGTTAGTCGGGAAGTGGTGTTAGGTAAATTAAATGGATTAAAGGCAGATAAATCCCCAGGGCCAGATAGGCTGCATCCCAGAGTGCTTAAGGAAGTAGCCTCAGAAATAGTGGATGCATTAGTGATAATTTTTCAAAACTCTTTAGATTCTGGAGTAGTTCCTAAGGACTGGAGGGTAGCTAATGTAATCCCACTTTTTAAAAAGGGAGGGAGAGAGAAAACGGGGAATTATAGACCAGTTAGCCTAACATCGGTAGTGGGGAAAATGCTAGAGTCAGTTATTAAAGATGTGATAGCATTACATTTGGAAAGTGGAGAAATCATCGGACAAAGTCAGCATGGATTTACCAAAGGCAAATCATGTCTAACGAATCTTATAGAATTTTTCGAGGATGTAACTAGTAGAGTGGATAAGGGAGAACCAGTCGATGTGTTATATCTGGACTTTCAGAAGGCCTTCGACAAGGTCCCACATAGGAGATTGGTGTACAAACTTAAAGCACACGGTATTGAGGGTTCAGTGTTGAGGTGGATAGAAAATTGGTTGGCGGACAGGAAGCAAAGAGTAGGAATAAACGGGTCCTTTTCGGAATGCCAGGCAGTGACTAGTGGGGTACCGCAAGGCTCAGTGCTGGGACCCCAGTTATTTACAGTGTATATTAATGATTTGGACGAGGGAATTGAATGCAACATCTCTAAGTTTGCGGATGCCACGAAGCTGGGTGGCAGTGTTAGCTGCGAGGAGGATGCTAGGAGGCTGCAGAGTGACTTGGATAGATTAGGCGAGTGGGCAAATGCATGGCAGATGCAATATAATGTGGATAAATGTGAGGTTATCCACTTTGGCGGCAAGAACAGGAAAGCAGAGTATTACCTGAATGGTGACCGATTGGGAGAAGGGGAGATGCAACGTGACCTGGGTGTCATGGTGCACCAGTCATTGAAAGCAAGCATGCAGGTGCAGCAGGCAGTGAAGAAAGCAAATGGTATGTTGGCATTCATAGCAAGAGGATTTGAGTTTAGGAGCAGGGAGGTTCTGCTGCAGTTGGTGAGACCGCACCTGGAGTATTGTGTGCAGTTTTGGTCTCCTAACCTGAGGAAAGACGTTCTTGCCTTAGAGGGAGTACAGAGAAGGTTCACCAGATTGATCCCTGGGATGGCGGGACTTACATATGAGGAAAGACTAGATAGACTGGGCTTGTACTCGCTGGAATTTAGAAGACTGAGGGGGGATCTTATAGAAACATATAAAATTCTTAAGGGGTTGGAGAGGCTAGATGCGGGAAAATTGTTCCCGATGTTGGGGGAGTCCAGAACCAGGGGTCACAGCTTAAGGATAAGGGGGAAGTCTTTTAGGACCGAGATGAGAAAACATTTCTTCACACAGAGAGTGGTGAGTCTATGGAATTCTCTGCCACAGAAGGTAGTTGAGGCCAGTTCATTGGCTATATTTAAGAGGGAGTTAGATGTGGCCCTTTTTGCTAAAGGGATCAGGGGGTATGGAGAGAAGGCAGGTACAGGCTACTGAGCTGAATGATCAGCCATGATCATATTGAATGGCGGTGCAGGCTCGAATGGCCTACTCCTGCACCTATTTTCTATGTTTCTATGTTTCTATGATCACAGGGAGAACGTACAAACTCTGTACAGACAGCACCCGTAGTCAGGGTTGAACCCGGGTCTGTCTCTGTGAGGCAGCAACTCTACCGCTGCATCACTGTACCTGACCTACTGGGAGTTAAAGAAATTGGAGATTAAATTAGAATTTAGTCAGAATTGTGCAGCACTAGAACAGGCCTTTCATGCAACCATCTCCACGCTGCCCATTGAACCGATTTAATCCCATTTGTCCATGATAGATTAATCGCTTTCTATTTCTTGGCAATCGAAGTACTTTTAAAATACCATGAAAGTGTGTGCGTCCATTACTTCATCAGGCATTGCATTCCAGACTCCAACCACTCCATGTGATTAAAAATTCTCCTTTAAATTTCCTCTAAATCTCCCTAAACGTGTTCCCTCTTGTCTTTGACACTTCTGCCAGGCAAAAAGGATTTTACTGTCTACCCTTTCTACACCCCTCATAATGTTATATACTTATGTCAGGTCATCCCCTCAGTCTCCTCTGTTCCTGGGAAAACAGAACCATCTATCCGGTCTCCCTTCATAACCGTGATGCTCCAGTTCACGTAACATCCTTGTTTTTAATTAAATTTTAGATGTACAGCGTGGAAACAGGCCCTTTGGCCCACAGAGTCTGCACTGACCAGCGATCACCCATACACTAGTTCTATCCTACACACCAGGAGCAGTTTACAGAAACCAATTAACCTACAAACCTGTACGCCTTTGGAGTGTGGGAGGAGACCGGAGCACCCAGAGAAAATCCACACAGTCATGGGGAGAAGGTACAAACTCCGTACAGACAGCACCCATGGTCAGGATTGAACCTGGGTATCTGGCCCTGTAAGGCAGCAACTCCACCCCTGCACCACCGTGCTGCCCTTTTTGAACCCTCTTCAGTGCACTCACATCCTTCCTATTGTGTGGCAACCGGAACTGGGCACAAATCTAATGCAGGAATACATCCATAATCTTAAGAATACACTGATTATACCAACATAGCTATTATTGTAGCCATGCAACACCAATTATCCAAACTCAGTGATTAGATTCAGATTACTTTATTGCCATAAACTCCAGGATGCAATGAAACTCCTTATTCATGTGAAGCTCATAATGCACATAGTGATACAGCATGGAAACAGGCCCTCAACGACACCGCCCAACATGCCCCGTCTACATTGGTCCATAAATGCAGGAGTAACTCAGTGGGACTGGCAGCATCTCTGGATGGAAAACGTGGGTGACGTCTGAAGAAGGGTCTCGACTGGAAATGACACCCATTCCTTCTCTCCAGAGATGCTGCTTGCCCTGCTGAGTTACTCCAGAATTCTGTGTCTATCTTTGGTTCTGCAGTTCCTTCCTCCACTCGTCCCACCTGCCTGCGTTTGGCCCATATCCCTGTCCTATCCATGTACCTATCTGAATGTTTCTTAAACATTGTGATAGTACCTGCCTCAACTACCTCCTCCGGCAGCTTGTACCATATACCTAACATACTTTGTGTAAAAAGGTTGCCCCTCAGGTTTCTATTATCTATTCCCCCTCACCATAAACCTATGTACCCTGGTTCTCGATTCCCCTAGTCTGAGTTAAAGACTGTGCATTTACCCTATCTATTCCTCTCATAGTCATAGAGTCATACAGCGTTGAGTCCTGGCAACATCCTCGTAAATCTTTTCTGCACATGATATACAACAATAAATACAATGGCAAGTATAAAACAACAGACTGTAGTGCAATCTGAAATAGTGCAAGAAGACACCAAGTGTAATTAGAAATAAATGGCAGCTGATAATTCACCTTGAGTTAGAGTCTTCAATTAGTTCATTGTCACGTGTACAGTGAAAAGCTTGTGTTGCGTGCTAGCCAGTCAGTGGAAAGACATTACAACATTACAATCGATCCATCTGCAGTGTACAGACATATGATAAAGGGAACAACATGAATAACGCTTAGTCCAAAATAAAGTCCAGTAAAGTCCGATCAAGGATAGTCCGAGGGTCTTCAATGAGGTCAATGGGAGGTCAGGTCTGCTCTCTAGTTGTTGGTAGGATGCTTTAGTTGCCTGATAACAGCTGGGAAAAAAACTGTCCCTGAATCTGGAGGTATGCATTTTCACACCTATATCTTTTGCCTGATGGGAGAGGGGTGGAGAGGGAGTGGCCTTAGGTATGGAACCTCAGCAATGTCATTTATGCTGAGGTGGAATAGCCAAGGCAATGTAGGTGTAAGACCCCAATAGAAAAGTGATTGCCCTGGGAGCAGATGCAGAAGCAGGAGGGTTGTATTCTGAGGTTTAGCTGCACTAGATAATTATCATTAAATTAACTTTGTTGCTGAGTCCAGATTTAGAGCGGAGTGTGTCGGTTTTGCGAAGTGGAAGGGCGAGTAAATAAACTGAGAGTTTCTGCCTGAAATGGCCGTGAATTGCTCTCTGTGGAGTGCGTTCTTTCGCGTGCGCTTTTGAACGTGTTTTATAAACCAAATGAAATAATTGCTTAAATCCGGAAATGGGATACAATAGCCAAGTGGCATTTTTTTTTAAAGCAGGATTTTGCATACTGCAGGGAGGTAATATACAGCTTGCTCTGGAGGTCAATTGATGAATGTTAAAATAATTAGTTGCCCGATTTTATTTAGAAATTTGTATTTATAAAATCCATTTCAAGCAGGTATGTAGGTTAATTGGCTGGGTAAATGTAAAAATTGTCCCTAGTGGGTGTAGGATAGTGTTAATGTACGGGGATCACTGGGCGGCACGGACTTGGAGGGCCGAAAAGGCCTGTTTCCGGCTGTAGATATATGATATGATATGATATGATATGATAGAGTTCACTGTGACTCCAACTGTTAAGTTTATCTCAACATTCATTTATCTCTCATCTCCTGCAGCTTACGGCAGCGGGTGATTGGACTTTCTTTGTCCAAAACCATCTGAATTCAGGACGTGATTCATCAGATGTGTCTGGCAAACTATGCAGCAAATCATACCTAAGTCATCCCTGAGAGTGTTCCTGCATTTAGTAGTACTTAGGCTGGATAAAACAGCCAAAACATGCATGAGCTACAAAATGTTCCATCAGTTTGAGTCCAGTCTACAATGCCAAAGCTGGCTGCCTTTGCAATGTCAAAATCCCTGAGTTATAAAAGCTGTTACTCAGCTAAAGTTTGCTTTGTGCAGTAACTCACATTTCTACTTGCCCAGAGTAGAGGAATTGAGAACCAGACGACATAGGTTTAAGGTGAGGGGGGGTGGGGTAAGATTTAATAGGAACCTGAGGGGGAATGTTTTTCACACAAAGGATGGTAAGTGTATGGAATGAGCTGCCGGAGGAGGTAGTTGAGGCAGGGATTATTACAATGTGGAAGAAACATTTAGACAGGTACACGGATAGGACAGGTTTAGAGGGATATGGGCCAAGTGCAGGCAGGTGGGACTGGTGTAGATAGGACATGTTGGTTGGTGTGTACCTTTTAATCAACTTAGAAGTGCGATAAGCAGTAAGGATAGGAACAGATTTCAGGAGAAGGTATGTCTGTGGAATCAGGAAAAAGCAAATAATTTGTTAATGCCTAGCCCACAGCCAACAGTGGATCTTTTTTTGATCATTGTTACTTTTTGAATATCTTTCATTCATTTTTTTTTCTATCTCTCCATTATCACAGTCTGTATCTCTCGATTCCCTCTTCCCTGATTCTCAGTCTGAGGAAGGGTCTCGACCTGAAAGGACACATATTCCTTCCATCCAGAGATGCTGCCTGTCCCACTGAGTTACTCCAGCATTTTACGTCTATCTAAAACCAGTTTAAAATTCATGCAAATATATAAGAACTTGGATGTGTAAAAGACCAACTTATGAAAATGCCAGGAGCACTAGCTTATCAACTGATTTACAGTAGTGGTCAGGAAGTAGGGAAGACATGATAAACCTTTAGAAAACTCCCTGAATGTTTGCTCCCCCCCACCTCCCCAATCAATGAGGGTTGTCCTTTATGTCTACCAAAACACAAACAGCTCCCTTAAGATTTCTGTCTTGCCTGGGTTTTTCAACTCAAATCCTAACTCACCAACATCCTCCATGCAAGTTATGACCTCTCAACCATCAGAGAAAGGTCATTTCTTTATAAAACAACAAGTGACAATTTGATTAGTGCATTCCTATTGCCCACTGTTTGATTAAACTACCTCTATCCTGCCTTTAGACTTTTAGACTTTTATTTTAGTTTCAACTTTAGAAATACAATGTGGAAACAGGCCCTTCGGCCCACTGAGTCCGCGCCGGCCAGTAATCACCCCGTACACTCAAACTATGCTGCACACTAGGGACTATTTACACCTGTATCGATGCCAATTAACCTACAAACGTGTATGTCTTTGGAATGTGGGAGGTAACCGGAGATCCCAGGGAAAACCTGCACAGTCACAGGGAGAACGTACAAATTCCGTACAGACAGCGCCCATAGCCAGGATCTGACCCGCTGAGTTACTCCAGCACTTTGTGTCTATCATAGGGGTAGGACAAAGCCTGGCAGGTAATTGGTGAACACAGGCAAGGTGAAGTTTCTGATAGGCAGATGGTTGGACAAAGGCCAGAGATGGAAAAAAAGGATGTGAGACAAAAGGATTGAAGAGATGCGAAATGTGAAGTCAGAGGAAGGAATGTAGGTGGAGGGGAAGGGGAGAAATAGATGAAATAAGTCCAGGTGGGGCACAGGGAAGGAGGAGGGTGGGGGAAGGGGAAGAAAAGGTGATGAGGGGGAGAAACAAAAAAACATAGAAAATAGGTGCAGGAGTAGGCCATTCAGCCCTACGAGCCAGCACTTCCATTCAATATGATCACGGCTGATCATCCAAAATCAGTACTCTGTTCCTGCTTTCTCCCCATATCCCTTGATTCCGTTAACCCGAAGACTAGAGCTATATCTAACTCTCTCTTGAAAACATCCAATGAATTGGCCTGCACTGTCTTCTGTGGCAGAGAATACCACAGATTAACTCTCTGGGTGAAAAACTTTTTCCTCATCTCAGTCCTAAATGACCTCCCCTTATTCTTACACTGTGACCCCTGGTTCTGGACTCCCCCAATATCTGGAACATTTTTCCTGCATCTAGCCTGTCCAATCTGTTAAGAAATTTATATGTTTCTATAAGATCCCCTCTCATCCTTCTAAGTTCCAGTGAATATAAGCTCAGTCAATCCATTTGTTCATCATACGACAGTCCCGCCATCCCGGGAATTAACTTGGTGAACCTATGCTGCACTCCCTCAATAGCAAGAATGTCCTCCTCAAATTAGGAGACTAAAACTGCACACAATATTCCAGGTGTGGTCTCGCCAGGGCCCTGTACAACTGCAGTAGGGCCTCCTTGCTCCTAGACTCAAATCCTCTCGCTGTGAAGGCCAACATGCCATTTGCTTTCTTCACTGCCTGCCGTACCTGCAATGCTTACTTTCAGTGACTGACGTACAAGGACACCCAGGTCCCCAGAGACTAAATTTTTGTCGACACTAATAGTAACTTATTAACTTTATTTATATGCTGTAACTGTAATTCTTTTTGTGCACAACCCGCAGGCATTGCCACTTTCATTTCACTGCACATCGTGTATGTGTATGTGACAAATAAATTTGACTTGACTTGACTTGACTTGAGGGTTTGTTAGAGGATACCTAATTGAGAGATTTCAATGTTCATACCATTGGGCCATGTGTCTACCCAAGATCTATGTCAACAGTGAATATATCCTCAGGTGTTCCGTGGGAAATGCTGATCCCAAAGTTTACAAAGCAGTTGAAACATTGAATAATGCAACAGAGGCTGCAGCTCATCGAAAGATGTTATTTAAGATGTAATCCCATTGCCAGTTACATTCCTCCAGTGCAGCTTTATAATTATATCCATCCCATAGGTAATTATTAGTTTACTTTACCCGTCAACTGTCAAAACCATTGCTCCGTCTCTCCTCATCTCAATGTCCCTCAAGGCCTTTCGAACATGTACTATATATAAAATACACCAAGTGAGCCAGGCTTTCAATGAAAGGTGTGATTGATAAGTTAAGATAATGTATTGTTGTGCTGAACTGCATTAATCATTCCATGTTCATAAGATCATTAGATCATGTGATAGGAGTAGAATTGGGCCATTCGACCCATCGTTTACTCCACTATTCAATCATGGCTGATCTATCTCTCCCTCCTAACCCCATTCTCCTGCCTTCCCCCCATAACCTCTAATTTTATAATGTTTTCAAGTGTTATAGCTTAGTTTAGTTTAGAAATACAGAACGTTGAAACAGGCCCTTCGGCCCACCGAGTCCGCACTGAATAGTCCTACCCGGGGTCCACACGAGTCCTACACACACCAGGGACAATTTATATTTATATCAAAGCCAATTAACCTACAAACCTGTACATCTTTGGAATGTGCGGGGAAACTAAAGATCTCAAAGAAAACCCACACGGTCACGGGGAGAACGTACAAACTTCGTACAGATAGCACCCATAGTCAAGATCAAACCCGGTAAGAGCTGTAAGGCAGCAACTCTACCGCTACACAACCGTATCACCGTGTCTCATGAGGGATTCAATCTGCACTTAAAATTCACCGTGCATGTCCGCTCTTGCATATCGGCAAGACCAAGCGCAGACCGGGTGATCATTTCGCTGAACAACTCCACTCAATCCGCCTTGACCTATACCATCTCGCGGTTCCTAAATACTTTAACTCCCCTTCCCATTCCCACACTGACCTTTCTGTCTTGGGCCTCCTCCACTGTCAGAATGAGACCCAATGTAAATTGAAGGAACAGCACCTCACATTTTGCTTGGGCAGCTTACAACCCAGTGGTATGAATGTTGATTTCTTTAATTTCAAGTAACCCTTGCATTCCCTCTCTCTCTGTCCCTCCCCCACCCTAGTCAACCTGCTAGTTTCACTGTTCGTATCTCTTCATTATCACCTCTTCCACAGCCATCAATGGACCATTGTGGGCTACTTGGCCATTGGTGCCGGCACTGATTTGTTCTATACCTTTTCATACCTCTAATTTCTTAACCCCCTGACTCAGTCTGAAGAAATGTCTCGGCCTGATATGTCACCTATTCCTTCTCTCCAGAGATGCTGCCGCTGTGTTACTCCAGCATTTTGTGTCTGTCATTGGTGTAAACCAGCATCTGCAGTTCCTTCCTATACATACTAGTTACCTAGTTACCTAGCATGTATACGACATTATGAGAGGCATAGACAGGGTAGACAGTCAGAACCTTTTTGTCAAAGACTGGAAATGTCCAGCACTCGAGGGCATAGGTATAAAGTGAGAGGGGGAAAGTTTAATGGAGATGTGTGGGGCATGCATTTTACACAGAGAGTTGTGGGGGCCAGGAACTCATTGCCAGGGGTGGTGGTGGTGGAGGCAGATATAAATAGTGGCGTTTAAGAAGCCTTTAGATAGGCAATTGGAAGTGCCGGTTATAAAGGGATATGGGTCACATATGGGCAAATGAGATCAGTTTAACTAGGCATGATGTTGAGCACAAACATAGTGGGATGAATGGCCCATTCCTGGGCTCTATGGTTCTATGTTCTATGTCACCAATCATACGTACACAAGGCTTGTTCAATCTAAAGATGAGTCTCGACCTGCAACGTCACCTATTCCCTAACTCCAGAGATGCTGCCTGACCCGCTGAGTTGCTCCAGCATTTTGTGACACCCTTTGATGACACAGTGGAATTCCAATACCAGACCAGATAATAACTAACACGTGCTTTTATTTTGTCTTTTTCCTCTCTACCCTCTCCTTCCATCCATATCCCTCCCTCTGGCGTTACATTTTACTCCTCTTATTTCCTTATCTGAATCCTTCTGTCTCCTTTTATTTTCCAGCTTTTGTCACCTACGCCACCTATTTGCCAGTCACACTCCACCCCCCCCCCCCCCACACCCTCACCTGTATTCATCTATCACTTGCCACTCCATCTCTCTGTCCTCGCTTCCTTCCCTCTATTCCATCAGTCTCCAGCAGGGTCCTGACCCGATATGTTGCCTGTCCATTCCCTCCACAAATGTCAATATTGACTTCTCTAACTTCAAGTAACCCTTGCTTTCCCTCTCTCTCCATCGCTCCCCCTTCCTAGTTCTCTGACCAATCTGATTTTCCCTGATTACATTTTATCTTTGATTGCTTTGTTGTCAACTTCCCCTAGCTAACAATAATCCATTCTACATTTTCCCTGATCTCATCCCCTTTGATGTCTCGTTGTCACACCTTGCTATTCCTTATCTCTGAGCTCCTTCTCCCCTAACTTTCAATCTGAAGAAAGGTCTCGACCCGAAACATCTCCCATTCCTTCTATCAAGAGATGCTGCCTGGCCCGCTGAGTTCCTCCAGCACTTTGTTTTTTCCAGCATCTGCAGCATCTCAATAACTCTTTTTCTAAACAGTCAACTGAAAACCTCTTCTTTAGTCAGATTTGTAGTTATCTTGCTGTTCATTTCCCTAGCCTCTGTACAAATAACATTTAAATTATTTTATAATCCCAGAGCTTGCTTGCGGATCACAACTTGGTTAAGTAGTCAGATGGCATCCAGCCAGGCGACTCTCTGTGTGCTGGTCCCAGAAGGTCTGCAATCACTCATTACAATCGCTCCACTCTTTTAAACCAATTGCAGCACTTCTTACTAGCTGTACACTGCGGATGGCCTGATTCTAATCATGTAGAATCTTTCTGCTGACTGGAGAGCACGCAACAAATAAACTTTTCACTGTACCTCGGTACACGTGACAATAAACTACACCAAACTAAATTAAACTAAACTAAATTAAACTGAACTAAACTAAACTAAACTAAACTAAACTATACTGAACAGAACTGAACTTAATTTTTTTTAATTTTGTGTCATCACACAGCTGTTTGCCAATAGTAAGCAAATTTTAGTGCCACCTCTGCAAGACCCTTTACAGTGCATGTGTCATGAACTGCACTGAACTAAATGGACTGTCCCTTATAGAATCAAACATAACGTTAGGAAGTGTAATATACCCTTTGGAATTTTTATTGGCTGCATACTAAGCATTGAGAAAGTTCTGATTTGGTTTGGCAAGTCTTTCTTTTGTTCTTGTATTTACTGTCCAGTCTACGTAGTTTCATCTCCCTCTCGCGAGCAACAGGGCAGTTATGTTTCCCTGCAACTCTTTATTAACTATCAGACTGCTAATTTACTCACCCAAATTAGACAGCTAGGCAGCAGTAGAGTTGCTGCCTCAAAGTGCCAGCGACCCAGGATCGATCATGACTACGTGTGCTGTCTGTATGTAGTTTGTACGTTCTTCCCATGACTGCGTGGGCTTTTCCCAGGTGCTCCGGTTTCCTCCCACAATCCAAAGATGTACAGGTTTGCAGATTAATTGGCTTTTGTAAATTGTCCCTAGTGTGCAGGGTAGAACTAGGATGCGTCCGGCACGGACTCGGTGGGCCGAAGGACCTGTTTCCACTCTGTATTTCTAAAATTAAAACTATAAACTAAATATGCATTTCATTCACAAACCGTGGACAGTATGTGATGGTGGCCCTCCTCACAGACCACGGAGGATGGACACAAAGTGCTGGAGTAACTCAGCGGGACAGGCAGCATCGGGTCGAGACCCTTCTCCAGACTGAGAGTCAGGGGAGAGGGAGACACAGAGATAACGAAGGGTAAGGTGTGAAAAAGAGACATCAAAGGGGACGAGGCTCAAGGAAAATGTAGATCATTGTTCAGACGATACAAGACCTTCTACGCCCGCACCTCCAGACTCAGGAACAGCTTCATCCCCAGGGCCATAGCTGCTATGAACCGGTCCTGCTGAGCCGGATGGTCACATCGCACAGTGATCCGGCACAGATCTACTTGCACTTTATTCTGTTTTAAAACTGTTACAATTTGTTTCATTGGGTTGTTTAAATTAATACTGACTAGCTAATTAAATTATTGCATCGTATGGGAGGCGCATTCCCAATCTCGTTGTACCCCTGTACAATGAAAATAAAGATGTATTGTATTGTATTGTATTGTTAGTAAGGGGAAGGTGACAACGAAGCATGCAAAGATAAAATTTAATGAGGAGGACTGTCAGACTGGTCGGAGAACTAGGATGGGGGAGGGACACTCTCGACCGCACTGTTTGAGGAGGTACAGTGAGGCATCCGTCCCTTACATGCAGCTCACTAACACACCCCCCATTGGAATTAACTGGCATGAAGAGGTGTTGGCCATTTGATTTCGAGCACATTTAGGATTCAAGCCAGGTTATCAGCACTGCGTCAAGCCACAACATAGCTGTTGCATTTTGATTTTACCCACAATTATATATCTCTTGTGTAGGAAGGAACTGCAGATACTGGTTTACACCAAAGACAGACACAAAGTGCTGAGGTAACCCAGCAGGTCAGGCAGCATCTCTGGAGCAAAGGGATAGGTGATGTTTCAGGTTGCAATCCTTTTTCAGACTGAAAAATAGGTGTGTGGAGGAAACTGCTGATGAGAAAAGTTTAGTTTTTTAGTTTAGTGTAGATACAGCGTGGAAACAGGCCCTTCGTCCCACCGAGTCCACACGGACCAGTGATCCCTGCATATTAACACTATCCTACACACACTAGGGACAATTTACAATTTTACCAAGTCAATTAACCTAGAACCCTGTACGTCTTTGTAGTGTTAAAGGGATCTGGAGCACCCGAAGAAAGCCCACGCAGGTCACGGGGTGAACATACAAACTCCGTGCAGACAGCATGGTCAGGATCGAACCCGAGTCTCTGATGCTGTGAGGCTGCAACTCTACCGCTGTGCCACCATGCTGCCCTGAACAAAAGGCCAGAACAAATCTGGGCCGGCAACAGATGACCTCAGGAAGGGTGGAGCCCACAATGGCCCATTGTTGGATGGGGAAGAGGTGTGCTAACGACAGGATTACGTTTCTCCTGCTTTCTCTGTTACATGAAACATACATTTTTTGGAATTTTTATTGGCTGCATACTAAGCATTGAGAAATTTCTGATTTGGTTTGGCAAGTCTTTCTTTTGTTCTTGCATTTACTGTCCAGTCTATGTAGTTTCATCTCACCCTCTCGCATCCTCACGAGCAACAAGAACGTGACAAATAAATCATATTCCCAGAAGACGACTGATTGTTTCCCGGCTGGTCCCTCTCCTTCAATGAAGTGACTCGGGATGAACACTACTTGCTTTAAGATAAGTGTCATCTTGTTTTGTTTTCTGTTGACCAACATTTAATCTGACTGCAATCTTTGGACATTTTCCACATCTGCCCATTGCTACGGTAATTCACCGCATCACCTCAGGCACACCAACACAATATTAATCATTAGAAGATGGACACAAAATACTGTAGTAACCTCGTGGTTCAGGCAGCGAGAAGGAATGGGTGACGTTTCTGGTCGAGATCCTTCATACTCCAGAGATGCTGCCTGTCCCGCTGAGTTACTCCAGTATTTTGTGCCTATCTTCGGTTTAAACCTGCACCTGCAGTTCCTTCCTACACATTAATCATTTGAGTTTGAAATTCACAAACTAAATAGCAGAAAAGGAATAGTTACTGTTCATACTATCATGCCAGTGAATAAAATGTAGACCACTTATATCATAGAACAAATATATATTTTTTCAGTCATTTATAATTTAAGAACGGCTTCCTCCCCACTGCTATCTGATTTCTTAACCAATCACCTCTTTCACACCTCCTTTCTGCACATGCTGCCACGTACTCAACTTTTAAATCTGCCTCATTCAGATGTTGAAAACATGGAACTGCAGATGCTGGTTAATACACTAAAGTGGACAAAGTGCTGGAATAACTCAGCAGGTCAGGCAGCATCTATGGAGAACGTAGAAAGGTGACGCTTTGTGTCGGGACCCTTCTTCAAACCCTTCAGTCCAGTCTGAAGAAGGGTGTTGACCTGAAACGTCGCCTATCCATGTTCTCCAGACATGCTGCCTGAGCTGCTGAATTACTCCAGCTCCAAAGACGTACAGGTATGTAGGTTAATTGGCTGGGTAAATGTAAAAATTGTCCCTAGTGGGTGTAGGATAGTGTTAATGTACGGGGATCGCTGGGCGGCACGGACTTGGTGGGCCGAAAAGGCCTGTTTCCGGCTGTATGTATATGATATGATGATATGATTGTGTCTTTCCTTTGTGTGTGTTTTATCTCATTATTCTGTACTTTGTACTTTAATATTCTTTTGCACTACTTGGTTTTTGAACTACAATCTTGCACCATTCTTATGGTTTGCACTTGACATTGTCTTTATTGTTATGTTCATTATTACTGTACGTATCCATTGTATGAAATTTTGTGAGCTTCCTGGAATTTCATTGCACCCTGGTGCATACAGTAAAAGTCTCTGTAATCTGTTTTTTTTAAAATTATCACTCCTTAGTGCTTGCAATGAACCTGTCAAATTAGGTTCGAGTAAATTAAAATTTGTGGAAAACCTCTTCATGTTCCAGAGCTTTATTTCTGATGCCTTTGTGGTATGTCACTGCAGATCAGGTTCAGGCATGTTCTCAATAAAAAAACAAATAAAGTTACTCCTTCACCCACACTCACTTTTCGATAATGACATTGTGAAAACATGTTTCAAGTACAGCACCACTGTAATGAAACATTGCACGCTGAGTACAAGAGCTAGGGCAGCTGACAACCCGATGCTACGAATATTGATCTCTCTCATTTCAAGTAACCCTTCCTTTCCCTCTCTCTCTGTCTCTCCCCCACCCTAGTCATCCTGCTCATTTCACTGATCGTACCCCTTCGTTATTACCGCTTTCCCAGCCAACAATGGACCTTTGTGGGCTCCACCTCTCCTTGGTCATTGGTGCTCTGATTTGTTCCGAACCTTTTCATACCTCTAGTTTCCCTCTCCCCTGACTCTCAATCTGAAGAAGGGTCTCGACCTGAAACGTCACCAATTTGTTTTCTCCAGAGATGTTGCCTGACCCGCTGAGTTGATCTGGGGATGATTCAGTTAACTGCTGAGTTACTCCAACACTTTGTCTCTATCTTCAATGCAGAGGACAACATGCATTACTGTGCTTTCGCATATTTAATGTAGTGATTCAGCATGGAAACAGGCCCTTCGGCCCACTGAGTCCACGCCAACCATCAACCGCCCGTTCATACCCGTTCTATGTTATCCCACTTTCTCATCCACTCCCTGCACACTACGGACAATTTGCAGAGGACAAATTAACGTACAAACCCGCAAGTCTTTGGAGTGTGGGAGGAAACCGGAGCACCTGGAGAAAACCCACACAGTCACAGGTAGATTCAGTTGCCTGGTAACAGCTGGGAAAAAACTGTCCCTGAATCCAGAGGTGTGCGTTTTCACACTTCTATAACTTTTGCCCAATGGGAGAGGGGAGAAGAGGGAGTGGCCGGGGTGAGACTCGTCCTTGATTATACTGGTGGTCTTGCCGTGGCTGCGTGAGGTATAAATGGAGTCAATGGAAGGGAGGTCAGTTTGTGTGATGGTCTGGGCTGTGTTTGCAGTTCTCTGCTATTTCTTGCAGTCTTGGATGGAGCTGTTCCCAAACCATGCTGTGATGCATCCCGATAAAATGCTTTCTACAGTCCATCTGTAGAAGTTGGTGAGAGTTGCTGGGGACATGCCGAACTTCCTAAGCCTTCTAAGGAAGTAGAGGCGTTGATGTGCTTTCCTGGCTGTTGCTTCAATAGGGGTGGTCCAGGAGAGTTTGCGGGCGATATTTACACCTAGGAATTTGAAGCTTTCAACCATCTCCTTCTTCCTTGTGGTGATGGAACAAGATCCTGTGATCTCTGTTTGTTATTTGCCTGTGATCTCCCAGTGACAAAGCCAGATCTCCGTATATTCCTTGTAGCCTCTGGCTACTTCCCACCAAAGTAACAAGGGAGAACGGGAAAGCCACATCGATATTCCGGATGTATATTGGATTTGTGTCAGCTTATCAATGTGATGCTTTTGTATCTTAGATTCAGAAGAGAGAGCTGGATAGAGCTCTTAAGGATAGCGGAGTGAAGGGGTATGGGGAGAAGGCAGGAACGGGGTACTGATTGAGAGTGATCAGCCATGATCGCATTGAATGGCGGTGCTGGCTCGAAGGGCTGAATGGCCTCCTCCTGCACCTATTGTCTATTGTCTATTGTCTATTAATAGGCCACATTTAGAGTATCGTGTCCCGTTCTGGTCACCATGTTATAGGAAAGATGTTGTCAAGCTTGAGATTTACGAGGATGTTGCCAGGACTAGAGGGTCTGAGCTAGAGGTCTCCCTAGAGGTTGAGTAGGCTGGGACTCTATTCCTTGGAGCGCAGGAGGATGAGGGATGATCTGATAGAGATGTACAAAATCATGAGAGGAATAGATCAAGTAGACGGGCAAAGTCACTTGCCCAGGGTAGGGGAATCGAGAACCAGAAGACAGAGGTTTAAGGTGAGAGGGAAAGATTTAATAGCAATCTGAGGGGTAACTCTTTCACACAAAGGGTGGTGGGTGCATGGAACGAGCTGCTGGAGGACGTAGTTGAGGGAAATAATCTTGCAACATTTGAGAAGCAATTAGACAGGTACATGGATAGGACAGGTTTAGAGGGTTATGGGCCAAATGCGGGCAGGTGTGACTAGTGTAGCTGGGACGTTGGTCAGTGTGGGCAAGTTGGGCTGAAGGGCCTGTTTCCACAAAGTATGACTATGACTCTATGTCGGATTAATTCGTTTATTGGCCACTATAAGTTGCCCCCTGTGTTAAGACATAATGGGTGTATTGGGCTGGAGTTGATGTGCATATGAGATAAAATATCATACAAGCTGATAGGTGGCGAAGATGTGACTGCTCTGAAAGCAGGCTTAGATCTGATGGACCATAGACACAAGGAACTGCAGCTGGTTGTTTACAAAAGAAGACTCAGAGTGTTGGAGTATCTCAGGCAGCGTCTCAGGAGAACATGGATAGATAACATTTTGGCCCAACACGATCTGGAGGAACAGCACCTCATATTCCGCTTGGGTGGCATACAAACCAGCGGTATGAACATTGAATTCTCCAATTTTAAGGAACCTTGAACAACCCTCTCTCCTCCCCATGCCCCTTTCCTCCCCCCCCCTCACCCCCGGCCAATGTCCTACCGGATTTCACACCTAAATCTTCCCTCCCCCTGCCTCCTATATTCCTTCCTCTTGCTTCAACATTTGCAAATCAAGAATCTTACTTGATCCTTTCTCATTTCTGCAGGATGTATTTTATCTACTTTCCCTCTCTTAAGTTTATGTCACAGGCGTAGAATTAGGCCATTCGGCCCATCGTCAATTCCGCCATTCAATCATGGCTGATCTATCTTTCCCTCTCAACCCCATTCTCCTGCCTTCTCCCCATAAACCCTGACACCCGTACTAATCAACAATCTGTCAATCTCCACTTTCATGGCAGAGGTGCATGAGTAGCATAACTATGAACTCTGTGAGAGTTTTACTGCAGCATGTTTCATCATACCAAGGCCTTTATCCCCAACACATTTTCGCTCTACCTCAGTACACGTGACAATAGACTAAACTGAACTGATATCTGGAGAGAAGGAATGGGTGACATTTCAGGTCGAGACCCTTCTTCGGACCCAAAACGTCACCCAAACTTTTCTCTCCAGAGATGCTGCCTGACCCGCTGAGTTACTCACGGATTGTGTGTTTATCATGGTGTAAACCAGCATCTGGAGTTCCTTCCTACACATCAGTGCAGATATTAATACATAAGAAAGGAAGGAAATAGATGTGATAAAATTGGGGACTATCATAATTGTTCTGGTGCTGGTCAGTCCTTTAAGTGGATTGACTTCCATTACAGTAGGAGGTTTATCCAGATGATATAACTCAGAAACCCTTGTTATTTAGGCTATTTTCTCATCCATTTCACGGTTTCAAGGTTTCAAGGTCAGTTTATTGTCACATGTACCAATTAAGGTATAGTGAAATTCAAATTACCATACAGCCATACTAAAGAATAAAGCAAGGAATCACCCAACTACTTAAAAATTAACATAAATTTCCCTAGTCTTGAAAAGAGCCATTGGTGCAATCAACATTTAATAAGATGGGAATTCTATGAATAGACTCCCCCAGCCCGGAAGGCACACTGGGAAGAATAAATGGGTCCGTGAAAAGTTCATACCTCACTTTAGGAGCTTCTAAAATGAAAAGTATGCATATTTAATGTTTGAAGATGCTGTTGAAGTTGCTTCTGAAACTTTCTGTTGTAAACGCCCGCACATATTTTAACTAAAGGGTTAATTGAAACCCAACTTTCCACTTTGTAGAAACAAGGAACTACACATGCTGGTTTACAAAGGAAGACACAAAATGCTGGAGTAACTCAGCGGCTCAGGGAGCATCTCAGGAGAACATGTAGAGGTCACGTTTTCGGTCGAGACTCTTCTTCAGTCCCGACCCGAAACGTCACCTATTCATTTTTTCCAGAGATGCTGCCTGACCCGCTGAGTTACTCCAGCTCTCTGAGCCAACTTTTCTCTTTATTGTCTGTTTAATTAAAAACAGGAGTAAATTGTTTTAATCAATAACTCAATTAACATTTAATTGAATGTCAATACCATTTTGGAGAAAATTTGTTTTACAGTTTTGTGAAGTGCATGTTTCTCATAAAGCAATCTATTTGTTAAAAGTCAATGTTCGAGTAATTGATTCATCTTTCCCTAGAGTTCCTGCAGTTTGTCACAGTCAATCATGGCACGGTGGTGCATTGGTAGAGTGGCTGCCTCACAGCGCCAGAGACCTGGGTTCGCTCCTGACTAAGGGTGCTGTCTATACGTAGTTTGTACGTTCTCCCTGTGACCACGTGGGTTTTCTCTGGTGTTGTCCGCTTTCCTCCCATAAATGTATGGGTTTGTAGATTAATTGCTTTGATAAAATTGTAAATTGTACTCAGTGTGTAGGATAGAACTAATGTACAGTTGATCACTGGTTGGCGTGGACTCGTGTGCCGAAGGGCCTGTTTCCGCACTGTATATTTAGTTTAGTTTAGTTAGTTTAATTTAGAAATATGATGCGGAGACCACGTCTAGGCCAACCAGCGATCCCAGCACACTAGCACGATCCTATACACTAGGGACAATTTACAATGTTTACCAAAGCCAATCAACCTACAAATCTGTACGTCTTTGGGATGCAAGAGGAAATTTCACTGTACTTTAATTGGTACATGTGACAATAAACTGACCTTGAAACCTCGAAACCTTGAAATTGGAGCACCCAGAGAAAACCCACTTGATCATGGGAAGAACATGCAAACTCCATGCAGACAGCACCTGTAATCAGGATTGAACCCGGGTCTCTGGTGCTGTGAGGCAGCAACTCTACTGCTATGCCACTGTGCCTCCCTCGATGTAGGATAGAGAACTAGCGTGTGGGGTGATCGCTGGTCGGAGTGGACCCAGTGGGCCGAAGGGCCTGTTTCTCTAAAAGTCTTAAAGTCCAAAGTCTAAATCATAGGCTCTGGTAGGACAACAACACAATGAGCTCAATAAGGAAGATAGACACAAAATTCTGGAGTAGCTCAGAAGGTCAGGCAGCATCTCTGGAGAAAAGGAATAGGTGATGTTTTGGGTCGCGATCCTTCAGCCCCAAGTTCAATAAGGAGATGTAGGATGTGTGGCCGCATCATCAAGGTGAATCAATTATTGATCTGAGCGCATTGAAAACATCAAGTTCTTCAAATAAATAAAATAATATCAAGCAAGAAGGAGGATGCACTGCCAGAACCAAGGGGGAATTGTTCTAGGAACAACTGATTATTATTGACAGATGTAAGATATGATACACCAATGGAAATGAATCTGCACTGAACTGGTCGTTTATCAAATAAATCTGACTTTAGCTCTATCCTACTAAGCTCTTTGTAGTACTTTAGCAGGTTCATTAGAAATTAAATTCACGTCAAATGTCACAGGGTAAGCTGTTTAATACAACTGTGCCACCTCGTTGGGGTTATTTATTGAAGGATTAGCCTGTGTAGATGTGAGTGACCTTTTTTAGAAAGCAGGAGCTTGTCGTTGTCAAAAATGAAATGAAAAATTCCCTCAGCACGGATGACAAGGGATGGTCCTTTTCAGATAATGCTCTAAATAATATCTCTTCCCTTGTTTAGCTTAGTTTACTTTGGAGATACAGTGCGGAAACAGGCCGAGTCCGTGGCAACCAGCGATCCCCGTGCACTAGCCCTATCCTACACACTAGGGACAATTAACAATTTTTACCAAAACAATTAACCTACATACCTGTGCGTCAGGATTGCGGGGGGAAACCGGAGCACCCAGAGAAAACCCAGGCGGTACAAACTCCGCATGGTCGGGATTGAACCCAGCACCCTGGCGCTGTGAGGCAGTAGCTCTACTGCTGCGCCAGCATGCTGCCCACAAGAGTTTCAGCAGAATACAGTAATGAAATGTGCCTTTATGTTGCAGTGTGCGTTCATTTCAATTTTATCATGTCGCGGGCATGATCGTGAGGAGTCCTCCAAGAATCGTAGTGGATCTCGGCGTGTCGCTGAGAAATCAACCGGGATGAAATTTCCCGGCGACAGCTGGCTTGTCGCCAGGTATCGTTGCTTATTGCGGTCGCTGTCGCATGCTGTCCCCAGGTTTGCTAGGTTTTCTTAGATGCATTTAGAAGCACGTAATATTAAATTAAGTAAAGTAATTTGAAGATACCTTAAAATACTTGTGTTTAACCAATTTATTTACCGTCAGGCCATTTGACAGGTAGATTGGAAGCGACAGTTTGACGGTCAGGTAAGCGTGGGAATTTTCGCGATGTTTATGGCCATCGGCGATTACATTTAAAGTAGGCTCCCAACCCAGATATGCAACCCAGAAACCAGATATACATCTCCCGTACATTTTCATAGAATGCCCACATTCCGCACAAAAATCCATTTAACCACTTTTAAAATTAAATTTCTTAATACTGCTATTAGTAAACTGGAAGTCAATCTAGTTTATGCCTTGTTACTGTGAAGCTTGGTTTTCAAGTAACCTGGGCAAAATGTTATATTTCGAAACTCTCAAGAAATTGCTGACTTGTCAGTGATTTCAGCGAAAATTAGGACGCCGGAGAAGCATTGACAACATGGGAATTTTGCGATGTTTCCGAAGACGGTGTAATCTCTGACCTGACTCGGCATTGTCGTGGTCATTGTCGTAGGGTAAAAGACAATTTCGGCGATCTGCTACGACTTTGACAGTCGCTGTCAGTCACCTAAACAATTGCCTCAGTGGGACTGGCCCTTTACTCCAGCACTCTGTGCCCTGTTGTGTAACCCCCAGAATAAAATCCTTTCAAGCTAAACTCCCTTTTTACTCCTGTTTTTGTTTCCATTTTTGTACTTGATATTCATATGCAAGCCAACATTCCTTGGGTTGCATATCCATTTTTTTGAAACCAGAGGAATAATTGCCTGAAAGATCTGGCTCTGCGTTAATCGTGCACATGATCAAATGCATGTTTGAGTGAACTGTTTCTACTGTTGCTCAAAACAAGACTGTGAAGTTGCAATGGTGAAAGCATCACTCAGTTCAACTTCTCCCTCCTTTCCCTGTTAACTTTGCAGTTCCACTCTCTCTTTCCATAATTATCTTCGCCGACGTTTCACAGAAAAGCGAGACTTCATATCTTTCAAATGTCCTTGGATCATTTTTTAACTAATCCTTTCTCCAGTTACATCCCAAGCAATTTTACCCAAGGCAAGACTTTTTATTTAATTGCCTGCTTGATATTGGCAGACTGCAGTCCACAGAGTGCAGCCAAGTACAATTTATAACAATTTTCAGAGTGGAATAATTGTAGCCATTCAAGCTTCACAAGTCTAACATCCCTGTTATTTAAATAATTTAAATATTAAACCCAAAATTTGAAGACTTTATGTAAAGAAACCTGACAAACAGTTAAATGTGGAAAGCAATATATACATAAAATCATCTTACCAAATAATACGAACATAATAAAATATGAATTATTACCATATTTTAAATTTTAAAACTGCAGTCTGTTATATTGCGCAAAACTGTGAGAGTGATGAATGAAATTGATGTTTTATTATATGTAATTATTATTTGGATTATTAATTTACAAAGTATGAGTGTCACATAGGCAGAAAGAATGTGCTCAATTATTTTCACATGATTATGAATTTGTCATCTCACAAAGTATAAAGTTAACATTCTTCCCCTTTCCATGAGTTGTGGAGAGGTAACAACCTTACCGCCACCCAAAAAGCAGTCTGAAGAAGGGTCCTATCCAAAATGTTGTCTATCCATCCCCTCCACATATGCTGCCTGACTTGCTGAGTTCCTCCAGCACTTTGTGCTGAAGATTCCAGCATCTGCAGTTCATAGAGTCAGAGAGTCATACAGTGTGGAAACAGGCCCTTCGTCCCAACGTGCCCACACCGGCCAACATGTCCCAACTACACTAGTCCCACCTGCCCGTATTTGGTCCATTTCTCTCCAAACCTGTCCTATCCATGTACCTGTCTAACTGTTTCTCAATGTTGGGATAGTCCCTGCCTCAACTACCTCCTCAGGCAGCTTGTTCCATACACCCACCACCCTTTGTGTGAAAAAGTTACCCCTCAGATTCCTATTAAATCTTAACTCTTCACCGTGAACCCATGTCCTCTGGTCCTTGATTCACCTACTGGGCAAGAGACTCTGTGCGTCCACCCTATCTATTCCACTCATGATTTTGCACACCTCTGTAAGATCATCCCTCATCCTCCTGCGCTCCGAATAGAGTCCCAGCCTGCTCAACCTCTCCCTATAGCTCAGACTCTCTAGTCCTGGCAACATCCTCGTAAATCTTCTCTGCACCCTTTCCAGTAAATCTCCTCTGTACCATTCCTCGGCCACCTGGCCAATCGAACCAGATCCTGCTGCAATTTTTCACAACCATCTTCACTATCTGCAAAACCACCCACTTTTGTATCATCCAAATCATTGATGTAGATGACAAACGTATCGGGCCCAGCACCGAACCCTGAGGCACATCACTAGTTTTCAAGCCTCCAGTCTGAGAAGTAACCTTCCACCATCACACTCTGCTGCCTGTCATGAAGCCAATTTTCTATCCATTCAGTTATCTTTCCTTGGATCCCATGCGATCTAACCTTCCAGAACAGCCTACCATGTGGAACCTTGCCGAAAGCCTTTCCTTGTGCGTTCACCCCATAAGAGATTAACCAGGCACACGAGGGCATATAAATGGAGAGAAGGGACCAGTCAGTCCTCAGATCAGATTATAACCATCTTTTATCCTCTTGCTTATCAGGAATCACACAGCCGCTGAGCAAAGAGAACAATTGCATAGATCGGAGTAATCAACGTCTCTGAAGGAATCTTTAGTGTAAGAAAATAACTGCAGATGCTGGTACAAATTGAAGGTATTTATTCACAAAATGCTGGAGTAACTCAGCAGGAGAGAAGGAATGGGTGATGTTTCAGGTCGAGACCCTTCTTCAGACTGAAGGAATCTTTAGTTTAGTTTAGTTTAGATTACAGCGCAAATACAGGCCCTTTGGACCACAGAGCCCGCACCGACCTGTGATCCCTGCACACTAACACTATCCTACATGCACAAAGGACAATTTATAATCTTTACCAAAGCCAATTAACCTACCAAATTGTACATCTTTGGGATGTGGGAGGAAACCGGAGCACCCGAAGAAAACCCACGCAGTCACAGGGAGAACGTACAAACTCCGTACCGACAGCACCCGCAGTCAGGAACGAATCTGGGTCTCTGGCGCTGTGAGACAGCAACTCTACCATTGTGCCACCATGCCATCCCATGACTCAGCAAAGGTCAGAACCTGAGACACCCCAGAGGGTAAAGCTAAAGTTTAGTTTAGTTTATTGTCTGAAATTATTAGTCTATCTTTGGTATAAACTAGCATCTGCAGTTCCTTCCTACACAAGCGAGCTGTGGAGTTTAAGCTCATATAATATTGATCATCAAGGAATTAAATATAAAATGCTGGTGTCACTAATGGCTACCAAACTAGCTGATTAAATAAACCATCAGGTTCACTGCTCAATCAATTTTACACATTGACTCTGAGACACACCATTGTGGTTAACTCTTAACTCCCTCCCAACCTCAAGGGCAACCACGAATGAACAATATATGCTGGCAAATCCAGTGGCAACGTGTAAAGAAAGCAACCCTGACTCAATGAAAAAGACTTAGCAAGTTTGGCATGTCCCCAACAACTCTCAGCAACATCTGAAGAAGGGCCTCGACCCGAAACGTCACCCATTCCTTCTCTCCTGAGATGCTGCCTGACCCACTGAGTTACTCCAGCATTTTGTGTCTACTTTCGATTTGAACCAGCACCTGCAGTTATTTTCCTACATAACCAACTTTTACAGATGCGCCATAGAAAGCATTTTATCGTGATGCATCACAGCTTGGTTTGGGAACAGCTCCATCCAAGACCACAAGAAATTGCAGAGAATTGTGGACACAGCCCAGACCATCACACAAACCAACCTCCCTTCCATTGACTCCATTTATACCTCATGCTGCCTCGACAAGGCCAGCAGCATAATCAAGGATGAGTCACACCCCAGTCACTCCCTCTTCTCCCCTCTCCCATTATGCAAAAGTGTGAAAACGCTCACCTCCGGATTCAGGGACAGTTTCTTACCAGCTGTTATCAGGCAAATGAACCATCCCACTACAACTAGAGAGCAGTGCTGTACTATCTAGCTCATTGGAGACCCTCGACTGTATTAGATTGGACTTTACAGGCTTTATCTTGCATTAAACGTATTCACGTTATTCCTTTATCATGTATCTGTACACTGCGGATCGCTCGATTGTAATCTTGTATTGTCTTTCCGCTGACTGGTTACCACACAACAAAAGCTTCTCACTGTACCTCGGTACACGTGACAACTCAACTAAACTCAAACTTTGATTTATACTCTGGGAGCCCTGTTGAGTTTGAATTAGCCATCCTTGTTTCGGCAAAGATTAGACTAACATACTGTAATAGTTTATCTCTTATCCAGCATAATAAAACTCAGCGTAAAACCAGGGATAAATTTACTATCCTTATAATTACAGTGATTAGGAAAATTACACAGTGGATTAACCACATAATTAGATATAGTTCTCGCAAGCTGTTAAAATAATTAATACAATTTTGCAGAAGAGGATCTGTATTTATTTCTTAAACCAGTACTATTAAGCAAAGAATGTAATTTTCTTATCAGATTTTATTTTACTGATATTAAGCGGAGCTTTAATGGGGGTTGGGAGCTTTATGCACTTTCTGTAAATGCAGTTGTATCAAAATAGATTTGTATAAATGGGAAAGGACCATGTTGTCATATTCTTGACAATCACAATGAATTTAATTGCTACCTAACATTTGGGATTTTTAGTATTTTAGTGATGGAACAATATGTTCTCGTAAGCTCCAAGCTCTCATCTTATTACCGCCAATCCTTGTTATTTTGCAATTATTTTCTCCATGGAGTAGGAATCCATTTGCACTCTGGGGGAACTGTAGCTATTATCAGTTGCAGCTTGTTCTGATGCCTCTCAAGAACACACCGTGAGACTCTGCATCCGCAGGTGAAACCATTTCCTCTCTTCGTGGGACTGTGTGCCAATACCTTGGGATGGTGCTCGATGGCAACCACTGAACCCCAATGGCTTTTTAGTTTAGTTTAGTTTATCTTAGAGATGCAGCGTGGAAACAGGTTCTTTGGCCCACCGAGTCCGCGCCGATCCCCGTACACTAGCACTAGGGACAATTTACAATTTATCGAAACCGATTAACCTACACACCCGTACGACTTTGGAGTGTGGGGGGAAACCTAAAAACTAATAAACGAAACAAAATCACATCCTTGTCGCCAAAACTTTTACTGTACTGAACAATCCTCCTCAGGTGGTCTTGACTAGTCTTTGAGTTTGGACTCTAACCTCCTTAAGTCCGAAGAAGGCCCCGACTCAAAACACCACCTATCCATGTTTTCCAGAGATGCTGCCTGAGCCGCTGACTCCAAATCAGTGACTCCAGCATTTTGTGTAAATCAGCATCTGCAGTTTATAGTTTTTACTCCTTCAGTCCCCTCCCTAACCTCTGCATGCCTCCCTCCCTCCTCCCCCATTCCTCCTACAGGGCAAACAGATAACATGTCACACTTGCATATATTTTTGTTTGTTTAGGTTTAGAGATACAATGCAGAAACAGGCCCTTCGGCCCACCGACTCCACGCCGACCAATGATCCCCACACACTGGCACCATCCTACACACAAGGGACAATTTTACAATTTTGCCAAAGCAAATGAACCTACAAACCTGCACGTGTTTGGAGTGTGGGAGGAAACCAGAGCACCCGGAGAAAACCCACGTGGTCACAGGGAGAACGTGCAAACTCCGTACAGACAGCACCCGTAGTCAGGATTGAACCTGGGTCTCTGATGCTGTAAGGCAGCAACTCTACAGCAACTAACCTGCTCTTGAACCTCCCAAGTCCCCAATTTCCCACTCTCCTGATCCCCGTCCCACACCCTCTCTCCAGCTTGAAATATCTCCTCAAAAATCAAGCTTTTGCAACTACACTTTCAACCTTTATTTTCGGCATCTTCCACTTACAGATTAGGATCTGTTTCCTCGGTTATCTCTATCTGGCGAGGTAGCTTTAGAGATTGTTTTTACATCCAAGATAATCGGGGAAATATAGTACCGCTGTTTTTTGTTGTTGCAGTTAATGTATCAGACTCGTTAAGTCAGGACATTGTGTTAGTCATTGTTTTCCTAGTCGTCGTGGCTTTATACAACATAATACACAGAAGAGGCCACTGCAAGCAATTGAAAGCAGTATGTCTTGCTTAACTCTTATTTATATTTTAAAACCTTCAACTTTCATGGAATTGCATTTCCTAGTTAAAATATCCAGGGATTCATGTAACTTTAATGTTTGGTAAAGAAACAGGGATGTAATACTGAGACTGGTCAGACCACATTTGTAGTATTGTGAGCAGTTTGGGACCCCATATCTGAGGAAGGATGTGGTGGTGTTGGAGAGGGTCCGGAGGAGGTTTACAACAATGATCTCACAGATGATTGGGTTAACATATGATGAGCATTTGATGGCACTGTGCCTGCACTCACTGGAATTTAGAAGAATGCGGGGGATCTCATTGAAACGTACCGAATAGTGAAAGGCTTGGTAAATGTGGAGAGGATGTTTCCACCAGTGGGAGAGTCTAGGACCAGAGGTCATAGCCTAAGAATAAAAGGACACACCTTTAGAAAGGAGATGGGGAGGAATTTCTTCAGTCAGAGGGTGGTGAAACTGTAGAATTCATTGCCACAGATGGCTGTGGAGGCCAAGTCAATGGATATTTTTAAGGCAGAGATAGAAAGATTCTTGATTAGTGCGGGTGTCAGGGGTTTATGGGGAGAAGGCAGGAGAATGGGGTTGAGAGGGAAAGATAGAACAGCCATGAGTGAATGGCAGGATAGACGATGGGCCAAATGGCCTAATTCTACTCCAAGAACCTATGAACTTATGAACTATCTTAAACTGCGAAGAATGTCTAATAACTTTGGCACAGGTGCACACCCACATTGTTGGGAGCCATTCTTGCCTTTTTCCCTGATCAAAATGATCAAGGCAACAGAAAGGATACAGTGAGAGTTTCCCTGATCCCTTCACCGCGAGAAAAGGCGAGTTTATATAAATATATATATATATGTAATATTAGGCGGCTAACAACGCAGTGGTATGAATATTGATTTCTCTAATTTCAAGTAACCCTTGCATCCCCTCTCTCTCCGTCCCTCCCCCACCCTAGTTGTTCTGCTAGTTTCACTGTTTGTATCCCTTCGCTATCACCTCTTCCACAGCCAACAATGGACCATTGTGGGCTCCTTGGCTATCGGAGCCGGCTCTAATATATTCTGCACCTTTTCATACCTTTAGTTTCTCTCTCCGCTGACTCTCAGTCTGAAGAAGGATCTCGACCCGAAAATCACCTATTCATTTTCTCCAGAGATGCTGCCTGACCCGCTGAGTTACTCCAGCATTTTATGTCTATCTTTCATCTGCACTAATCCCATTTACCAGCACTTGGTTCATATCCTTTTATGCCTTTAACATTGAATTGCTTGTCTGGGTTCTTTAGTTCAGTTTAGTTTATTATTCTCACATGTACCGAGGTACAGTGAAAAGTTTTTTGTTGTTGCGTGCTATCCAGTCAGTGGAAAGACAATACATAATTACAATCAAGTCATCCACAGCGTACTGATACGGGATAAAGGGAATATCGTTTAGTGCAAGATAAAGCGCAGTAAAGTTCGATTAAAGATAATCTGAGGGTGTCCAATGATGTAGTTGGGAGGTCAGAACCGCTCTCTGGTTGTTGATAGGATGGTTCCGTTGCCTGATAACAGCTGGGAAAAAACTGTCCCTGAATCTGGAGGTGTGCATTTTCACACTTCCATACCTTTTGCCTGATGGGAGAGGGGAGAAGAGGGAGTGGCCAGGGTGTGACTCATCCTTGATTATGCTGCTGGCCTTGGCGAGGCAGCGTGAGGTATAATTGGGGTCAATGGAAGGGAGGTCGGTTTGTGTGATGGGCTGCACTGCGTCCACAACTCTGCAATTTCTTGCGGTCTTGGATGGAGCTGTTCCCAAACCATGCTGTGATGCATCCCGATAAAACGCGTGAGAGACTTCCCACCTTCATCACCCCATACGTTCCTAATTCCAATCTCTTGATACAAAAGATACAAAGTGCCGGAGTAACTCAACTGGTCAGGCAGCATCTCTGGGGATCATGAATAGTTGATGATTCGGGTTGGGACCTTTGTACGTGAGTTCAGGGAACGCCACAGTTTTGAGATATAAAGGGAATGAATTTAAGCCGACATGTCAGACGTAGAGTGGAAACAAAGAACTGAGTATGTCTGAAGAAGAGTCTCGATTTGAAAGAGGTGGGGGCAGAGCAAAGCCTGGAAACACTTTGAAAAAGTCTGAAGAATTGACCCGAAACATCTTCTATCCATGTTCTGCAGAGATGCTGCCTGACCCGTTGTTACTCCAACTCTCTGTGTCCTTATGTCCAACATAGACCTGGAATGACACCTATCCATGTTCTCCAGAGATGCTGCCTGACCAGCTGAGCTATTTCAGCACATTGTGTCCTTTTGTCCAACATAGACTGGGGCCCGGGCAGGGAAATGGCTGAGGCTTTCCAGAGACGAAGGCAAGGGAGCAACTACTAGGAAGGAGGAGATAGTGAGCAGAGTGTAAGCTGGAAACGTCACCCAGCCCTGCCTGGGAGAATGAGAGGGGAGAGGACAGATGAAAGCAGCATCTGGGACACACACACACTTGAACTGAGATTTGAATGTGCATTACCACGCCAGGGTTAGGTCCATGCGTGTCTGTCAGGGCGGCTGGCACACGTCAGCCGCAGAGCTGCCAGAACAGTGTCCCTGAGAGCTGGCAACCCTCCAAAGCTGCAGCAGGGCCATGCCCCTCGATTGCCGGCTTCACTCGGCTCATCCACTCTCTCGTGAGACTCGAGTGAGCCGTGTAGTCTGACCATCTCGCCGGCAGGTCCGGAGTGCGAGGGATTATTGATGTCGGAGTAGCTGATCTGTGAACGGATGGACACGCGGAATCACACGCATTAGAAACCAGCGACCAGAGAAGTTACGTAGAATCAGAGAAAACAGGTGAAGGAGTAGGGTATTCGGTCCTTCAAGCCAGAACCGCCATTCAATATGATCATGGCTGATCAGTGCCTGCTTTCTCCCCATATCCCTTGAATCCGTTAACCCTAAGAGCTAAATCTGGGGCTCATGTTGTCGGCCTCCCCGTGGTGAGCCCTGTCCACTGACCTCAGTCAGGCGAATGACAACAAACAGAGACAGCAGAAGCAGAAGCAGCTTCATAACCTCTGCTGCCTCAAACACAAGAAGAAGAAGAAGAGCTAAATCTATCTCTCTCTTGAAAACATCCAGTGAATCGGCCTCCACTGCATTCTGTGGCAGAGAATTCCACAGATTCACAACTCTCTGGGTGAAAAAGGTTTTCCTCATCTCAGTCCTAAATGGCCTACCCCTTATTCTTAAACTGTGACTCCTGGTTCTGTCATGTCCAGTTGTCATGAATCATTCATTTTAAGCCTATCCGTGCTGATGTGGAAGGTTTAGATTGATATCTGCTGTGCAGTCTCGGCTCTCCGTGGCAACAATAACAGACTGATGACTTGAGTAGCCCCCACAATGAACACATGCAGTGCCTGGGGCCATGCTGCAATTAATCACTGACATACTGAAACAAATATTGCAATGTCTGATTTACTGCATAACCAGTCGATGTTTCCCAAAATTAATAACGCATCAAATGAAATGATGCTGCAATGCAAGTTTTAAATAGGCGGCACGGTGGCGCAGTGTTAGAATTGCTGCCTTACAGTGCCAGAGACCCGGGTTTAATGCTGACTATGGGTGCTGTCTGTGCGGAGTTTGCACGTTCTCCCTGTGACCGCGTGGGTTTTTTCTGGGTGCTTCGGTTTCTTCCCACACTCCAAAGACGTGCGGGTTTGTAGCTTAATTGGTTTCTATAAATTGTCCATGGTGTGTAGGATAGAACTTGTGCAAGGGTGAACGTTGGTCGGCATGGACTTAGTGGGCCGAAGACCCTGTTTCCTCGCTGCATCTCTAAACTAAACTAAAACTAAACAATACCGGATGCGCACCCATTTCTCTCACTATCCTGCCCCCTTTCCCCCTGCTATTGTACCCTTCCACCCATATCTCTTCCTTTAACTTCACAATTTTTTCCTCCTCCCATTATCTTACAGCTCTTGTCTTTGTTTCATCTCTGGTGCTTGTCCACCTATTGCCAATTACCCATGCCCTCCCCCCACCTCTCCCCTCACCTGTATCCACCTATCACTTGCCAGGCTTTGTTTCAGCGTACTTCCTATCTACTACACTCAGTATGTAGAAGAATCCTGGCCTGACTCATCACCAATCCATGTTGTTCAGGGATGCCTTCTGACCCATTGAACTACTCCAGCAGTTTCTCTTTTAGTAAACCAGCATCTACAGTTATTTCTTTCTGCTTTCTTTCAGGCATGCTGCCTGACCCGCTTAGTTATTCCAGGACATTGTGAGACTTTTCTAAACCAGACTCTGCAGTTGTGCCCGATCTTCTGTACCCAAGGAAAGGTTCATAAGTTCATAGGTTCAGTAGTTCTAGGAGCAGAATTAGGCCATTCTGCCCTTCAAGTCTTCAATCATGGCTGAACTATCTTTCTCTCTCAACACCATCCTCCTGCCTTCCCATAACCCCTGACACCTTACTAATCAAGAATCTGCCAATCTCTGCCTTAAAAATATCCATTGACTTGGCCTCCACAGCCGTCTGTGGCAATGAATTCCACAGGTTCACCACCCTCTGGCTAAGGAAATTCCTAAATTCTGAGTCTGTGCCCTCTGGTCCTAGACTCTCCCAGTAGGGGAAACATCTGCTCCACATCCACTCTATCCAGCTCTGCACTGCTCAAGAACTCCTCTCTCTGCTCCGTTAATAGAGACTTTAATCTGCTAAGAAGTGGGGCGGCACGGTGGCGCAGCGGTAGAGTTGCTGCCTTACAGCGCCAGAGACCCGGGTTCAATCCTGTCCACGGGTGCCGTCTGTATGTTCTCCCGTGGGTTTTCTCCGGGTGGGATTTCTCCGGGTGCTCCAGTTTCCTCCCACATTCCAGAGACGTACAGGTTTTCAGGTTAATTGGCTTTGGTAAAAAACTGTAAATTATCCCTAGTGTGTGTCGGAAAGTGATAGCATACTGGTAATCGCTGATCGGTGAGGACATTGTGGGCCGAAGGGCCTGTTTCCACGCTATATCTCTTCCTCCTCCTCCTCCTCCTCCTCCTCCTCCTCCTCCTCCTCCTCCTCCTCCTCCTCCTCCTCCTCCTTCTTCTTCTTCTTCTTCTTCTCCTCCTCCTCCTCCTCCTCCTCCTCCTCCTCCTCCTCCTCCTCCTCCTCCTCCTCCTCCTCCTCCTCCTCCTCCTCCTCCTCCTCCTCCTCCTCCTCCTCCTCCTCCTCCTCCTTCTTCTTCTTCTTCTTCTTCTTCTTCTTCTTCTTCTTCTTCTTCTTCTTCTTCTTCTTCTTCTTCTTCTTCTTCTTCTTCTTCTTCTTCTTCTTCTTCTTCTTCTTCTTCTTCTTCTTCTTTCGTGTCCATCATCCATGTTTCAAATGTTACATCGCTGTCATCGTCCGTCCTGAAAAGGGTGCAAGCTTCCGGTGACAATCAGTCGGAGCCATCACTTGTACAATAGATAATGGTGGTAGCAGAATTAGCTCAGGACACTTCCAGTTTCCAGCCCCGCGACGTGGACGCTTCTGCTATGGAGCCACGCTATATCTCCAAAGTAAAGTAAAGTAAACACGCTGAGTAATGAGCGCAGCTCTACCACTTAAACTTGCTAACATCACTTTTGGGCAAGAGGTCAGTCGACTGCAACATGCGCTATGTATTAGTCAATGTACCAGAGATGCCACATCAGAACCAATCTATCACCTCCTCCTCAAACACTTGACCCCGTTAGTTTAGATTTTAGTTTAATTTAGTTTAGAGATACAGCACGGAAACAGGCTCTTCGCCCCACCGTGTCCACGCCAACCAGGGATCACCCCGTACACCAACACTATCCTACACACTCGGGACAAGTTACAATTTCACTGAAGCCAATTAACCTACAAACCTGTACGTGTTTGGAGTGTGGGAGGAAATTGGTGAACCCGGGGAAAACCCATGCAGGTCACGGCGGAGAACGTACAAACTCCGTACTGACAGCACCCGTAGTCAGGTTTGAACCCGGGATAGACATAAAATGCTGGAGCAACTCAGTGGGACAGGCAGCATCTCTGGGGTAGAAGGAATGGGTGACGTTTTGGGTCGACACCCATCTTCAGACTCAGGTCTCTGGTGCTGTGAGGCAGTAACTCCACTGTACTCCTGCGTCAACGTGCCGCCCTTAGGTTAAACTAACTTAGTGACTTCAGACTTTAATTATCCAGCCCCATTCTTATTCCCCTCGGTGTCCTTTCATTATGGAGCAGATTTACTCGCTTATGGTCATTAATATTCTCTCTTTGCTATTTGTTTAAATACACCCATCGAGGGGCTTTGTATTGATTCCTTTCTCTGCTCCCTTGATAGAGAATGTAATCCATTTAAGCAGGCCAATAATTAAGTTAAAATTGCTTTTCCAGGTATTTATCTGAACATATTCAAAAGTGTGTTCAAAGTATTACAAAGAGTCCCTTCTGACTCCATGTCACCAATTCACTGTCTGACTGAATGACCCAGCGTGGGGGGGGGGGGGGGGGGGGGGGGGGGGGGGGGGAGGGGGGGGCGACGACCTTTGGGAACTACTTTGTAACTTTGTTGGCGCACCATCCTGTGGTGACTCCGTGCATACTTTGTGGCTTTGTGTACGGTACGCAAGACAAATAATTTCACTGTGACACGTCACATGTGATAATAAAGTATCAATCAATCAATCAATCAATCAATCAATCAATCAATCAATCAATCAATTGATGAATCGATCAGTCAGTCCTTACACTCTGTCACCTCTCACCTCTTTCCAATTTCACTACACTCTGACTAAAGAAATTTCTCCTCATCGTTCTAAAGGAACGTCCTTTTATTCTGAGGCTGTGCCCTCTGGTCCGAGACTCTCCCACTAGTGCAGACATCCTCTCCACAATGAAACCCAATTAATCTCCACTGATGAATCCCAATCCCAACTACCCTTTGTGGAAACTTTGCTTAACATCACTTCTTCTCGTGCTATTCTTACTTGACCCTTTCTCAGTCCTGCAGAGTATATTTTATCTACTTTCCCCTCTCATAAGTTCATGTCTCATTAACTTATATCCCTCTCATAAGATCATAAGATCATCAGTGATAGGAGCAGAATTAGGCCATTCTGCCCATCGTCTACTCCGTCATTCAATCGTGGCTGATCTATCTTTCCCTCTCAACCCCATTCTCCTGCCTTTTCCCCATAACCCCTGACACCCGTACTAATTAAGAATCTGTCAATCTCTGCTTTAAAAATATCCATTGACTTGGCCTCCACAGCCGTCAGTGGCAATGAATTCCATAGATTCACGACCTTGTGCTGAAGGTTAACCTGTTCTTCACCTTTTGTTGACAAACATCTACCCTATTTACCTACATCATGCATAGCTTCATCAATGTTTCTGTGTTTGACATTTCCTGACCTTTAGTTTGTCTGGGTGTGGTAACAGTTGATGAGATGTTAGACACACAAAAACGGTCTGAAGAAGGTTCCAACCTGAAACGTCACCTACCCATGTCTTCCAGAGATGCTGCCTGACCCACTGAGTTACTCCAGCACTTTGTGTTTCTTTACTGTAAAACAGGCATCTGCAGTTACTTGTGTTAACATAAGTGTAGGCATAGGCCCCTTGTTGGAGGGAATTGTGTGTTTAACCTGTACCATGAATCCGTTTTCATTTGAGGTACAGTTGCCCCTCTTCATTGCAGCTCAGATACAAAGAGAACATCTCTAGAGCAGTGGTAAGTTTCTCAAACAAGTCAGTTTATTCAAAGGCCTAAAAGGTGTGCATTGCGAAACACTCTGAGAGAACCCAAAGCGTTCAATGATTCACGACACCGGCAAGCTTTCTATACACTCTCAACAGAATAGTTATGTGCAGATTTTATATATCTGAAATAATTCGCCAGTTATTGTCGTTTCTTTGTTTTTTAGTTGTTAGAGATACAGCGCAGAAACAGGCCCTTCAGCCCACCGAGTCTGCACCAAGTCCGCGCCGACCAGCGATCCCCGCACATTAACACTATCCTACGCACACATACAACAAGCCAATGAACCTACATATCTGTACGTCTTTGGAATGTGGGAGGAAACCGAAGATCTCTGAGAAAACCCATGCAGTCACAGGGAGAACGTACAAACTCCGTACAGACAGCACCCGTAGTCTGGATCAAACCCGGGTCTCCGACACTGCAAGCGCTGTAAGGCAGCAACTCTACCACTGCGCCACCGTGCGGCCCTGTTTCTCTGTGGTCTTTCATCTTTGTTTGTAGCCAGAGTTGTGTATAACCTTTCGTTCCATGCTATTTAGAAAACTAATCTCCCATTTATCTGACAAATAGGTGCAATAGATCCGTTTCATTTTCCTCAGCCGGGTTTGTAACCTCCTATGTTGATCGTTACTCCTGCTAGCTTTGTTTTACAATCCTAACACTTCCTAAATCTTCTCTGTTGCCTCTCCTAACATGACATAGAAACATAGAAAGATAGAAAATAGGTGCAGGAGGAGGCCATTCGGCCCTTTTGAGCCAGCACCGCCATTCATTGTGATCATGCACAATCAGTAACCTGTGCCCAACTTCTTCCCATATCCCTTGATTCCACCAGCCCCCCGAGCTCTATCTAGCTTTCTTAAATTCATCCAGTGATTTGGCCTCCACTACCTTCTGTGGCAGAGAATTCCACAACTTCATAACGCTCTGGGTTAAAAAGTTCCTTCTCACCTTAGTTTTAAATGGCCTCCCCTTTATTCTAAGACTGTGGCCCCTGGTTCTGGACTCCTCCATCTTCCTGCATCTAGCTTGTCCAGTCCTTTTATAATTTTATATGTCTCTATAAGATCCCCTCTCATCTTTCTAACTCCAGTGAATACAAGCCTAGTCTTTTCAATCTTTTCTCATATGACAGTCCCGCCATCCCAGGGATCAATCTCCCGAACCTACGCTGCATTGGCTCAATTACAAGGATGTCCTTCTTCAAATTAGGAGTCCAAAACTGTACACAATACTCCAGATGTGGTCTTACCAGGGCCCTATACAACTGCAGAAGAACCTCTTTACTCCGATACTGAAATCCTCTTGTTGTGAAGGCCAACATGCCATTTAGCTTTTGTGAGAAGACTTAGCTTGTAATCTCTGTGCACATTAAAATTATCTTAATGAAGTGTTTAAGTGGATTAATAAGGGTGATAGGTAAATGGCCAGCCTGGACAAGTTGGGCTGAAGGTAGGTATGGCTCCATGACTCTGACTCCATGAAAGAAATTGCCACAGAAGGCTGTGGAGGCCAAGTCAATGGATAATTTTAAGGCAGAGATAGAAAGATTCTTGAATAGTATGTGTGTCATGGGTTATGGAGAGATGGCAGGAGAATGGGGTTAGGAGGGAGAGACCGATCAGCCATGATTGAATGGCGGAGTAGACTTGATGGGCTGAATGGCAAAATTCTGCTCCTATCACTTTTGAACTTATAATCTAAATTTTCTATATATTTCAGCGATGCACCATAGAAACAGACCACTCGGCCCATTGAGTCCGTGCCAACCAGTAATCACCCCGTACACCTGTTCTATGTATATTTGAGAAAATTGTTATAGAAGCCAATTTACAAACCAGCTCGTCTTTGGAATGTGGAAGGAAACCAGAGTACATGAAGGTAACCCACGTGGTCACAGGAAGAACGTGCAAACTCCGTACAGACAGCACCCATAGTCAGGATTGAACTTGGGTCTCTGGCGCTGTAAGGCAGAAACTCTACCTCTGCGCCACCGTGCTGCCCTGTGATCTAAATAAAGTGTTTTAAAGAAATAATCGGGGTGATAGGTTAATGGCCAGCATGGACAAGTTGGGCTGAAGGTATGCCCTATTACTCTATGAAAGAACATCACCTAAACCTTCTATCACGTCCAGTCATTTTTGCAAAGGCTGTTCCCACAAATCGCCCTCCTCCATCTTCACTCTCTCCACCTCCCCACACCAGGTTCCCTGTGTCTTTTTAATGTTTTCATGACCTGTTTCCACCTTTCCCACTTGGCTAGTTGTATAGGGGGGATATGTAACAGGATGTGGTTCAAGACCCTGGAGGCCAGGTGTCAACACCACAACATGGTCAATGGCAAGGGGCAGCATGGTGGCGCAGCGCAGCGTTGCCTTACAGCGCTTGCAACGCCGGAGACCCGGGTTCGATCCCGACTACGGGTGCTGTCTTTACGGAGTTCGTACGTTCTCCCCATGACCTGCGTGGGATTTCCCCGAGATCTTCGGTTTCCTCCCACACTCCCAAGGCGTACAGGATTTTAAGTTCATTGGTTTGGTATAAGTGTAAATTGTCCCTAATGTGTGCAGGATAGTGTTAATGTGAGGGGATTACTAGTTAGTGCGGACACGGTGGGCGCGGTATCTCTAAATTAAATAGCAATACACTCCCCAGTCCAACGGCTAGAGCCAACTTCACCTGTGGAAACTGTGGAAGGCTCTGCCTGTCAAGGATAGGTGTAGTCAGCCACAGCAGGAGATGCAACCACAGAAGAAACACCCCGCTCTCCAATCAGGCCAACGTCAAAGCCGTACCATCATCTCGACATCTCTTGCTGATGGATCCTAGTTTTCACAACTCATTCCCTGACCCATTTTATTCTCCAAAACTCCCCTCAATCGCCTCCCAGATTCTATCAGTCACTAACACACTAAGTGCAATGAACAGCGGCCAATTAACCGACCAACCACCACACATGTTCAATATAGACAATAGACAATAGGTGCAGGAGGAGGCCATTCGGCCCTTCGAGCCAGCACCGCCATTCAATGTGATCATGGCTGATCATTCTCAATCAGTACCCCGTTCCTACCCCCTGACTCCGCTATCCTTAAGAGCTCTATCCAGCTCAATGTGTAGGAAGGAACTGCTGATGCTGGTTTCACTGAAGATAGACACAAAATGCTGGAGTAACATCTCCGGAGAGAAGGAATAGGTAATGTTTCAGGTCAAGACCCTTCTTCAGACTGAGAATCAGGGGAAAAGAATGAGAGATTATAGAGAGCTATAGAATAAATGAATGAAAGGTATGCAGAGGTAATGATGATCAATGAAAGGTGGAGCCCACAATGGTCCATTGTTGGCTGTGGGCTAGGTGATAACGAGTTACACATTGAACACATGTTCAATGGTGTTTTATTGTCACATGCGCACTGCACAGTGAAATTCCTTTTGCATTGCTCACACATGCACAAGTCGCCAAATTCTGGCGCCATTTACACAAAGAAAGAGTCCAAAGTCTGGTCCACATGCTGGCAGTACTGGTGCATATCCGATCCAGGTAAACCTAGTTCTTTTATCATCAATTTCACAGTGGTAGAGTTGCTGCCTCACAGCGCCTGAGACACAGAATTTGATCCTGACAACGGGTGGTGTCTGTACAGAGTTTGTACGTTCTCCCTGTGACTGGGTGTGTTTCCCCTGGGTGATCTGGTTTCCTTCCACATCCCGAAGACGTGCAAATTTGTAGATTGATTAGCCTCTGTCAATTTCCCCTATAACAAAGATCTAGTGTACGGGGTGATCATTGATCAGCATGGACTCGGTGGGCTGAATAGCCTCTTTCCACGCTGTTCAGACTGTTTGTCGGGGGGGGGGGGGGGGGGGGGCAGGGTGAAGGAAGCTGGAAAAGTGGAGAGGCAGGGCAAAACATAGCAGGCAATAAGTGGATGCAAGCGAAGGGGGGGTTCACAAACAGATTGTTGGAACAAAGGCCAGAGATGAATGAATGAATGAATGAATGAATGAATAAGTTTATTGGCCAAGTATGGGCATATACGAGGAATGTGCCTTGGTGCTCCGCTCACAAGTAACAACACGAACATACAGTGAACAATTAAGAATAAAGCATAAAACATTAAAACATTAAGAATACAACATTACGGTTTAAACACGTGAGTGAAATAAACCAGAGCAAAAAGAGACTACTGACTTTGGTTGTTGAGTAAAGCTACTGCTCGCGGATAAAAGCTGTTTTTATGTCTGGCTGTGGCTGCTTTGACAGTCCGGAGTCGCCTTCCAGAGGGAAGTGCTTCAAAGAGTTTGTGGCCAGGGTGAGAGGGGTCAGAGATGAGCTTACCCGCTCGCTTCCTGGCCCTTGCAGTGTACAGTTCGTCGATGGGGGGGAAGGTTGCAGCCAACAACCTTCTCAGCTGATCGAGCGATTCGTTGCAGCCTCTGGATGTCGTGCTTGGTGGCTGAGTCAAAGCAGACCATGATGGAGAAGGTGAGGCCAGACTCTACGATGGCAGTATAGAATTGGACCATCATTGCCTGTGGCAGATTGTATTTTCTCAGTTGCCGCAGGAAGTACATCCTCTGTTGGGCCTTTTTGACTGTGGAGTCGATGGTGGCCCCCCATTTAAGGTCCCTGGAGATGATGGTTCCAAGGAACTTAAAGGACTCCACAGATGTGACTGTGGTGTTGTTGATGGTGAGTGGGGGGAGGGGAGGGGGAGCTCTCCTAATGTCTACAATCAGTTCCACTGTCTTAAGAGCATTGACCTCCAGGTTGTTGCGATGGCACCAGTACGCCAGCTGTGTCACTTCCTGTCTGCAGGCAGATTCCTCCCCATCCTGGATCAGTCCAATCAGGGTAGTGTCATCCGCAAACTTGAGAAGCTTGACAGAGGAGTCTGTGGAGGTGCAGTCGTTGGCGTAGAGAGAGTAAAGGAGAGGGGAGAGTACGCAGCCTTGCGGTGCTCCTATGCTGAGGGTCTGTGGGATAGTAACAACAGTAATGTGAGAGGTTTGAAGAGTTGCTGATTGTGAAGCCAGAGGGAGGAAAGCAGAGGGAGGGGTGGGGGAGGGTGGTGGCGGTGGATTTTATTGCAGTTGGAGCTGCAATGTGTTAGTACAACTTTGTACAGAAGATGGCATTGCGGTATAACAGTAGTGGCAGAAATGTGAAAATAAATGAAAGCAGAAGTAACTGGCTCCCTTCCAGAATCCACTGTGGCTTTACTTATTCCACTTGCTAAAGTCATTACTGATGTCAGCTCATCTGTACGTTGTTGAAAAGGGAGTACTGCTTTTGCCCCTTTGTTTTTTTTTTTCAAATGATCTCTTCCAGGTTTTAGTGATACATTGTAAAAATACCAATTTTTTAGCATGAGCCGACTTCAAGAAATCTGGTGGTTCAGACCTGTTGTATTTCTGTGCCAAGCTCGTTAATTCAGCATTGCAAGCATCAAAACTTCACTGGTCTACAAGCAAATCTTTTGTTTCTAAGACCATGTTAACAAATCATTATGGCTTCTGTCTTTATAAGATAGCAGCCTACGTAAATTGGCTTTGTTTTGTTTAGTTTAGACTTCAGAGATACAGCATGGAAACAGGCCCTTCAGCCCACTGAGTCCGTGCCGACCTGTGATCACCCTGCACACTAACACTGCCCCACACAAGCTAGGGCCAAATTTATAATTATATCAAGCCAATTAGTTGCACTAAATTAGGTGAGTTTGATGTTCCGAGATCTTTTTCAAAGTTGGAATATTTTTGCAGCGCAGTTATGGGTGTGTGAGTGGAACAGAGGACACAGTCTTCTAGTTTAGTGTAGTTTAGAGATACAGCGTGGAAACAGGCGCTGCAGTCCACCGAGTCTGTGCCGACCAGCGATCCCCGCACATTAATAGTATTCCACACACAAATTTACAATTTTACCAAAGCCAATTAACCTGCAAACCAGTGCGTCTTTGGAGTGTGGGAGGAAACCGGAGCACCTGGAGAAAACCCATGTAGGTCACTGGAAGGACGTACAAACTCCGTACAGACAGCACCCGTTGTCAGGATCGATCCTGGGTCTCTGGCGCTTTGAGGCCTCTGTGCCACCGTGCCGCCCGAGTCTCTAAAGTCTAGACCATACCTGATATTCATGGTTTGCTGAAAGCAATGATGTGACGAATGTTTGATTTTGGAATGAATTTTTACGACTGATTCCCCAAATGGTTTGACACGGTGCTGCCCTCCCGGCAACCCAGGGAGGGTTGCCTCATGCTTGCAGCATTGGCCGCTCCTCAGGCTGTCCATGTCCCCTGCTCTCTCCTCTTGCCCATTGACCACTTATTTCAGTCAGTGTTACCAAGCAACTGCGAGCTAAATCTTCCCATCAAAGTGAAACACAAAGAAGCAATTATTTGGCCTGTACCTTTCCTCATTAATATTTCTTCTGGCAATAGAAGCTGCAAAAGAAATCAGCCTGTAACTTTGCAGTGGACTTTATTTTAATCATCTATTCTTGAATTGGACTTTAGATTATAGAGATACAGTGTGGAAGTGGACCCTTCTGCCCACTGAGTCCATGCCGTCCAGCGATCATTCCGTAAACTAGCGCTACCCTATACACCAGGACAACTTACAATTTACATAAGCCAATTAACCTGCAAACCTGCACGTCAATAGACAATAGACAATAGGCAATAGGTGCAGGAGTAGGCCATTCGGCCCTTCGAGCCAGCTCCGCCATTCAATGTGATCATGGCTGATCATATCACGTCTTTGGGATGTGGGAGGAAGCCAGACATGTTGCCCGGTGCGGATGTGTTGCCTGGTGTGGGCTGTTTCCATGCTGTAAGACTATGACTTGTCCCTATGCTCTACTGTTCTACCTTCTATGTTCTATCTTCTAACTTTAAAATAATTAAGCACAATTTATCATTAAACTACACAAGATATATGGACAGAGGACTCAAGGGCTGAACAAAAAGCTGCGTTTAAGGAACAATGAAGAGATATTGAGATGTTAATGGTTTGACTACCGATCAAGAACCATATTCTTTGACTCTTACTCCTTTTTGATAATATTATAGTTGGCTCGAGTTACAATTAGGAGTATTCCCACAAGAGGGTGGAACGGTGGCTTAGTGGTAGAGTTGTTGCCTTACAGTGCCAAGACCCAGGTTTGATCCTGACTACAGACCACGTCTGTACGGAGTTTGTACGTTCTCCCTGTGATCGCGTGGGTTTTCACCGGGAGCTCTCGTTTGCTCCCACGATCCAAAGACATGCAGGTTTTTAAGGTTAATTGGCTTCTGTAAAATGTCCCTCGTGTGTAGGACAGAAGTAGTGTATGCATGATTGCTGGTTGGTGCGGATTAGGTGGGCCGAAGGGCCTGTTTCCACGCTGTATCACTAAACTAAACTCAACCAAGTTAACCTTAACCGTGTGAGACCATGGAGGTGGATGAAGTGTGGGTGCTATCTGCATAGATTTTGAAAAGGCATTTGAGCGTTTTTCACACTTAAAGCTTGTTAATCGATTTGAAGGCCATTAGATAATAGATCCTTGAACATAACCAAGAATAGAACTGTGGTGCCTTGCCAATTTGGAAACTGGCTGGAAACATGAGAGAAAACAAAGTGCAGATAATGCCATAGAGACGCAGAGGGAAGCGGTCTGGAATAAGGTTCTTCTGCCCCGTGAGACCATACTGACCACCAAACATCCATTGACATACATTTTACACTATCCCTATTTTATTTTCCCCACATTCTAAGATCGAGAATTACAATGCCAGATTTTAAAAGGATATCAGCAGGTTGTTAGAAAAATAATAATTATCTTAAGCGCTTCGTTTTGATCACAGGCAGAATGGCAGCACAACGGTAGAGTTGTTGCCTCACTGCGCCAGAGACCCGGGTTCGATCCTGACTATGGGTGCTGTCTGTACAGAGTTTGTACGTTCTCCCTGTGAACGCGTGGGTTTCCTCTGGGTGCTCCGGTTTCCACCCACACGCCAAAGACGTACAGGTTTGTAGGTTAATTAGCTTCTGTAAAATAGGAAACTGTCCCTAGTGTGCAGGATAGAGCTAGTATACGGGTGATCGCTGGTCGGTGTGGACTCGGTGGGCCGAAGGGCCTGTCCTCACGCTGTGACCCTAAAACTAAAACTAAAAAAGTGGCAGATGTAATTTAATGTGGCAACACGAGAGACCAATGCAGTTTGAGGAAAAACAAATTGCATTCAAAGTCCAAATTAAATATGTTCATATCACTCTGCAAGATTCAAGTGTAAGAAAATAACTGCAGATGCTGGTACAAATCGAAGGTATTTATTCACAAAATGCTGGAGTAACTCAGCAGGTCAGGCAGCATCTCAGGAGAGAAGGAATGGGTGACGTTTCGGGTTGAGACCCTTCTTCAGACTGATGTCAGGGGGGCGGGACAAAGGAAGGATATAGATGGAGACAGGAAGATAGAGGGAGAACTGGGAAAGGGAGGGGAAGAGAGGGACAGAGGAACTATCTAAAGTTGGAGAAGTCGATGTTCATACCGCTGGGCTGCAAGCTGCTCAAGCGAAATATGAAGTGCTGTTCCTCCAATTTCCGGTGGGCCTCACTATGGCACTGGAGGAGGCCCATGAGGGAAAGGTCAGACTGGGAGTGGGAGGGGGAGTTGAAGTGCTCAGCCACCGGGAGATCAGGTTGGTTACGGCGGATTGAGCGAAGGTATTGAGCGAAATGATCGGCAACCCTGCGTTTGGTTTTGCCGATGCAAGATTCAAAGTTCAGCTGAGAAACAATGGGCAATACATCCGTGCGTAAGGTATGAGAGAATCTTGATTAGGCAGGGGACTGGTCCAGGTACCGGTTCATCCTTTGCTATTTTCCACTGAGCACATTTACGATGGCAACAATCTGTACTCGAAGGGTGGTGAATCTGTGGAATCCATTGCCACAGACAGCTGTGGAGGCCACGTCATGGGGCACTTTTAAGGTGGAGATTGATAGGTTCTTGGGTTATTAAGAGTGTCAGGGGCTATGGGGAGAAGGCAGGAGAATGAGGTTGAGGGGGGAAAGATAAACCAACCATGACTGGATGGCTTAAAAATAACATAAGAAAATATGTATAAGTAAATAACTGCAGATGCTGGTACAAATCGATTTATTCACAAAATGCTGGAGTAACTCAGCAGGTCAGGCAGCATCTCGGGAGAGAAGGAATGGGTGACGTTTCGGGTCGAGACCCTTCTCTCCCGAGATGCTGCCTGACCTGCTGAGTTACTCCAGCATTTTGTGAATAAATCGGCTGAAAAATAACCATTGACTTGGTCTCCACAGCTGTCTGTGGCAATGAATTCCACAGATTCATCATCCTCTGGTTCATGAAATTGCTTCTCATCCTCAGTTGCAAACATCATGGACCAAATGCCTACACGGGAGGTGAAAAATAAATGATTGAACAAAATAGGAGAAAAACAATGCGATTCATTTACATTGCTATCCGGCAGTGGAAAACGCCACAAAATTACATATTTTTTCCTTCTTAGAGGTTGGAAGCTCTCACCAGATGAGATGCAATCATGCAAACCCATTGAGCGATGATTTGCAGCAGGCACATGCGAGGAATAGAATTTGTTGATTATGTAGCTGCAGATGTCAATGATTTATTCTAATACTCTGGTTGTAGACTACTTAACTGTTGAGACTAACTTCAAGAATCAACAGTACATATCGATAGGGAAGACAAATTATATCTTGATGCAATGTGATCATTACAAGAGAGTTGGGGGAAAAAGGCACTGATATTGTAGGCACCTGAACTAGCCTCAAATAGACCAAGTGGACCCGTTGGACCCAAACCTCTCCTGCATTGGTGCAGCACACTCTCCTCCCCCCTTCCCCCTCCCCTCCTTTCCCCCCTCCCCTCTCCTCCCCCTTCCTCCCCTCCCTCCTCCCCCTCCCTCCACAACCCCCTTATCTTCCCTCCTCCCCCTCTCTCTCTTCCCCACCCTCCCTTTCCCACTCTTCCTCTGTCTTCTCTCTCTCTCTCCCTTAAGATATACTTTTGCCACAGACAGTTTAGTCTAGATTAATTTAGAGTTTGGTTTAGAGATATAGCGCAGAAACAGGCCCTTCGGTCCACCGAGTCTATGCCGACCAGCGATCACCCCATACACTAGGACTATCCTGCACATTAGGGACAATTTACAATTCTTACAGAAGCCTATTAAACTAAAAAAACAGCACGTCTTAAGAGTCTGGGAGGAAACCGGAGCACCCGGAGAAAACTCACGTGGTCACGGGGAGAACCTACAAACTCCATACAGACAGCACTCGCAGTCAGCTTCAAACCTGTGTCTCTGGCGCTGTAAGGCAGCAACCCTACCCTTGCACCCCACCTGGCTCATCCAGGAGGGGATAAATCTATCTCCCTGGACATGACAGATGTTGGTGGCATGCCAGTTGTTCAGATGAGCCAGGTTCAGGTGGCTCCATGAGTGTGCATCTGTAGGTGAGTGTAGTGTGCACACCATTCAGTGCTTGCATAAAAATAAGCACGAATAAATGTATCTGCTAGGAGTTCCTACTAATGGGGATTGGACCTGTCAGAATGGTTGCATCAAACTAGTTAGATTATTATATATAGGATCTACATTTATTTAGTACCTTCTCTCTTCTTCAAGGTCGGCAGGGGAAAGTTAGCTTTCGGCATATTTTCCTTCAGCAGTCAGAGTATTGTGTGTATAGTATTGGTCTGACGAATGGTCTCGACCATAAACGTCACCCATTCCTTTTCTCCAGAGACGCTGTCTGACCCACTTTGCTGCTCCAGCTTTTTGTGTCTATCTATTGAGTGTAGAAGTTGGGAGGTCAGGTTACAGTTATGTAAGACGTTGGTGAGGCCACATTTCAAGTATTGTGTTCAGTTTTGGGCAGCATATTATAGGAAAGATGTTGTCGAACTGGAAAGGGTGCAGAGATTTATGAGGATATTGCCAGGACTTGGGAGCCTGAGCTATTGGGAGAGGTTGAACAAGCTAGGACTTTATTCCTTGTATCGCTGAAGGATGAGGGGTAATCTTATTGAGGCGTATAAAATCATGAGAGGAATAGATCGGGTAAACACACAGAGTCTCTTGCCCTTTCCCTTGGTATCGCCCTTTCCCTTGGTATCGCCCTTTCCCTTGGTATCGCCCTTTCCCTTGGTATCGGCCTTTCCCTTGGTATCGCCCTTTCCCTTGGTATCGCCCATTCCCTTGGTCTCTTGCCCTTTCCATTGGTCTTACTGACAGTGAGAGCAAGGTATTATTGTTCAGCTTTCATTTGGTCAGTCGATCAATCTCCCTCCTATACTCTGACTCATCATTATCCGTAATACATATAAAAACAATAGTGGTGTCATCGGTGAATTTGAGGATGGATTTGTGGGGAGAATAGATTACACTGAAATCTAGTAGAGAATGGGGTTGATTGAACTGCTCTGAGTGCTAGTTTTGACTCGATGTGTTGAAGATCCTGTTTCCATGCCCAAAGTGAATATAATGCACTTAATTATAGCAAGTGTTCAAAGTCAATTGACTGTTTAGTTGTTCAGGATTAAAATTTTGCTGAAAGATAAACGACCTTTTAGACTTTAGAGATTTTTAGATTTTAGGGATACAATAATAATAATAATAATAATAATAATGCATTACATTTGTATAGCACTTTTCTAAACACTCAAAGACGCTTTACAGGGTTTACTAGAACATAGGGAAAAAATTAAATAAATAAATAAATAAGTAAACGAACAGAAAAGGAAAAATAAGGTGAGGTGATGGTCAGTGGCTGAAGGCAGTGCTGAACAGGTGAGACTTCAGTGATGTTTTGAATGTGGTGAGTGAGGAGGAGTCTCTGATGGTCTGAGGTAGTGAGTTCCAGAGGGTGGGAGCAGCGATGGAGAAAGCCCTGTCCCTCCAGGATCTGAGTTTGGTCCGGATGGGGGGGGACAGGAGGTTAGCAGCAGCAGAGCGGAGGGTACGGGTGAGGGTGTGTCTGTGGAGGAGGTCAGTCAAGTAGGATGGGGCCAGGTTATGGAGGGCCTTGTAGGTCATGAGGAGGATTTTGTACTGGATTCTCTGGGGGATGGGGAGCCAGTGGAGCTTGTAAATGACGGGGGTGATATGGTCACGGATCGGGGAGTGGGTTAGTAGACAGGCAGCGGAGTTCTGGATGTATTGGAGTTTATTGATGATTTTTGAGGGTGAACCATAGAGGAGGCTGTTGCAGTAGTCCAGACGGGAGGTGATGAAGGCATGGATGAGGGTTTCTGCAGCTGTGGAGGAGAGGGACGGATGGAGACGGGCGATGTTTTTGAGGTGGAAGAAGGCTGTCTTGGTGATGTGTTTGATGTGTTTGTCGAAGGAGAGGGTTTGATCAAAGATGATTCCAAAGATGATACAGTGCAGAAACAGGCCCTTCGGCCCACTGAGTTTGTGCCAACCTATTCACACTAGTTCTATCCTAGGGATTTTTTTTTTACAGAAGCCAATTATCCTACAAATCCACATGTCTTTGGAATGTGGGAGGAAACCGGAGCACCCGGAGAAAACCCAAGTGGCCACAGGAAGAATGTACAGACAGCACCTGTAGTCAGGATCGAACCCGGGTCTCTGGCGCTGTGAGGCAGCAACTCTGCCGCTGCTCCAATACCTCTTTAGGAAAATATACTGGATTGGAATCATAAACACAAAACAAAGCTACATAATATGAAAGAATCATCAGTAAACCCATCTAATTAAATGTGCACTTTCATTTGAGTAGAGGTGAATCATGTAACAATTTATTTACAATAGTATATTACTCCACTACTTCATATGGAATTTGCGTTTTGGTTAAATTATTTACTTGAGATAGGGCAGAATGTTTTTAGAAGTTACATAGGACTGGAGATGGATTGGAAACTATGACACCAAAGAATGTTAAGTATACATTATTAGAATTTTGATCTGTAACATTGTGCAATGGTGTGATGTCAAATGAATGCAAGTGTGTTCCTTGTGCTTGCAATTGTTTATTTGAAATAACATTTCCATTGATTTATCAGATGACAGGCAGGGAAATATGACTGAGTACTTGACAATTTTTTACCTAATTATAGCAATAGAATGGATGATATTATAAGAAACAATATGAAAGGATCAATGTTTCAACGGTTCTTTGGTTCTTTATTGTCACATACGCACACCGCAGTGAAATTCTTTTGCACAACCCCACAAACGCACAGTCACCATAATTTTGGTGCGTTTAATATAAAACAAAACCCGGAGAACACAAATAGTCCAAAGTCCGATCCACATACTGGAAGTACTGGAGCGCTCCTGATCCAAGTAAGCCCAGGTAAACCCCAGGCTGCTACAGGCCTGCGAACTGACGTCTCTCTCCTCACCCGACCACCTCTGTGTCTCGTTGGCGCCTCCTGCAGCCGACCTTGAAGGCCCGATCCCTCTCCTAACCGGAGCTAATTCTGCGGGATTGTCGGAGTTTTAAAGTAAAGTCAGCATTCATCAGTCCTTGTTAAATCTGCATGCTTATTCTCTTGAAGGCTCCTTAGGTTGAACTAGCAAAACAGCAGCACTTTATCTTAAGCTGACAGTCACTGATTATCAGAACACTCTCGTTAGTGCCTGAGATTGCACTTCACTATTGCCCGCAATTTATATCTGCAGACAGAACACCTTTCAGTGTTTAGCAGTGTGCTTAAAATAACAATTGTAGCAACATGAACTATAAACACGACTATATTCTTTCATTGAAAATGATTGACGGCACGGTGGCGCAGCGATAGAGATGCTGCCTCACAGCGCCAGAGACCAGAGCTCGATCCTGACCACAGGTGCTGTCTGTGCGGAGTTTGCATGTTCTTCCTGTGACGGCGTGGGTTTTCTCCGGGTGCTCCTGTATCCTCTCACACTCCAAAGATGTACAGATTTGTAGGTTAATTGGCTACAGTAAACTTGTAAATTGTTCCTAGTGTGTGGGAGAGTGTTGGAGTATGGGGCGATCTCTGATCGGCGCAGACTAGGTCGGTCGAAGGGCCAGTTTCCGCACTGTTACTCTGAAGTCTAATCATCAAATTGATGAAATATTACCCGTTTTTTAAATTACATTTTTTATAGCTTTATCTGATAGTTAAATTTATTAAGTTAGTAATATATATTTGAGTGCAAATGATCTAATATATTTGGAAGTAGTGAAGTGCATTTGATTATGTATCCTGCAGGTCGTTTAATATAATTTGGTTCAATGTAAGGACATCTATGAACTAAAACTCGTTTGTTCGCTTGTTCCTGAACTACAGCCAGAACAGTACACGATAGCGCAACAATTTTAGCCCATTTTACTCACCGTCGTCCAGTGGTCCTATGGAAGAGATTTCATTGAAATCGGTGTCATATTTTTAAAGTTATTCCCATTTTAAAGTTTTAAAAAACGCACATGCGCAGTTGGGGCTCCGTTGATCTGGTACTTACGTAAGATGGCCGCTGCATCCGCACGTGTGCAGAACAAACGTATCCGCACCTGCGCAGTTGGGGCTCGTTGAGCAGGGCTTGGCCGCCTGTCTCTTGGGGGTGGGTTTGCCGGCTCCGTAGCGGCGGGAGAGCCAGGCCTGGTGCGGGGAGAAGCAGCTGGAGCCTGGGCCTTGGCCTGGAAGCGAGCCTGAGGTGGGCCTCAGAGGCGGGGAGAGGGGAGAGGCGGTAGCAGCAGCAGCGGCGGTGAGGCCGGGTGTTGGTGGAGGTGGAGGCCGAGGCCTGGGCCTGGCGCTGGGCCTGCCCTCGGCTTCCCCATCACCCCCTCTCCCCGGCCGGCTCAGCGCCTTCCCCATGCCGTCCAGCGGCTCAGCAACAGTGGGAGAGTGGCCGCCGTCTACCACTGAACATCCCGGCACCGGGACGTGTCAGGACTCTCTCCCTCCCCCCCCCCCCCCCCCCCAACCCCACTCCACCAATGGCGGCCGTCCGGGCCAGGAGGCGGGTTGCTACGCCAACCGCAGGTTGCTCCCACGGGGGGGGGGGGGGGGGAGGGGGGGGGAGGGGGGGGGAGGGGGAGGGAGGAGGGGAGGAGGGGAGGGAGGAGGGTAGTAGGGGAGGGAGTGGAGGGAGGGGGAGGAGGGAGAGGGGAGTGGAGGGGGAGAGGGGAGGGGGGAGTGGCGGAGGCTAGGGTACTGCACCAATGCAGGAGAGGCAACCCTCTGGGGGAGGGGGATAGAGGGGGGAGGGAGAGGGGGAGAGGGAGGGGGAAGGGGAGTGTGAGGGGGAGGGGGAGGAGGAGGGGGGGAGAGGGGAGTGTGATAGGAGAGGGTGCTGCACCAATGCAGGAGTGGTTTGGGCCCAAGGGGTCCACTTGGTCGAGTTGTAGCTGATTATAGCTGATTTTTAGTTTCCAATTCAGAGGTATAAAGTGATTGTCAACCACAAGATTGCAAATAATTATTTTCATGTTTCACATTATATGTCATCAACAGGTATGGTCTTTGCAAGATACAACTTCACATGATACTTCTTGTGATAAGTGCCTGCTCAATATGAATGAATTTATCTGCGGAACAATTTATCAATATATTTTACACTTTATGCTTTATATGTCTGACATAGTAAAATACATTTGTTATCAACCCAATCATCTGCTCTACGTCTATGAGGACCCATTAGCAAGGAGTTCACAGTGTATAATGGTCATTTGGTTTTCTATTCTGGAACCCTTTTAAACATTTTGTTGAAATTGATTTATGAAACCATCACTTCGTGCACTTGTGAGGTTTATGCATCATTACCAGCCAAGAAACAAATCCTAGTTACAACTTTGAGAGACAGTCATCTGGACATTAGACTGAATGACTCTTGAGAACCACTTGGGTCTGGCCAGATACATGTTGATCCTCTAGCCATTAGGCTGCAAACTGACTGTTGGACTGTTGGACTGTTGGGGGTGGCACGGTGGCACGGTGGCACGGTGGCACGGTGGCTCAGCAGTAGATTTGCTGTCTTACGGCACCAAAGACCCCGGTTCAATCCTGACTACGGGTTCTGTCTGTATGGAGTTTGTATATTCTCCCCATGACCTGTATGGGTTTTCTCCGGGAGCTCCGGTTTCCTCCCACACTCTAAAGACATCCAGGTTTGTAGGTTAATTGGCTTCATAAAATTGTAAATTGTCTCTAGTGCATAGGATAGTGTTACTGTATGGGCATCGCTGGTCAGTGCAAATTCGGTGGGCCAAAGGGCATGTTTTCGCGCTGTAACTTTAAACTAAACTAAACGACACTAAAATACAACCCAAATAGTCTTGTGTAAAAGGAAACAAAGTGCTGGACTAACTCAACAGGCCTGGCAGCATCTCGAGATCGTGGATAGGTGATGTTTCAGGTCGAGATCCTTCTCCAGAAACTTTGGGAATTTCTTCATAGTATCTCCATAGCGTCTCTAGGGAACATGGATAGGCGAAATTTTGGGCCGAGACCCTTCTGCAGACTCTTTTCTTGTTTTCACTAGTCTAGGGAAACACCTTTATCCCTAGAGCTATAGCTGCTCTGAATCAGACCTGCTGAGAGCCCGCCATGATCTGTCTCTGCTCCCAGGGTCATCTGGAACAACTGACCCCTGCATGAACCTTTTTTTGCACTTTACCTTGTTCCCCCTTTTTTTTCTTCCCCCCCCCTTTGTTGTTTTCATTTTCGCCGTGATTTATTTACATATTTGACAGCATCGATATGGAAGAGACATTCTCAATCTCGTTGTACTTGTACAATGACAATAAAATATATTGTATTGTATTGTACTATAACAGCCTTTCTTATTACTTCAGTCACTTAAAGCATATTTGTCATTCACTCGATCCTCAATAGTCTCACACAACTCATTATTCCAGCCTATCACTTATTTTATTCATTTACAAAACTTACTGCCTGGACTTAAGAAGTAGAGGAACTGGCCAGGGGCATACTGATAGGTTGTGGTCTTCTGTGAGTATAGGTTAGTTTAGTTTCATTTAGAGATACAGAGTGGAAACTGGCCTTTTGGCCGAACACATCTGCGCCAACCAGCGATCCCCGTACACACTCACGCAATCCTACACACCTGGAATGATTTACAAATTATTTTACCGAAGCCAAATGAATCGACATATCTGCGTGTCTTTGGAGTATTGGAGGAAACTGGCGCACCAGGAGAAAACCCACGCAGTCACACGGAGAAAGTACAAACTCCATACAGACAGCACCCGCAGTCAGGATGGAACCTAGGTCTCTGGCGCTGTAAGGCAGCAACTCTACCGCTGCATCACCGTGCCGCCCTTAGTTAAGATTCACAGTGACTTACTTTAATCGCTCAAATTCTGATACCTCTGCAGATGATGCTTTGTTTAGTACGACTCATCAGCAGTGGTCAAATGCCCACGGAAAGACAAATACTCAATATATAAAGGAACTGCCTGTGTGATTCAGTAATTACTGGCTGCAAAATCAGGCAATAGGTTGTAATTATTCCAACAATAGTTAAGGACAAAGACAGTCAATAGGCACGAAGATGTCTTGAAAGGTCAATATTGAGATAAAATAGTGAAGTAACCCAATTACTTTATAAATCCACGCTGTATTTCTGATATTGAAATTAATTGAAATGATGGATTATACGTATGATGAGGTTATGAATCTGGAATTCATTGCCACACAGGGCTGTGGAAGCCAAGTCACTGGGTATTTTTAAAATGGAGATTGAAAAGTTCTTGATTGGTAAGGGTGTAAAACATTACGTGAAGAAGGCAGGAGGATGGGGTTGAGAGGGAAAGATAGATCAGCTATGATTGAATGGCGGAGTAGACCCAATGGGCTGAATGGCCTAATTCTGCTTCTATAACTCATGAACATGAACTTACCTATGAACCTATGAGGCCCAATTACGCAAAATGGCATGTTCACACCCATAGGTAAACAATTGTGTAGTGATAGAGATAGAGATAGAGAGAGAGATACCGTGTGGACTCAGGAGGCCAAAAGGCCTGTTTCCATGCTGTATCGTTCTCACCATTTATTCCAAATCTACATGAATCTAATCCAACTTTATTCTCCCGATAATGTTATCAACACCTCTCAGATTCCACCACCCTCCTACACACCAGAGATAATGTAAATGGCTAATGACCTACCATTTGACATGTCTTTGGGATGTGGGAGGAAACCAGAGCACCCGGTGGAAACATATGCGGTCACAGGGATAACGTGCAAACTCTGCACAGACAGCTCCCGAGGTGGGGATGGAACCCGGTCTCAGGGTCTCAGGCGTTGTGAGGCAGTGGGCTCTACCAGCTGTGTCGCTGTGCTGCCCAGAATGAAATTGCCATGTTCAGGAGTTAGTGTGATATTGATTGGAACAAACCATTTCGTTCCGCAGAGACCGTTCCCTCCGTAACTCCCTGGTCCACTCGTCCTTTCCTACCCAAACCACCCTAACCCCGGGCACTTTCCCTTGCAACCGCACGAGATGCAACACCTGTCCCTTCACCTCCCCCCTCAACTCCATCAAAGGACCCAAACAGTCTTTCCAGGTGAGACGGAGGTTCACCTGCACCTCCTCCAACCTCATCTATTGCATCCGCTGCTCTAGATGTCAGCTTATTTATATCAGCGAAACCAAGCGCAGGCTCGGCGATCGCTTCGCTGAACACCTGCGCTCGGTCCGCATTAACGCAACTGATCTCCCGGTGGCCCAGCACTTCAACTCCCCCTCCCATTCCCAGTCTGACCTCTCTGTCATGGGCCTCCTCCAGTGCCATAGTGAGGCCCGCCGGAAATTGGAGGAGCAGCACCTCATATTTCGCCTGGGCAGTTTGCGGCCCGGTGGTATGAACGTCGGCTTCTCCAACTTCAGATAGCTCCTCTGTCCCTCCCTTCCCCTCCTCCTTCCCAGATCTCCCTCTATCTTCCTGTCTCCACCTATATCCTTCCTTTGTCCCACCCCCGACATCAGTCTGAAGAAGGGTCTCGACCCGAAACGTCACCCATTCCTTCTCTCCCGAGATGCTGCCTGACCTGCTGAGTTACTCCAGCATTTTGTGAATAAACCATTTCACATTGTCAGGCAAATGTAACAATTAGGAAACTTGCTAGGCATTTCATGGGCAGGCAATCAGGCAGCTTTGACACTAAAAAGGAGCTTTTAGAGAGGGTTTTGGGAACAAATTAAAAGAGCAAGAGAGGGGGAAAAGAATGTTTACTAAGGGGATTCTGAGGGGATTAGTAGGTAAAAAAATAATGGTTAAAGAATTAGGTGGGGCAGTGGTAGAGTAGCTGCCTTACAACGTCAGTGTCCCGGGTTCAATCGTGACTTAGGGTCTGTATGGACTGTCTGTTGTATGTTCTCCCTGTGTCAAGGGTTATGGGGAGAAGGCAGGAGAATGCAGTTAGGAGGGAAAGGCAGATCAACCATGATTGAATGCTGGAGTAGTCTTGATGGGCCGAATGGCCTAATTCTTCTCCTATCCCTTATGACCTTATCACCTTATGACCACGAGGGTTTCTCTGGCTGCTCCGGTTTCTTCCCACACTCCAAAGATGTGCACGTTTGTAGTTTAATTGGCTTTGTTAAATTGTAAACTGTCCCTTGTGTGAAGGACAGTGCTGGTGTACGGGGTGATCGCTGGTCGGCGCAGAATCGGTGGGGCAAAGGGCCTGTTTCCACGCTGTATCTCTAAACTAAATAATGCATCTGACGGAAGGAGGTAAATTATTGACAGATTGGGGAACTGAGGACTAGTTCACAAGAGGAGTTGAGGCCTGGGTTAGATCGGCCAAGATCATATAGAATGGCAAGGCGGAATTGGAGGGCTGAGAGGCCTTCCGATGTTAGACACAGAGTGCTGGAGTAATTCAGTGGGTCAGGCAACATCTGCGGAGAAAAGGAATAGGTGGCGTTTCAGGGCGAGACCCTTCCTCAGACCGAGAGTCAGGGGAGGGGGAAACGAGAGGTATGGAAAGATGCAAAGAACAAAAGAATGAAAGGTATGAAAAGAACAAATCAAGGCCAGCAAGGATGACTGTGGAAGAGATGATAGCTAAGGGGTGCGAACAGTGAAACTGGAATTCCACTGGAATTTAGAAGGATGAGAGGAGATCTTATCGAAACGTATAAGATTATTAAGGGGTTGGACACGGTAGAGGCAGGAAACATGTTCCCAATGTTGGGGGAGTCCAGAACAAGGGGCCACAGTTTAAGAATAAGGGGCAGGCCATTTAGAACTGAGATGAGGAAAAAACTTTTTCAGTCAGAGAGTTGTGAATCTGTGGAATTCTCTGCCTCAGAAGGCAGTGGAGGCCAATTCTCTGAATGCATTCAAGAGAGAGCTAGATAGAGCTCTTAAGGACAGCGGAGTCAGGGGATATGGGGAGTAGGCAGGAACGGGGTACTGATTGAGAATGATCAGCCATGATCACATTGAATGGCAGTGCTGGCTCGAAGGGCCGAATGGCCTCCTCCTGCACCTACTGTCTATTGTCTATTGTCTATAAACTAAGCAGGATGAACGTGAAAGCAGTGGAATGACTAGGGTGGGGGTGGGACAGAGAGAGAAGGGTTGCAAGGATTACTTGAAATTGGAGAAATGAGAGAGCCTTCCTATGTTATTATTATTTTTAAAGTTCAATACATCAGAGCCCGGCATACTGGTGCAGCGGTAGAGTTACTGCCTTACAGCGCCAGAGACCCGGTTTCGATCCTGACTATGGGTGCTGTCTGTATGGAGTTTGTATGTTCTCCCTGTGACCTGCGTGGGTTTTCTCCGGGTGCTCCGGTTTCCTCCCACACACCAAAGACGTGCAGATTTGTAGGTTAATTGGCTCGGTAAAATTGTAAAATTGTCCCTAGTGTGTGTAGGATAGTGTTAGTGTCCAGGGTGATCGCAGGTCGGCGCGACTTGGTTGGCCAAAGGGCCTGTTTCCGCGCTGTAACTCTAAACTAAACTAAACTACGGAAAATTAAGAGTAATTTATGAGATATGTTTTCACGCCTAAGACACAGTTGAAGACAAAGCAACAGGCAAAGAAACAAATCCGAGTTATAAGAATGGCACAAAGAAATATTAATTGACTGTCAGTAAAAAAAAGTGGCTTGGAACTTCAAAGTTATCTTCTCTCCTGCAAGAAATGCCTTGCGGTTGAAAGAATGGTCATTCCACAGATTAAAATTTGATGTTCAGAACCCACTGTGACTATTTTCCCATTGGGCCAATTATTTCTAATGGATCATACAACATTTACAGCCGCATGTAACCTCCCCAATTACTAATACGATTACAGGGCAGCAGTCAAAAATTGCATCTTATCTCATTTCATGCTATTTGTGGGTAATCCAAACTAAAGCATAATTAATTAATATGATATTCACCACATAAATCCAATAAGAATGCACAAGGAACTGTGAATGCTGGAAACGTAAGTAAAACTCAACGTGCTGGAGAAGCTCAACAGGTCAGGCAGCACCTCTGCTGGATGATCTTAAAGGAAAAAGGTTAATCAGAAAGAAAATGGGGCCCCTCAGGAATCAAAGGGGTTAACTCTGTGAGGAGCCACAGGAGACAGAGGGAGTACAGAGAAGGTTCACCATATTGATTCCTGGGATGGCAGGACTTTCATATGAAGAAAGACTGGATAGACTCGGCTTGTACTCGCTGGAATTTAGAAGATTGAGGGGGGATCTTAAAGAAACTTACAAAATTCTTAAGGGGTTGGACAGGCTAGATACAGGAAGATTGTTCCCGATGTTGGGGAAGTCCAGAACAAGGGGTCACAGTTTAAGGATAAGGGGGAAGTCTTTTAGGACCGAGATGAAAAGTTTTTTTCACACAGAGAGTGGTGAATCTGTGGAATTCTCTGCCACAGAAGGTAGTTGAGGCCAGTTCATTGGCTATATTTAAGAGGGCGTTAGATGTGGCCCTTGTGGCTAAAGGGATCAGGGGGTATGGAGAGAAGGCAGGTACGGGATACTGAGTTGGATGATCAGCCATGATCATATTGAATGGCGGTGCAGGCTCGAAGGGCCGAATGGCCTATTCCTGCACCTATTTTCTATGTTTCTATATTTCTATGTTTCTATGAGACGGTTAAGGTCCCTAATGAGTATTTCTCCTTTGTCCTTACCATGGAGAAAGAATTGAGGATCGGGGAACTTGGGGCAGTCGATGGAAGTGTCTTGAGGTGCAGTCGAGGAGGTGCTGAAAGTCCTAACGAGTATGAAGGTGGACAAATCTCCTGGGTCTGATCAGATATGTCTGACGACATTGTGGGAAGCTAGAGAGGAGATTTCTATGTTTCTATATTTCTATGTTTCTATGAGACGGTTAAGGTCCCTAATGAGTATTTCTCCTTTGTCCTTACCATGGAGAAAGAATTGAGGATCGGGGAACTTGGGGCAGTCGATGGAAGTGTCTTGAGGTGCAGTCGAGGAGGTGCTGAAAGTCCTAACGAGTATGAAGGTGGACAAATCTCCTGGGTCTGATCAGATATGTCTGACGACATTGTGGGAAGCTAGAGAGGAGATTGCAGGAGCCCTGGCTGAGATTTATGAGTCGTCATTAAATACAGATGAGGTGCCGGAAGACTGGAGGGAGGCAAATGTTGTACCTCTTTTTCAGAAGGGCCGCAGGAAAGAGCCTGAGAACTACAGGTCGGCGAGTCTAACATCTGTGATCGGCAAGTTGCGAGAGAGTATTCTGATGGATCAGGGTTGATGAGGGATAGTCAGCATGGTTTTGTTTGAGGGAGATTGTGTCTTACAAATATAATTACGATTTTTGAAGATGCGACCAAAAAGGTTGATGAGGGCAGAGCTGTAGATGTTGTATGTATTTCAGCACATCATTTGACAAGGTTCCGCATAGTCGACTGCTCTGGAAGGTTAAATCCCATGGGATCCAAGGAGAGATATCTGACTGGATAGAAAATTGGCTTCATGGAAGGAAGCAGAGGGTGATGGTTGGAAGGTTGCTTCTCGGACTGGAGGCCTGTGACTAGTGGTGTGCCTCAGGGTTCGGCGATGGGCCCATTACTTTTTATCATCTTTATCAATGATTTGGAAGATAACCTACATGGCATGATTAGCTAGTGTGCAGATGACTCTAAAGTGGGTGGTATTATAGAACCTACATGGCATCATTAGCTAGTGTGCAGATGACTCTAAAGTGAGTGGTATTATAGATTGCGAAGATGGTTGTCAAAAATTGCAGCGGGATCTTGATCGGTTGGCCAGGTGGGCTGAGGAATTGTTGATGGATTTTTCTACAGATAAGTGACTTTTGGGAAGTCCACTTTTGGGTAGTGCATTTTGGGAAGTCAGACCAGGATAGGACCTACACAGTGAATGGCAGGAGTCTGGGGGAGTGTTGTAGAGCAGAGTGATCTAGGAGTGCAGGCACACATTTCCTTGAAAGTGGTGTCACACACAGGTAGATAGGATGGTCAAAAAAGGCCTTCATCAATCAGAGTACTCAGTATAGAAGTTAGGAGGTCTTATTACAGCTGTAATATACATTAGTTAGGCCACACAGAGTTTTGTGTTCAGTTTTGGTCACCATGTTATTGGAAAGATGCTGCTAAGTTGTAAAGGGTGCAGCAAATATTTACAACGATGTTGCCAGGATTTGAGGGCCTGAGCTATAGGAAGAGATTAAGCAGGTGAGGACTTTATTTCTTGAAGTGCAGGAGGATGAGGAGTGATCATATAGAGGTGTACAAAATCATGAGAGGATTAGATAGGATAAATGCACAGAGTCTTTTACCCAGTGTAGGGGGACATAGGTTTAAGGTGAGAGGGGAAAGATTTAACAGGAACCTGAGGGCCAACCTTTCTTCACACACAGGGCGGTGGGTGTATGGAACGAGCTGCAGAGGAGGTCGTTGAGGCAGGTATTATTACAATGGTTAACAAACATTTAGACGGGTACATGGATAGGACAGGTGTAGAGGGAAATGAGCCAAACGCAGGCAGGTGGGACTAGTGTAGATGGGGCATGCTGGTCGGCGTGGGCAGAAAGTTGCCTGTTTCCATGCTGTATGACTATGACTATGAATCTATGACATGGCTAGGCGATGTTTTAGGTCGGGAGTCTCCTTCAGTCACATCCAATAAAGAGCTAGTGAGAAATGCAGAGTGAATAGATTGTAGAATTGTGCAATTGGTTGCAGCATGGTAGCGGTGAAGAGGAAAACGGAAGGCAGTGCTGAGAGCAACAAATTAATGATGGTGGAACACAAGCTCGGATCTGTCTGAAGGCTGAAGAAGGGTCTTGACCCGAAATGTCACCCATCTTTTTTCTCCAGAGATACTGCCTGTCCTGCTGAGTTACTCCAGCACTTTGTGTCTGTCTTGGAACAACTCCCCTGTTCCAATACTGGAGGTTCAATGGAATTTTAAGTAGCTGCTGTTCTTCAATGATATTTCAATGCTCACATCAGCACGGAAACCAGAATGTAGCCAGGAATTTAATTACCTGCATTACTCTATATTTTTATAACATTGAAGCCTTCCTTTGTCACAGACTCCGTACAGACAGCACCTGTAGTCAGGATCAAACTCGAATCTCTGGCACTGTAAGGCAGCAACTCTACCGCTGCGTCACCATGCCATCTAGTTATACATTATGGTTGTATTTACTTAAAAGAATACCAATGAAACACTCCAAATATTGCAGTTGTGCTTTTGAATTTGGTTCAATGCTCTTTTAATGCATCTTAGCGTGTTAATGTTATATTTTGTGTTTGTAATCATAGAAAGCAATCAAGATGGAGGATAATATTTGTAATAGCAACAAGCCAAAAGGCAGTGCTCGACAATGGAGCCATACTATTATGAAAGACTTCGGGTAGCTATGTAAAGTGTGTAAAGAATCAAAAAAACCGCATGCTGGAAATATGAAAAATAAAGAGAAATTGCTGGAAAAATAAACTGTTGTTATGGAGAATGTTGGAGGGATCGGTCAGTCTTTGCCAGCAAGCTGCCTGAACTGGTTTACAGTTCTGATGAAGAGTTCTAGACCTAAAATGTCAAGCATTTGAGTTTGAGTTTAGTTTATTGTCACGTGTATCAAGCTGTAATGAAAACCTTTTGTTGCATGCTTTCCAGTCAGCGGAAAGACAATAGACAATACATGATTACAATTGAGCCATTTGCAGTGTATACATACATGATAAAGGGAATATCGTTTAGTGCACGGTAAAGTCCAGTAAAATCTGATTAAAGATAGTCCGAGGGTCTCCAATGAGGTAGATAGTAGTTCACGGCCGCTCTCAGTAGATGATAGGATGGTTCAGTTGCCTGATAACAACTAGGAAGAAACTGTCCCTGAATCTAGAGGTGTGCGTTTTCACACTTAGGTACCTCTTGCCCGATGTTAGAAGGGAGAGGAGGTAGTAACTTGAGTGAGCCTCATCCTTGATTATGCTGCTGGCCTTGCCAAGGCAGCGTAAAGTGTAACTGGAGTCAATGGAAGGGAGGTTGGTTTGTGTGATGGTCTGGGCTGCTTCCACAATTTGCTGCAATTTCTTGCGGTCTTGGATGGAGCTGTTCCCAAACAGTACTTTGATGTATTCCGATAAAATGCTTTCTACGGTGCATCTGTCGGAGTTGGTGAGGGTTGTTGTGGACATGCTGACCTTCCTAAGCCTACTAAGGAAGTAGAGGCATTGGTGTGCTTTCTTGGCCATTGCTTCAATATGCTTGCAACAATTACAGAAAGCTCATTAAACATCTGATTCCCAATTAAAGTGCTAAATTAAAGTGCTAAATTAAATTAGAGGCCGCACACCATTCCGGTGGCAAACTCTTCACTATCAACAGTTGCCTGTTTGGGTGTACACAAGCCCAGGATGTGGGGGATGTCAAGGAGCTATTGAAGCACTCCAGCAATTACAGGCAGAAGGCAGCCAACATAAGCTAGGACCTTGTTCACCCCAGTTATTCCCTCTTCTCCCTTCTCTCATTGGGAAGAAGATACAGAAGCTTAAAACGACGTGTCATCAGAATTGGGAGCCGCTTCTTCCCCTCTGTTATCACACTACTGAAAATGTCCTCTCATCAGCTAAAATATTGTCCCGATCTTCCAATCTACCTCATTGCGGACATTGGACTTTAACTCTGGAACTATAATGGTACAATGATGTAAACTAGTGGGAGGAAACCAGAGCACCTGGAGGAAACCTGCGCAGTCACAGCGATAACCTGCAAACTCCACACAGGCAGCACCCGAAGTCAGGATTAAACCCAGTTCTCTGTTGCTGGGAGGCAATGGCTCTCCCAGCTGCGCCATTGTGCTGCTCCTAATAAACAGTGCTCTACCCTATTTCCTCATCATTAGTGCTCTACCCTAATTCCCATTCACTGGTGCCCTACCTTAAATCACTGATCGCTGCCCTCATTCAAATATTTGCAATTGATCCACCATAATTACTTCATTCATAGATACTCCTTAATTCCATAATTTATTGATCCCGACTACGGGTGCTGTCTGTACGGAGTTTGTACGTTCCCCCCATGACCTACGTGGGTTTTCTCCGGGTGCTCCAGTTACCTCCCACACTCCAAAGACATGCAGGTTTGTAGGTTAATTGGCTTGGTATAAGTGTAAATTGTCCTGAGTGTGTGTAGGATAGTGCTAGTGTGCGGGGATTGCTGGTCGGCATGGACTCGGTGCGCCAAAGGGCCTGTTTCCGCGCTGTATCTCTAAACTGAACTAAACTAAACTAAAAAAACAAAGATTTTGCACAGGCAGTCCAGCGTTCCTTGTTCTCGGAATGTAACAACCGCTGTAAACAATACACCTTCGACAGTGACATTCCCGTGCTGAGGGTTTTTTCCCAACCAACCCACACGGCAGTTAAACAGATGTTCCATTACCTTTCCACCTCATATTCCCTTTCCCCTTTTACGATGATATTCTTTTACAACACTCAACAATGAAGTCTTTTTTTTCTTCCTTATTAAGGCAAACATCCAACTCGATGTAGGCATTTGTCACAGTACATCATGTGCATTGTCCCACTAATTATAAAAATTCTTCATCTTCCAGAACCTGTCTAACTCCTTGTTAAAATTATTATAGACGTGATTATGTGTTCAATCTTTTTCAGGTGTAATATTGTACATCCGAGCAATCTCTTCAATAACTGAATTCTCATCTTCCATCTGTCCTACCTGGATAGGACAGGTTTAGAGGGATGTGGGCCAAGTGCAAGCAAGTGGGAAGAGTGGAGATGGGACATGTTGGTCAGCGTGTGCAAGTTGGACCCAAGGGCCTGCTTCCACGCTGCATGACTCTGTAGATTCTAAATATTCGCTAAAGATTTTTAATTAACAGGTGATTCACTTTTTTCTTTGTGTTCGATCAATAACTCTCATCAGCTGTTGGATCTACAGGGTGGCACATTAGCGAAGCGGTAGAGTTGCTGCCTCACAGCACCAGAGACCTGGGTTCCATCTCGAGTACGGGTGCTGTCTGTACGGAGTTTGTACGTTCTCCCCGTGACCGCGTGGGATTTCTCTGGGTGCTCCGGTTTCCTTCCACACTCTAAAGGCGTGCAGGTTCGTAAGCTAATTGGCTTCGGTGTAATTGTATATTGTCCCTAGTGTGTGTAGGATAGTGTGGGGGTCACTGGTCGGTGTGGACTCAGTCGGCCGAAGGGCCTGTTTCTGCTGTGTCTCTAAACCAAACTAAATTAAACTAATCTAAACTAAACTAAATTAAACTAACTAAACATTCTCCATGAAAAAAACTGTTGTAACATTAGGCGCAGCTCATAACTGAGGTTCCTCATCCTTGTAACTCAAGAGGTTCCTCCTGAAGTAACTGATGATCCTCATCCTCCTGAACCTCTCCTGTGATACTTATCCTACCATCATCAACAAGAATAAAAGTGATCAGAGTACAGCACATCTTGACAGAAAATTACACAATGGATAGGCTCCAAATGATCAAATTCTAACAATTCCTGCACAGGGAACTACCGGCCATGCCGTGGACCTGTTCTGTCCACTCAACTTTCTGTCATCACCTTCCATTCTGACTCCCAGCTTCTCAACTGCCTCAGTGCATCAGTAGATGCCACCTCCCTACCACACAGTTGGTGATTAGAGCATTACTGTGTTATGGAATTCAATCCAGCAAAATCTCAATTCTTCAGAGGCAAAGCGTGGGCAAAAAAAGGACTAGCTTAAACGGGGCAGACAAAATGTGTAGGAACGAACTGCAGATGTTAGTTTACACCGAAGAGTGAGACACAAAATGCTGGAGGGGCGGCACAATGGTCGAGCTGCTGCCTCACAGCGCCAGAGACCTGACTACGAGTGCAGCTAACTGTATGGAGGGTGTACGCTCTCTCTATTACCAGGTGGGTATTCTCTGGGATCTCTGGTTTCCTCCCACACTGGGCCCGTTTCCATACTGTATGACTCAATGAATCTTGAATGTTTGAAAAGTAATAATTCGAACACAGTACCAACCTTTCTCGTGTTGGCCAGGAAGGAGAATGTTGGCTGTCTTGTATGAGGCTGGGTACATGACCAGCAACCACACTGTATAATCGTGGTGAAACTTACTTATGAACTCGCCCTGTGTTCATTTGGGTAAAGTCGCTGAAGTTTTGATGAATAGCAGAAAGGAGTGTGCGGTTTGGGTAATGCAGCGCGAGTCAGGTTTTTGGAAGAGGACCTTGGGATCTGGGAAGGGGTGGTTGCAGCAGGTAGAGTGAAGCATGAGAGGACTTAGAACCAGAAGCGGCGGCGGAGCTGGAGAACTGGGTGCGGACGCGGTAGGGTGGAGCCCGAGCCCACGGGTGGACAGAGCCAAGCGGTGCGCCACAGCAAGAGGTTGACCGACGGACCTGAAAGGGAGAGGGGAGGAGGTGGCTCCAGCGGCGGACCTGGAGGGGAAAGGAAGGGTGGAGATCAAGCGGACCCGAAAGGGGTAGGGCCTAGCGGACCGAGTAGGGTGGATCAGGCACAGGAATTGACGGAGCGAAGTTACAGGTCACAAAGAGGGCGCTACCTTTGGTGATAACCTTAAGAATTGGGAATTGGTAGTGAACAGGTGGACGAGCGAGGACGCAGCTACCTTACAAAGGGGGTGCGCTACAGTATAAGGGTCTCTTCTTCTGGTTCTCATTCATGCCCATATATTCTAGGAGCAGAAGTAGGGCATTTCGGCCCATATTATTTGCTAATATTAATTCATGTGGTTTACTCCTGATGTTCCTCATCCCCCTGAACCTCTCCTGTGATGCGTATCCTACCATCATCAAAGAGAATAAAAGTGATCAGAGTACAGCACATCTAGACTGAAAATTACACAATGGATAGGCCACACAGTTGGTGATTAGAGCTTTACTGTGTTATGGAATTCAATTCAGCAAAATCTCAATTTTTCAGAAGTCCCATACGCCAGGTTCAGATGAGTGTGGGCAAAAGGGACTACAGACAAAATGTGTAGGAAGGAACTGCAGATATTAGTTTACACCGGAGAGAGATACAAAATCCTGGAGGGGCGGCACAGTGCTGCCTCGCAGCGCCAGAGACTTGACTACGAGTGCAGCTAACTGTATGGAGTTTGTACGTTCTCCCTATGGCCAGGTGGGTTTTATCTGGGATCTCTGGTTTCCTCCCGCACTGGGCCTGTTTCCATACTGTATGATTCTGAATCTATGAATGTTTGAAACTTACTTATGAACTTATGAACTCGCCCTGTGTTCGTTCGGGTAAAGTCGCTGAAGTTTTGATGAATAGCTGGAAGGAGTGTGCGGTCGGGTGTTTGGAAGAGGACCTTGGAATTTGGGAAGGGGTGGTTGTAGCAGGTAGTGAAGCATGAGAGGACTTAGAACCAGCGGAGCTGGAGAACTGGGTGCCGACCCGGCAGGGTGGAGCCCGAGGGCACCTTTATAGGGTGAACGGAGACAAGCGGTGCGCTACAGCAAGACCTGAAAAGGAGAGGGGAGGAGATGGCTCCAGCGGCGGACCTGGAGGGGAAAGGGTGAAGATCAAGCGGACCTGAAAGGGGGAGGGCCTAGCGGACCGAGTAGGGTGGATCAGGCACAGGAATGGACGGAGCGAAGTTACGGGTCCCAAAGAGGGCGCTACCTTTGGTGATAACCTTGAGAATTGGGAATTGGTAGTGCGAACACGGTTGGGAGAAGTAGAAGAAATGACGGCAAATAGCATCAGATACTGAATCCAGCCATCATCAGACCGAGGGTAACTAGAGGTATGAAGCGGTACAAACAAATCAGAACCTTTGTGTGCCTAATTCGGGCTTTCTCAATGCTCAATGATTTCACTGAAACCATTCCCGGGATAGCACTCTGTGCCTTCTCCCCAATAAGCTTTTTCGGGAGTAAAATGTCGGTGCTCGGAGTCTAGCACAGAGAAAGAGACGGGGACGAGAAAAGGCTCCGGACCGGACCGAGTAGGGTGGACTGGGCGAAGGAGTGCGCTACTGGAAACAGTGACAAGCGGACCTGGAAGGAACGTGGCAAGCCAGCGACTGACACGGACCGGACAGGGAGATGGCCACGCGGACCAGGTAGTGTGAACAGGAGCCTGGGTGGACGAGCGAGGACGCAGCTACCCTACCAAGGGGGTGCGCTACAGTATAACCTTCATGTGGTTCTTATTCATGCCCATAAATTGTAGGGGCAGAAGTAGGCCATTTCGGCCCATATTATTTGCTAATATTATCAATATCTAATTTATCTTTACCTTTATTTTTACCCTAACCGTAAAAACGGACTTTTATGCCTTTAAAAATGTGTTTTATGTGTTTAATTCTGAATAGTTTCTGAATGCTTTTGGATGTTAGTAACATTCATGACATGCAGTTGCAGAAGACATTGATGAGGCTGCATCTAGAGTATTGTGTTTGGTTCTGGGCACCATGTTAAAGGAAAGATGTTGTCAAGCTGGAAGGGTGCAGAGAAGATTTTGAGGATGTTGCCAGGACTCGAAGGCTTGAGCTACAGGCTAGGACCTCTATTTGTTTACAGATACAGCACAGAAACAGGCCCTGTGGCCCACCGCGTATGGACCGACCAGCGATCCCCGCACATTAACACTCCCCTGCACACACTAGGGACAATTTACACATACACCATGCCAATTAACCATCAAACCTGTACATCTTTGGAGTGTGGGAGGAAACCGAAGATTTTGGAGATAACCCACGCAGTCATGGGGAGCACAGGAGGATGAGGGGTGATCTCCTTGAGGTGTATAAAATCACGAGAGGAATATATCTGGTGAGATGCACAAAGTCTCTTGCCCAGAGTAGGGAAATCGAGAACCAGAGGACATAGGTTTAAGGTGAGGGGGAAAGATTTAATAGGAATCTGAGATGTTTATTTTTCATGCAAAGGATGGTAGGTGTTTGGAATGAGCTGTTGGAGGAGGTAGTTACCATTGCAACATTTAAGAAACATTTAGACAGGCACATGGATAGGACAAGTTTAGAGGGATATGAGTCAAATGCAGGCAGGTGGGATTAGTGTAGATGGGACATGTTGGTCGACATGTTGGTCGATGTGGGCAAGTTGGGCTAAAGGGCCTGCTTCCACACTGTGAGACTCTATGACTCTGACACTTTTAGGCACCAGCTAGTAAAAGGTTAAGTTTACTAAAATAATTCGCAGAAACACGCTCACGATAAATGTTTATTAAGTTTGATTTGATTTCATCTAAACTAGACACTAAAGCTTGCAAGAATTAACTCTGTTAAAAGTAAAGACCAGAAATGATTTTCAAAAAGGGTGCAGTAAATAAAGGAGTAATCAGTTTCTGTGATCAGATAAATTAGCTTAAGTTTAAGGAACTGAAAAGAAAATTAAATTTAGATCATGCTCATTCAGTGTTGCAACATCATTTCAGTGGTGTTATGTGACACTGATACCAATAGTTTTAACCTGCTAGAATTTCAAATGGTTCATTTCATTCTGCCTTGTGTAAAGGGTAATGGGAAAGAACAGCTTCTACTATTCCATTTGACACGTAATAGAAATGATTAGAAATATAGTTTATTGATCATCTGTCAAGGTGAGGCCAGGGAACCAAACAAATTTGCTCGCATCTGGAGAAATGCTCGAAATATAATTAGCAAAAGAAGTCAGCAATGTCCAAGTGTAATAGTTCAGAATTACATTCCTGAGTATGAGGAATGGGCAAGACTTTTAAATGCTCATCTTACAGGTCACAGGTATATTCTGACATATATTTAGTGCAGAGATTGATAGATTCTTGATTAGGTTGTGGGGAGAAGGCAGGAGAATGGGGTTGAATGGGAAAGATTGATCAACCATGGTTGAATGGCGGAGTCGATACGATGGGCCGAATGGCCTAATTCTCCTCCTATCACTTATGAACTTGTGGACTTATGAGAATTTTACCTGGTTGATTTCAACCTTGTGTAATGATATAAAGTGAAGAATAATGAATCGGCAGCCATTAAATGGTTGAGAACAACCCAGAACTTCAAAGGTGGCGCAGCGGTAGAGTTGCTGCCTTACAGTGCTGGAGATTCGGGTTCGATTCTGATGGAGAGTTGGAGATATTCAGACACAAGCTAATGCCAAATGTTCTGGGGTGGACTGGGATTAGCGTGACACATAGTAAACAGCCAATGTATTGTAGATAGGAACAGAAAGAGGCTGGTCAATCTTGAAGCCAGTTCCCCTCATAAATGAGATCATTATTAGGGGCGGCTCAGTGACCTCGGTAGTGCATTATAGTTTTATGTTCTACGTTCTATCTCTAGAGGACTTTTACGGGAAGCACGGTGGCTCAGTGATAGAGTTGCAGCCTTACAGCCCCAGAAACCCAGGTTCGATCCTGACTATGGGTGCTGTCCGCAGGAGTTTGTACGTTCTCCCTGTGACCGCGTGGGTTTTCTCCGGGTGCTCTGGTTAACTTCCTCATCCCAAAGATGTACAAGTTTGTAGGTTAAGTAGCTTCTGTAAATTATAAATTGTCCC